>NC_071992.2:139025227-139328257 GCF_028885655.2 Pongo abelii | reverse complement strand
GATCATGCCACTGCACTCCAGCCTGGGTGAAAGAGTGAGATACTATCAAAAAAAAAAAAAAAAAAAAGACATATACATGTCCTAATTCCCAGAACCTATGAATATGACCTTATTTGGAAAACGAAAGGTCTTTGCGTAAGGATTTTGAGATGAAGAGGTCATCCTGGATTATCCTGGTGGGCCCTGAGTCCATTGACAAGTGTCCTATAAGAGATTTGACAGAAGAGGAGAAAACATAGGCATGTAGAAAGGAGAAGGTGATGTGGCCGTGCAGGCAGAGATTGGAGTGATGTGGCCACAAGCCAAGCAAGCCAAACAACACCCGGGGCCACCGGAAGCTGGAAGAGGCAAGGCACAGACTCTTTCCTCGAGCCCTTGGAGGATGTGTGGTCTTGCTGATACCTTGAGCTCAGACTTCTGGCCTCCAGAACTGGAGAACTCCAGAAATGTAGAACAATTTCTATTGTTTTACATCATCAAGTTTGTGGTAATTTGCTCCAGCAGCCTAGGAAACTAATACACCCTTAAAGTAGTGTATAACCTCCTCACCATCTTCTCTCAGCTCTTTGAATGCAACATGCCCCTTTCTGCCTTTCAGACATGGCACACTCTCAACTCTATCTCTGGCAAGGGACATTGGTAGTCACATTTCATCACTTCAGGTGAGCCATTCAGGCTCTGCCCAGCACAGAAACATGCATGGGCGGGCGTGGTGGCTCACGCCTGTAATCCCAGCACTTTGGGAGGCCGAGGTGGGTGGATCACTTGAGGCCAGGAGTTCGAGACCAGCCTGGCCAACATGGTGAAACCCTGTCTCTACTAAAAATACAAAAATTAGCCAGTCTCAAAATCCGGTCTCAAAATGAATAAATAGATTAAAAATAAAATTTAAAAAATTTTTTAAAAAAAGGTGGAGCACCATCACTCCACCACCTAAGATAGCCTGGATGCATCTCTTCTTTGCTCCCTGAAGAAGCTTTAACTAATTTAGAAGCTGACCATTAGGCTTCTCTGTACATCTCAGTATTGGTCTACTTTTGTTACAGACCACTGTCATTGGCAAAACATTGCAAAAATAAAATTTTGAATTTCTTATATAAGTGCAAAGATCCTTTAGGCCAGAGGGTACCAAAAAGATGATCTAAATCAGAGATTTTCAAACTATTTTTAGACACAGTACTCTTTGCTTGAATGAAATTTTAAATCCTAACAGGTAAAAGACAAGTGAAGCTGATCTAAATTGGGAAGGAAGAGAGGGGTCATGGCTAGTGCTGTTTCAACTCCATCCCAACCCTCATTTCAGTCGCTTTATGCCCCTGTTCTTTAACAAATCCTGTGAAACGTTCCTGACTTCTCTTGTTAAAAAGGATTCTTTCAAGCTGGGTGTGGTGTTGTGCACCCATTGTCCAAGCTACTCAGGAAGCTGAAGCGGGAGGATTGCGTGAGCCCAGAGGAGTCTGAAGCCACAGTGTCCTATGACTGCACCTGTGAACAGCCACTGAACTTTAGCCTGGGCAACATAGCAAGACCCTGTCTCTTAAAAAAAAAAAGGATTCTTTCTAATTTGTCCTAGTTTCTGGGCCTCTGCTGCAGGGAACAGCGTCTTTCCTAGTCTTTGTTGGTTTTTTTAGGAGTCAATAAATCCCCCTTTTTTTCTGAGTTTGGAATCAACTGAGATAAACACAATTATTAGACAGATAAAAATGTTAGCGCTATTTCTGAGAAAGGCTGGATTGGAAGATAATAACTTAGGGGTGTAGTCATGTGGACTTTCTAAGACTGAACCCCAGAATTTGAAAGACTCTCCTTGCCACTGGCACAGGTAGGCAAGGACAGTGTCTACTGCAGCAGGCTCACCCTGGGGAAAAGCAGAGAAGGCAGCTTCCGGAGGCCCAGCTGGCTTTAAACAGTCTGAGCTCGGTTCTTTCATCTAGTCACCCATTGCCTCCCCTTGGGACAAAAATTAAGAACTTCTTATTTACTTTTTCCTTTTAGGAAATTGCCTCTCTTTGGAAACCCAAGGAGATAAGGAATATGTATTTCTCCCTAAGAATGTTCACTTCCATTCCCATTTACGAGACAGAGAAGGTTCCACTTGGAGACCCAGGACCCAAGTCAGGCATATTAGGTATTAGTCAGATAGTCAAGTTAGGCTAATAACTATAACAAAAAATCCCCTCTGCATTGCATATTACAACAGAGATATATTTCTTGTTTAAATCAGAGTCCAAAGCCAGTCGTGGTGGCTCACACCTGTAATCCCAGCACTTTGGGAGGCCAAGGCAGGCAGATCACTTGAGGCCAGGAGTTTGAGCTCAGCCTGGCCAACATGATGAAACCCCCTCTCTACTAAAAATACAAAAATTAGTAGGGCGTGGCAGCTGGTGGCTGTAATCCCAGGTACGCAAGAGGCTGAGGCGGGAGGATCGCTCAAACCCGGGAGGCGGAGGTTGCAGTGAGCTGAGATCGTGCCACTGCACTCCAGCCTGAGTGACAGAGCGAGAGTCTGTTTCACAATCAATCAATCACAATCAATCAATCAATCACAGCCCAATGTGGATAGGCAGGTGGGGTGGTGCGATCAGGAGGGGGCTCTCTCTGCTCCATGCAGTTATTCAGGGACGCAGGCTCCTTTCATTTTTCTTTTTTTTTTTGAGACAGGGTCTCGCTCTTTTGCCCAGGCTGGAATGCAGTGGCATGATCATGGCTCACTGTAGCCTTGACCTCCTGGGCTCAGTTAATCCTCCTGCATCAGCCTCCCAAATAGCTGGGACTACAGGCACACGCCACCATGCTGGCTAATTATTTGAATTTTAGTAGAGACGGGGTTTCACAATATTGGCCGGGCTGGTCTTGAACTCATGGGCTCAAGTGATGCACCTGCCTCAGCCTCCCAAAATGCTGGGATTACAGGTGTGAGCCATCATGCCTGGCTCTCCTTTCATTTATTGCAGAGAATTATTTTTAAACTCTTGTGTGCTGTAATAAGAACTATCAATTGCTCCATCATCTCCCAGGACCTCAGAGTCTCCACTGACTTTTTTGCAGGTGGTGAACAGAATGAGAAAGATTAAGTGGAGGATTGTGCAGGAGATTGAAGGGGCCAGGCTGAAAGTAGCATGCATGATTTCTGCCCACATGCTGTTGACCAGCACTCATCACATGGTGCCACTAATCACAGGGAAGCCCAGAAACCTAAGTCTTTCTGCATGCATAGGAGGAAAATTGAGTTTGGAAAACACAAAGTATTGTTCCAGCACAGTATCACATTCACATAAATACAGCCCAGCCAACAAAACCAATTATACAACAATTCACATCTTTACTTGAAGTCTAAAGAACAGATCAACTGCTTGATGAATTTTTACAAAGAGAGCACACCTGTACAACTAGCACCCTGATCAGAATAGGTGACATTGGCCAGGTGTGGTGGCTCACGCCTGTAATCCCAGCACTTTGGGAGGCCGAGGCGGGTGGATCACTTGAGGTCAGGAGTTCGAGACCAGCCTGGCCAACATGGTGAAGCCCCGTCTCTACTAAAAATACAAAAATTAGCCGGGCATGGTGGTGAGCACCTGCAATCCCAGCTACTTGGGAGGCTGAGGCAGGAGAATCACTTAACCTGGGAGGCAGGGGTTGCATTGACCCAATGTCGCGTCATTGCATTCCAGCCCGGGTGACAGAGCGAGACTCCATCTCAGGAAAAAGAATAGGTGACATTATCAGCCCCAAAGAAGCCTCTTGAACCCCCTTCCAATCATCAACCCCCTAAGTGAGCACCTATCCTGACTTGTACCCATATAGATTAGTTTTTAAATATTCTACAAAAGGACTCATACCATATATATTCTTTTGTGTTTGGCTTCTTTTGTTAATATTGAACATCATGTTTGTGGAGTCATCCACATTGTTGCATGTAATTGCAGTGTTTTCATTCTTGTTGCTGTATTGTCTTTTATGGTTTGAATATGACTATTTATGCATTCTACCATTGATGCGCATTTGGGTAGCTTGTTGTGTTTTTTTGTTTTGTTTATTGGTTTTTTGATACGGAGTCTTGCTCTGTAGACCAGGCTGGAGTGCAATGGCGTAATCTCAGCTCACTGCAACCTCCGCCTCCCGGGTTCAAGCAATTCTCCTGTCTCAGCCTCCTGAGTAGCTTGGATTAAAGGTGCGTGTCACCACACCCGGCTCATTTTTTTTTTTCATATTTTTAGTAGAGACGGGGTTTCACCATGTTGGCCAGGCTGGTCTCGAACTCCTGACCTCAGGTGATCCACCCTCCTCAACCTCCCAAATTGCTGGGATTACAGGCGTGAGCCACTGCGCCTGGCTGGGTAGTTTTAAGATATAACGAATAGTGCTGCTATTAACATTCTAGAACACATCTTTAGTGAGAATATGGATGCATATCTGATGGGAATATACTAATTGTATCTAATTCCTAGAAGTGGGGATTGCTGGGTCACAGAGTATCAACATGTTCAGCTGTAGTAGAAGCTATCAGCTTTCCAAAGTGGTGATATGAACTGAGGATGCAAGTATCACGTGGCAAAAATCGCAATGACTTTTGCACCAATGTAATATTTTGTGGTCTGGTTTTCCTAAAATCCTCATTCTGCTTTGTTTCGTTTTACCCTCACACCTGAGGCTGTGCCAGAGCCCCTGACTCCTCACCTCCAAGAAAACTCTTCCCCACACCCACATTTTTGAATTTGAGCTTTTTTCTCCCTTTACCTGCTACTTCCTCACCTCTAGTTTGGTCACTGTCAGCCCCATTGTGTGGATTCTTCATCCCTCAAACTTGAAATAGGCCTGGCCAGAAGGGAGCTCTCCTCAGAAGGAAGTGGAGGCTGTGGGGGACACGGAATACGCAAAGATCAAATTTCCTGTAGAGACAGTGTGTGTGGGAGAAGCTGGGAACATTCACTCATTAATAATTTTTGTATCTGTCACACAGAGAAAGGGAATTAAGGAAAAACCCTTAAAAATCATTAAGATGAACTATCTGGAGGAGTGCGGGATCTTATTAATATTCAAGTCCTCGTGGGGAGAGGCAGGCAGCTGGAGGGGGAGGAAGCTCCCTCACTCCCCACCCCGGCCCTTTGTGGGAGGGTCCGGGAGTGGGGCCACTGCAGAGGGGACCCGGGGTGCTCCCATGCTGGGGACCTGGCGCGCTCTTGCCAAAAGGTTAATGGTCATGGCTCTAACTCCACCCGCGGCCGATCCTGATTAATGGCGCACCCTGGGAGGGTGCTGAGGCGAGAGACGAGTTGAGTTTCCAACTCTCATGAGAAATACGTAATCATTAATCAACATTACTGGGCCCCACTCAGACTAAGTGGCCTCTTGTGATTAGGAACGGGCCCTTGAAAAATAAAAACGCAGTCTTTTAGCATTTTGAGTATTTGACAATGGCTTTCTTGATAGCAGGTGGTGGGGAGTTGGGAGGGGAGCTTGCTGTGCTGGGTGCACGTGTGTGTATGTATATGTGTGCGTGCATGCGTGCGTGTGCATGCGTGTGTTTTTGTACGCCTGTATGCCTGTGTGTGCATGCGTGTATGTGTCTGTGTGCACCTGTGTGCCTGTGTGTGCATGTGTGTGTGCATGCATGTTTGTCTGTGTTTGTGTGCCTGTGTGCCTGTGTGTGTGTATGCGTGTTTTTATGTGCCTGTGTGTGCATGCATGTGTGTTTGTGTGCTTGTGTGCATGTGTGTGCATGCATGTGTATTTGTGTGCATGCGTGTGTGTGCCTGTGTGTGTGCATGTGTATATGCCTGTACATCTTTGTGTGTGCATGTGTGTGTTATGTGCCTGTGTGCCTGTGTGTGTGTATGCATGTGTGTGTGTGTGTCTGTGTGTATGAACAAAGACAATGTGATGCGTTGAGAGTTGGTCTTAAGGCAGGTCGACCAGGCCTCCTCATCCACTTTGCAGGGTGATTCTGATGGGGCTGCCTTTCTCTGGCCAGGAACTCAACCTCCAGGAAGGGTGAGGGCAGCTGGGGGCTGGATTCCCTCTGGGTCTTCTGTGTTACACATTCATAACACACCCGGAAAGCCGGAATTAGAAGGAAACAATCCAGCCCTCACTTCCAAATGGGAAGCACAGCTCCCACCTACAAGGCTACTGTGAGAATTAAATCAGGTCATACGTGTAAATCACTGGACTCTCCTCAGAAATGTTAGTTCTCCTTCCCTTCACAACCAGGAACTCATTCAGTCCTCACAGTCACCCTGTGAGGGTCCTGTCGTCCCCCTGTCATTGAAGACGTTGAGCTCAGGGGCGGCTAGGGGCTCCCCTAGCCAGGTAGTTCCAGAAACTAAACCCTGACCTTCTCTCTTCAGCGTGGCCCGGGAAGTCCGATAGACCTGGGTGACGTGGACACTGCTCTTTGCCAGCTCTGTAACTTCCAGCAGGCTATTAAACCTTGGTCAGCCTCAGCTTCCTCAACTCTAGAAGGAAGGGAACCACCTCGTAAGATTCCCGTGAGAACTCAGCGAGCTAGTGCTGGGAAGCATTTGGCACAGACCATCCCCAGCACATTAGTTTCTCTGCCTCCTTCCCCTTTCCTCAGACCAGTCATCAGCTTGATTCCCACAGCAGCCTATGAGGTTGGTGTGGTTGTTGCAGATGAGGGAACTGAGGCTCAAGGAGGCAGTGACTCTGCTCACTCTGCCTCGTCCCAGGGCAATGAAGGACCAGTGGCCCTCACTCACCACCAGCCTGACCTGCATGTGGCGTTAATTGTAGGGGATGCTGTGGGCCCAGGGAAGCAGCCTCCAAGGCCGCTGTGAGAAATGATTCTTTCTCTCCCCTCCCCTCCCCTCCCCTCCCCTCCCCTCCCCTCCCCTCCCCTCCTCTCCCCTTCTTTCTTTTTTGATGGAGTCTGGCTTTGTAGCCCAGGCTGGAGTGCAGTGGCACTATCTTGGCTCACTGCAACCTCCACCTCCTGGGTTCAAGCTACTCTCCTGCCTCAGCCTCCTGAGCAGCTGGGATTACAGACACGCGCCACTATGACCGGCTTATTTTTGTATTTTTAGTAGAGACGGAGTTTCACCATGTTGGCCAGGCTGGTCTCAAACTCCTGACCTCAAGTGATCCACCTGCCTTGGCCTCCCAAAGTGCTGGGATTACAGGCGTGAGCCACTGCACCTGGCCCCTCCCTCCTTCCCTTCCCTTCCCTTCCCTTCCCTTCCATTCCTGTCCTTCCCCTCCCCTCCCCTCCCCTCCTCTCCCCTCCCCTCCCCTCCCCTTCCCTTTTCTTTCTGCTAGGGTCCTACTCTGTTCCCCAGGCTGCAGTGATCATGGTTTACCGCAGACTTGATCTCCTGGACCCAGGTGATTCTCCCACCTCAGCCTCCTGGACTACAAGCGTGTGCCACCACTCCTGGGTAATTTTTTGTATTTTTTATAGAGATGGGGTTTCCCCATGTTGGCCAGGCTAGTCTCAAACTCTTAGGCTCAAGTGATTGGTCTCCCAAAGCGCTGTGATTGGTCTCCCAAAGCGCTAGGATTGCAGGCATGAGCCACTGCACTCAGCCTCTACTTGCTTTAAAGCTAGTTTGAGGAAACATTTGTCCCCAAATCACCTTTTTTTCCCTAAAATTTCCTGAGTTTCTTTGTAGAATTAGAAAAAACTACTTTAAATTTTGTATGGAACCAAAAAAGAGCCCATATAGCCAAGACAATCCTAAGCAGAAAGAATAAAGCTGGAGGCATCACGTTACCTGACTTCAAACTATACTACAAGGCTACAGTACCAAAATAGCATGGTGCTGGTACAAAAACAGATATATAGACTGATGGAACAGAACAGAGGCCTCAGAAATAATACCACACATCTACAACCATCTGATCTTTGACAAATCCGACAAAAACAAGCAATGGGTAAAGGATCCCCTATATCCCCTATTTAATAAATGGTGCTGGGAAAACTGGCTAGCCACATGCAGAAAACTGATACTGGACCCCTTCCTTACATCTTATACAAAAATTAACTTAAGATGGATTAAAGACTTAAATGTAAAACCCAAAACCATAAAAACCCTAGAAGAAAACCTAGGTAATACCATTCAGAACATAGGCGTGGGCAAAGACTTTATGACTAAAATACCAAAAACAATTGCAACCAAAGCCAAAATAGACACGTGGTATCTAATTAAACTAAAGAGCTTCTGCACAGCGAAAGAAACTAGCATCAGAGTGAACAGGCAACCTACAGAATGGGAGAAAATTTTTGCAATTGACCCACTGACAAAGGTCTAATATCCAAAATCTACAAGGAATTTAAACAAATTTACAAAAAACAAACAAACAAACAAGCCCATCAAAACATGGGCCAAGGATATGAACAGACACTTCTCAAAAGAAGACATTTATGCGGCCAAAAAACATATGGAAAAAAGCTCATCATCACTGATCATTAGAGAAATGCAAATCAAAACCACAATGAGATACCATCTCATGCCAGTCAGATGGCGATTATTAAAAAGCCAGGAAACAATAGATGCTGGTGAGGCTGTGGAGAAATAGGAATGCTTTTACACTGTTGGTGGGAGTGTAAATTAGTTCAACCATTGTGGAAGACAGTGTAGTGATTCCTAAAGGATCAAGAACCAGAAATACCATTTGATCCAGCAATCCCATTACTGGGTATATACCCAAGGGATTATAAATCATTCTACTATAAAGACATATGCACGTGTATGTTTATTGCAGCACTAATTACAATAGCAAAGACTTGCAACCAACCCAAATGCCCATCAGTAATAGACTGGATAAAGAAAATGTGGCACATATACACCATGGGATACTATGCAGCCATAAAAAAGAATGAGATCATGTCCTTTGCAAGGACATGGATGCAGCTGGAAGCCATAATTCTCAGCAAACTAACACAGGAACAGAAAACCAAACACTACATGTTCTCACTCATAAGTGGGTGTTGAACAATGAGAACACATGGACACAGGGAGGGGAACATCCCACACCAGGGCCTTTCGGGATGTGGGGGGCAAGGGGAGGGATAGCATTAGGACAAATACCTAATGTATGTGGAGGTTAAAAACCTATATGATGGGTTGATGGGTGCAGTAAACCACCATGGCACATGTATACCTGTGTAACAAACCTGCACGTTCTGCACATGTATCCCAGAACTTAAAGTAAAAAAAAAAAAAAATCTGAATTAGCCCCAGTTTTGCCTCCCCTCACATGGCTGTCCAGCAATCTAATGTACAAAAAGGACATGTATAAGAATGCAAATAGCAGCATTATTTGTAATAAGGCTAACTAGAAATAACCCAATGCCCAACAACAATAGGATGGGTAAATTGCAGCTTACTCATACAGTGGAATACTATACAGTTATGAATATGAACAAAGTACTGCCACTGATAGCAACACTGGCAAGTAGCAGAAACATAATGTTGAGTGAAATAAGCCATCTGTAAAAGAGTATTACCATATACTGCATGATTCCATTTATATAAAATTCAAGAACAGGCAAAATAAGTCTAAGGCGTTAGAAGTTATATTAGTGATTACATTTAGAGAGTTACTGAAAGAGGCCATTATGGGTGCATATCTGGGGTACTGGTAATGTTCTGCTTATTGACATGTGTGATGATTGTATGAAAATGTATTGAGCTGTATACTCATGATGGGCCTACTTTTCTGTAAGGATATTATGGTTTTAATGTTTGTTTAAAAAGATTTTTGGGTAACTCAGAGAATCACTGGGAGGGCTGGAGAATCAGGCTCATAACTCTGCTGCAGAATTGATCTGATGAAGAAACTGCCACCACCGAGTATTAAATGGAATAGTTGTACTCTCATGACCACTTTTGCACCAGGGACTCAATGGGACTGAGATGTGAAAGCTGCCCCAGCCCCATCACCCCTTCTCCAGCAAGAACACAGCTTTGCAGCCATGGCCACCTCCCAGAACACGGATGTTGCATGGTGCTTCTTTCATCACATGCTCATTTCCATTCCAGCAGCTCCTGCTTGTGTGCTTGATTTGTGGAGCTGATGCCTACTCCTAGCTGCAAGGGAGGCTGGCAAAGTGAAATCATAGCCTCCATTTGGGATAGAAGGCAGGAAGGCCTCAAGTGTATGAAGACTGTCAAAAGGTGCAGCACAGCTAGCAAACATGACAAAGGTCCACGGTGCTTATGTTTATTAATAAGGGCCTATTGGGGATATCACCTTAAGCTCTAGTGGCCCTAATGCTGTATCAGTTGTTGTCTGTTGGTGTTCAGCTCCATACCTGCCCTTTTATCCTTTTTTCTTACCATTGCCACTGAGAAACTGTATTTTCTAGACTCCCTTCTCAGTTGGGTTCCAGTTAATTTTTGCAAATGAAAGGCACTGAGTTGGTGCGGTGGCTTACATCTGTAATCCCAGCACTTTGGGAGGCCAAGGCAAGTGGATCACTTGAGCTCAGGAGTTCAAGACCAGTCTGGGCAACATAGCAAAACCCCATCTCTACAAAAAATACAAAAATTAGCTGGGAGTGGTGGTGTGCACCTGCAGTCCCAGCTACTTGTGGGGCTGAGGTGGGAGGATTGCTTGAGTCCTGGAGGAGGAGGTTGCAGTGAGCCAAGATCATGCCACTGTACATGCCTGGGCAACAGAGCCAGACCTTATCCAAAGCAAAATAAGATAAAGACACCTGTATGCAATGATATCAGAAATGGGGAAGAATGTAGAAGTCACAGTCACTCCCCTAGCAGCAGCATCAGTGGCACTTATGGTCTCTGGCCAATGCCACTTTTCCCCACTTGCTCCTTCAGCCCTCCTGATACTTGTAAGGAATTCTCTGTCATCATCCCCATCCCGTTTTCCTGATGGACATGGACTGATACCCATGGGCATCCTGAGAGGCATGGGGTGCAGGTTTAGATATATGTGTGTGTGGAGGGCTGTGGGAGAATTGAGCATCTCACGCCACACTAAGGAGGCAGATCAGACAGCCCCTAAGGGTCCCTTGTGGAATGGTTAACCTGTCACCGGAGGGCTCTGAGCAGCAACTGTGTGTTCCAATCTCTGGCTAGCGGACTCCACTCAGTGATCCCAGAAGTCTGAGCCCTGTGATGGAAAAGCAAAGGATCCAGGAAGAATAGTGTTGAGCTTGGAGGCAGACAGCCCCAGGGGCCAGCAGTCTCTGCCATCTCCCAATGTGCATGCTCAGGCAGCATACCTGGCCTCTCTGGGCCACAGGTTCCCCATCTGTAAAGTGCACAGATTGATACCTACCTCAGGGGTGGTGGGAAAGCGGAATAGACAGGTTTGTGAAAGCCCCTTGCGAATATAAGGGCATAGTTTTCTGTGTATAGGGAGTACTCTTGGCCCCCAAAGAAAGACTGAGGTGCAGCCTTGGTTCCTCTCTGTCCTGATCAGTTGATCCCTCAGTGGCTCCTGTAAGAGGGAGAACATTTATTTGCTCCTTTAGCCTGGCACATTCCCACGGGCCTGTCACTGTGCTAGGTGCTGGGGATGTAAGGATGAAAAAGACTTGGCTTCTGCCCAGAGGGAGCCCTAGTGGGGGACGGGGCACGTATTGAGGCAATTAACATCCAGTGTGAGGGGCATTGAAGAGGAGACAGAGGATGTGATAGGAGCTTGAAGGAGAGGCAGCTCATTTGGACCTGCAGGTGGAATCATGGGCACTTCTGGAAGCAGAGATTTCTAAGCTGAGACCTAGAAGAGGAGCAGGGGTCAGCTACATAAAGGAGCAGGGCTGCGGGAATGTCTGAGGTGGAGAGGACAGCCATGCAGAGGTCTGGAGGAAGAGAAATGGGGTGTTTCGGGAACTGGAGGCAAGTGTAGATGAAGGCTGAGGAGTGGATAGGGATGGAGCTGGAGGGTAGATGGAGGCCACTCATTTTATACTGAGGGGTTTGGATTTGTCCTGAGCAGTGTGGAGCACATGATCTGCTCCAGGAGAGATGAAGCTGGCCCTGAGCCCAGCTCCAGGCTGATTTACAGGCACCAGGTGCCAAGAGTGGCTGCGTCACCTGCTCTGAAATCCTAGGCACGTAAGGCTCAGTGCCTTTGTCCAATGTTAACCTGAGCCCAGAGGAGAGGCTGTCTCTGGGACTCTGTGGACTCTGCCCCTGGCCCTGTGCTCCTCACAGAGTGCGTGCAGGAATGGGAGCTGCTTCTGCCCGCAGTCTATCCACCTTCTCTTGCTCTCTGGTCCCTGCTCCTTGTCGGCATCTGATGCCCCCTTTCTTCTTGGCTTGTTAAGCCTGCAGGGAGGCCCACCATCATTTCCCAACTGCCCTCCATACAGGAGACCAGAGCAGGCTTCATAGTGATGTTTCTGTGGTATTTAGTGAAGCTCATTTTCCCATTGGAGAACAAAACCCTCATCCACTGTGCAGGGAGAGGCAGGTGGAAGTTAAGTAGAAGAGAAAGCCAGAAGACAGGAAAAGCTAAGTTTGCATCAGATGGCTTTCTGCCAAGCTCTGTCCCCTCCCACCTAATTTTTCTTGTGGTTTATCCTTGTTTGTCTCAGAACTCAGCTTAGGTGCCACCTCCCCTAGGGAGTTGATCACAAGCTCTGTTTTGCAGTACGTGCCCTCTCCCTCTGTTTTCCCGGTTTTCTCTAAAGTTGTTGATAACTTCTCTGCTTCCCCCATTAGACTAACATCCATCAGTTCAACAGAAGTGAACTGAGCACCTGTCATGTTCTGACATTGTGCTGGGCCCTGGGTAACTGGACTAAGTCCTGGAATGCCTACAACCTCCTGAGGGCACAGACCAGCAGGGTCAATTGAGGGTAGGAGCCAGTATCATTCAATTTTGTTTCCCCAGCAATTACAGTGCTTGACACAAAGAAGGCATTCATTAAGTAAGTATTGAATGAATGTTTTGGCACTGCAGATGTGTTTCTCAGATATCTAAGAAAATAAATACAAGAGTACTTCTGAAAGTAACTCATCAGTGAAGGCTTTTCCACCCACACTGCTCTGATGTACCCTCCCTGAGTCATCCCCATGCTTTCCTTCATAACAGCGGGCTCAGGTCCCACAGGCACAGCTGCTGCAGACAATGACCGAATCCTGGGAAGGAGAAAGATGAAGTGCTTGCAGTAGATGGGACCACCTCTAGTCTAGGGAACTGCGAATGCTGAGACTGGAGGATTTGGGTCTAGAATGGCAAAGCTCAATGGGAAAGACACTATATTTCTACCTTATGGACACTGGCCAGACGACAACCACCTATATTATCCATTATTGTCACCATTCTCATCACCATAATTGCTTGCTGTGACAAAGCACTAACACATCTATTAGTACATTATCTCACTTAATTATCACAATAACCACCAGATTTTTTAGGGTAGTGTCTACTGTATCACCTTCATTTTAGAACTGAACAGAAGGTAGCCCACTGAGGTTAAGAATTTGTTCAAGTTCAAGAAATAGGGAAAGGATTCCCTATTTAATAAATGGTGCTGGGAAAACTGGCTAGCCATATGTAGAAAGCTGAAACTGGATCCCTTCCTTACACCTTATACAAAAATTAATTCAAGATGGATTAAAGACTTAAATGTTAGACCTAAAACCATAAAAACCCTGGAAGAAATCCTAGGCAATACCATTCAGGACATAGGCATGGGCAAGGACTTCATGACTAAAACACCAAAAGCAATGGCAACAAAAGCCAAAATAGACAAATGGGATCTAATTAAACTAAAGAGCTTCTGCACAGCAAAAGAAACTGCCATCAGAGTGAATAGGCAACCTACAGAATGGGGGAAAATTTTTGCAATCTACCCATCTGACAAATGGGTAATATTCAGAATCTACAAATTACAAATTTACTTTACAAATTTATAAGAAATTTACAATTTACTTAAACAAATTTACAAGAAAAAATCAAACAACCCCATCAAAAAGTGGGCAAAGTATATGAACAGACACTTTTCAAAAGAAGACATTGATGCAGCCAACAGACACATGAGAAAATGCTCACCATCACTGGCCATCAGAGAAATGCAAATCAAAACCACAATGAGATACCATCTCACACTAGTTAGAATGGCGATCATTAAAAAGTCAGGAAACAACAGGTGCTGGAGAGGATGTGGAGAAATAGGGATGCTTTCACACTGTTGGTGGGAGTGTAAACTAGTTCAACAATTGTGGAAGACAGTGTGGCAATTCCTCAAAGATCTAGAACTAGAAATACCATTTGATCCAGAGATCCCATTACTGGATATATACCCAAAGGATTATAAATCATGCTACTATAAAGACACATGCACACATATGTTTATTGTGGCACTATTCACAATAGCAAAGACTTGGAATCACCCAAATGTCCATCAATGATAGACTGGATTAAGAACATGTGGCACGTATACACCATGGAATATTATGCAGCCATGAAAAAGGATGAGTTCATTTTGAGCAAACTATCACAAGGACAGAAAACCAAACACTGCATGTTCTCACTCATAGGTGGGAATTGAACAATGAGAACACTTGGACACAGGGCGGGGAACCTCACACATCGGGGCCTGTCGTGGGGTGGGGGGATGGGAGAGGGATAGCATTAGGAGAAATACCTAATGTAAATGATGAATTAATGGGTGCAGCAAACCAACATGGCACATGTATACATATGTAACAAACCTGCACATTGTGCACATGTACCCTAGAACTTAAAGCATAATTAAAAAATAAAGAATTTGTTCAAGTTATTACATATACAGCTACTAAGAGGCAAAATTGGTAGGGAAATTTTGGCCAAGGTAGGACTCAGGGATTTTGATCCTAACATTTTTTTCTCACCACACTATGCAGTTATTATAACCTCTTACTTAGGATGGCATTGTTTTAGGAGGTAGGCAGGGTAGATATTATTCTAAGTTGCCCAGGCTGTAGTGTAGTGGCACGATCTCGGCTTACTGCAACCTCTGTCTCCTGGGTTCAAGCGATTCTTGTGCCTCAGCTGGGATTACAGGCATGTGCCACCATGCCCAGCTAATTTTTGTATTTTTAGTAGAGACAGGGTTTCAACCATGTCGGTTAGGCTGGTCTCAAACTCCTGACCTTGGGTGATCCACCCACTTCGGCCTCCTAAAGTGCTGGGATTACAGGCTTGAGGCATCACACCCAGCCAGATAAATATCTTTAAAATCATTTATCCATCTATGCATTCACCAACAACTCACCTGTCTACCCGTCCATTTACTTATCCATCCAAACATACATCTATCTACCCATTCATTTATCCATCCATCCATGCACACAATGTCCAGCTATCCATCCACTCAAATATTTTCCACACATTGGCTCACCTAAACATTTATGTATCCACTCATCTACCTACTCATCTGATCATTCGCGCATCCATCCATGTTTTTATAATCTATTCATTCAACAATTCATCCATTCACCAGTTAATCAATAAACATGTATTGAGCGCCTACTATGTGCCAAGCAGTGCACTAGGGTACTGGGGCTACAAGATAACTAGGATGTGACTTCTGCCCTTGGGGACTCTGATGGAGGAGACAGGGTGATAAATGTGATAACGGAGGTCTATATAAAGCGCTAAGGGAAATGAGAGGAAGGAGTGATTATCTCCGTGCCCTGCAGGATGAAGACACACAGGCTCATCTCTGTAGGTAATCAGTGTAAAAATAATTGGGTGTGATGTAAACTCGTGCCAGTGATGCTTCCGTCATCAGTAGAAAGATATAAGTGTTTATTGGGGTTGACTTTGTGTGTGTGCATGTACATGTGTTGAGAGGGAGAGAATAAAGAAATAGGCAGACAAATGTTTCAAGGACGGGAATCCTATTTATCATGGTATCCCCAGCATATAGCACAGAGCTGAATATATGGTAGGTGCTCAATAAATGTCAAGAAACCTGGCTGCAATTTGCAGTGACAGAGAAATGAAATGAGCAGACCAGCAATAACACCAACTAGCAACCACCACCACCTTTAAGGATGCTCAGCTTCATTTCTCCTCACCAAGTTTCACTTTGAGCTTGGGCTGTTAATTTTAACTTGAAATTGGAGGACGATTTGTCCTTCATTATTCCTTGAGTTCTGTAGACTGTTTGTACCCCTTACTTGCTTGAGCTAACAAAAGACAAGTCTACTCTGGTTTCCTATAGCTTATGTCAGGCAAAGTTTACAAGGGACAATTAACCCTTTTTGGCTCAGCAGCTTTAGGAACAAGTGCACTGATGGCTCTAGGAAAAACCAACTCACTCTGATGTACGGTTGCAATACTAAGGGTTATAGGGAAAAAAGCTGGTTGTTGAATCAAAATATGTCAGTTCTGGTCCTTGATTTGTAACTAAGTAGAAGATGACCTTAGGTAAATTAGTTACCCATGCTGAATTGCTCTTCTCTCATCTCTACAACAAGAGTGGCTGAGTTAGATGAATTTAGATGAATTTTAACACCTTTTGGTGTCCCTGAATTGATGGCTTGTTTACCTGTGTTTCTGGCTGGAATCCACTTGAGACCATTTAAGTTTTTGCCTTTCTCATGCTATAGCTTCTCTGGGGACCCAGTTCTGCCACAGTCTTGGAGGATTACTGGTTACTGCTGTGTGTGCTGCTGAAGGCAGTCAGTGTCCCTGATGCCATGCCAGTTGAAACAGAAACCTGAATCTGGATGGGTCTGCATCACCCTGCATTCCTTGTCAGCTGGTTTCTGGATGAACTTGGCCTTGGGAGGCCCTGGAAAGGGACTGGAGGGCAGGAGGAGAGAGAGCACTGGGCATTTCTTCATTTTCTTTTTGCTTTGATGCTGTTTCACCAGCAGCAACTACAGCTGCAATTCCAGCTAAGTGGTCCTCTCTCTATGGCTCTAGCTCTTTCTGGGTTCTGATAACATCTTCCCTCTGCGCGTTCCTTCAGCCCCAGAGGTGACAATGGCTTCCTACTGTCACTAGTCTCTGGGTGCCTCTGCACCCCTTGCCTGTTCTCTTAACTCTACCACACCGTCTAAGGTGTCCCTGTAATGGAGTCTCTTCAGTCGAGTCACCTGTGGTGAATAACATTTCCTCTTGGGACTCTTAACTGCTCAGCACTATATCAGTACGTTTTATATATATATATATATACACATTATATATATAAAAAAATATATAAAATACATATAATATATAAATATATAATATATCATATGAAATATATATATTCTATATGATATATTATATAATATATTCTATATTCTATATGATATATTATATTCTATATTCTATAGAATATAGAATATAATATATCATATAGAATATATAATATTATATATAAAATATAGAATATATAATATTATATATAAAATATAGAATATATTATATATAAAATATAGAATATATTATATATAAAATATATAATGTATTATATATAAAATATATTATATATTATATAAAAAAATTATATATTATATATAAAATATATATAATATATAATCTATGTATAATATATAATATATAATATATAATATATCTAATATCTAATATATAATATATAATGTATAATGTATAATATATAATGTATAATGTATAATATATAGTATATAATATATAATGTATAATGTATAATATATAATATATAATGTATAATATATATTATATATGATATATAATGTATAATATATATTATATATGATATATAATGTATAATATATAATATATAATGTATACATAATGTATACATAATATATAATGTATACATAATATATAATGTATACATAATATATAATATATAATGTATACATAATATATATAATATATAATGTATACATAATATATATAATATATAATGTATACATAATATATATAATATATAATGTATACATAATGTATAATATATAATGTATATATAATGTATATTATGTATAATATATAATGTGTGTATATTATGTATAATATATAATGTGTGTATATTATGTATAATATATAATGTGTGTATATTATGTATAATATATAATGTGTGTATATTATGTATAATATATAATGTGTGTATATTATATGTATAATATATGTGTGTATATTATATGTATAATATATAATGTGTGTATATTATATGTATAATATATAATGTGTGTATATTATATGTATAATATATAATGGGTATATGTATAATATATAATGGGTATATATTATACGTATAATATATAATGGGTATATATTATACGTATAATACATAATGGGTATATATTATATGTATAATATATATAATGGGTATATATTATATGTATAATATATATAATGGGTATATATTATATGTATAATATAATGGGTATATATTATATATAATATATAATATATAATGGGTATATATAATATATAATATATAATATATAATATATAATGGGTATATATTATATATATTATATAATATATAATGTATATATTATATATATAATATGTAATATATAATGTGTATATATTACATGTAATATATAATGTGTATATATTACATGTAATATATAATGTGTATATATTACATGTAATATATAATGTGTATATATTACATGTTATATATAATGTGTATATATTACATGTTATATATAATGTGTATATATAACATGTAATATATAATGTGTATATATTACATGTTATATATAATGTGTATATATTATGTTATATATAATGTGTATATATTACATGTTATATATAATGTGTATATATTATGTTATATATAATGTGTATATATTATGTTATATATAATGTGTATATATTATGTTATATATAATGTGTATATATTATGTTATATATAATGTGTATATATTATATGTAATATATAATGTGTATATATTATATGTAATATATAATGTGTATATATTATATATAATGTATATATATTTTTAGACGGAGTCTCACTCTTCATCCGGGCTGGAGTGCAGTGGCACCATCTTGGCTTACTACAACCTCCACCTCCCGGGTTCAAGATATTCTCCTGCCTCAGCCTCCTGAGTAGCTGGGATTACAGGTGCCCACCACCATGCCTGGCTGATTTTTGTATTTTTAGTAGAGATGGGGTTTCACCATGTTGGCCAGGCTGGTCTCGAACTCCTGACCTCAGGTGATCCACTAACCTTGGCTTCCCAAAGTGTTGGGATTACAGGCATGAGCCACCGCGCCCGGCCACGTTATACTTGTTATCCAATTCAAAACTCTATGATGTAGGCATTATCTTCCCATTTTACACTCGAGAAAACCAAGGCTCAAAGAGGTTAAGTCACTTGCCCCAAATTACAGGATTTGAATCACCTGGCTTCAAAGTTTGTGTTTGTATTACCCCATCGCGCTGTCTAACCATGTGCAGCATCTCCGGGCCATCTCCTTCCCTATCCCTAGGCAGAGTGGCTTCTAAATCCTTCCATTCTTCATATTTTTTTTTCTTTCTGGCTTCCTGGAGACAGGATATTGGTCCACGTGGGCTCTAACTTTCACGTCTAGAAAATGTCAATGTGCCTACCTGGAGTCTTACATCATTTTGGTTGGCAATAATTGGTGTGAGTCATTAGTTGAAACCTGGCTTTCACGCTTGGCACACAGTCAGCTCAGTCAGGCAGGGAGGCAGTCTCCTAACAAGCTTTATTCTGGCTGCAGGAATAAGGCATGGATAAGGAAAAACAACAGGCTGTCCAACACTGCTGCCTATGACTCAAGCAGGCCTTGAATCCTTCTGGTTTGGCTTTGATCTTGGAAGCCAAATTTATCTCTCCAATTTATCCTAAGGAAACAATCAGATAAATGGGAAAAGAAGAATAAATAAAGATTATAGTCGCAAGAAAATTGAAAAAGACCTGTGTGTCTGCCTGTAAGGGATTGGTTAAACAAATCATGGCCTGTTTATACAATGGAAAGGTCTCATTAAATAAAAGGAGCAGGTTATAAAACAGTGAGCATGGCAGGATGCTGTTTTTATAAAAAATAGTCTTCGTATCTATTGATATGAAGATGTTATCCATCTTCATATCCAACCAGGCAATCCCACCGTCTCCAAAGTTTAGGCTCGTTAAATCTTATTTCCAAACACTTTGGAAGGCCCATTTCCAACCAATATATGTAGAAGGAAAGATCAAGCTAGAAAATCACTGTTCTGCAGCCATCGAAGTACCAATGATTCAGGCAAGCATTATCAGTGGGTGCCAAAACCATTAGGTGAAATGTTGGGGAACAGGATGTTTATACAGTCTCAAAGCTTCTTCCACAGATGACTGATCATTTACAGAGGAGAAAAAGAGGTTTCTTTACATTGGAGACATATGACAGAAACCACTTCCACCAAATAGCCAAGATCAACATCATCAATAATAGGACAAACTGACATGTGGTACCTCCTGACGTGTTGCACTGAGAAGGTCACAACAGGCTGGGTGTGGTGGCTCACGCCTGTAATCCCAGCACTTTGGGAGGCTGAGGTGGGTGGATCACCTGAGGTCAGGAGTTCGAAACCAGCCTGGCCAACATGGTGAGACCCCCCCCATCTCTACTAAAAATACAAAAATTAGCCAACATGGTGGCGGGTGCCTGTTATCCCAGCTACTCGGGAGGATGAGGCAGGACAATGGCTAGAACCCAGGAGGAGGAGGTTGCAGTGAGCTGAGATCGTGCCACTGCACTCCAGCCTGGGTAACAAGAGTGAAACTGTCTCAAAAAAAAAAAAAAAAAGAAAAGGTCACTACATGTAGTACTCCTGCAAAAGTCCTGTAGTATTTGGGAACCAAATCCTGAGGATACAACCAGATAAATGCAAATTAAGGGACATTCTACAAAACAGTGAGCCTTATTCTTTAAAATGTCAGGGCCATGAAAAACAAAGATAGGCCAAGAGACTGTTTCAGACTGGAAAACAGCAGAGAAACATGACGAGTAAATGCAAAACGTGACTCAGAATTGGATCCTGGAAATAAAAAGTTGGCATAAAGGCAGTACTAGACAATTGGCAAAATTGGAATATAGGCTGTACATAAGATAATTGCAGCAATGATAATTTCCTGAATTTGATAATTGCACTGTGTTTATGTTAGAAAACTGCTTTACTGGAATTTTGTATTATGAAAATTTTCAGGTGTACAGAATAGCAAAAAGAATACTGTAAGAAACACCTGTATACTCATTACCTAGATTTAACCATTACTAATCTTCCATCATTTTTTCTGAAATATTTTAAATATTTAAAGGTAAATTGTGTATTTCTCATGACATTTCACCCCTTCATTATGGATCAATGAGGACATTTTCCTACACAACTCCAGTGCCATCAACATACCTAATAGTTAATAATAATTTCCTAATATTATCTAAGATTCATCTATATTCAAATTTCTCCATTGACCTCCAAATGTCTGTCTTTTTTTTTTTTTTTTTTTTTGAGATGCAGTCTCTCTCTGTCGCCCAGGATGGAGTGCAGTGGTGCGATCTCAGCTCACTGCGACTTCCACTTCCTAGGTTCAAGCCATTCTCCTGCCTTAGCCTTCTGAATAGCTGGGACTACAGGCACGCACCACTATGCCTGGCTAAATTTTTGTATTTTTAGTAGAGACGAGGATTCACCATGTTGGCCAGGCTGGTCTTGAACTCCTGACCTCAGGCTATCTGCCTGCCTTGGCCTCTCAAAGTGCCGGGATTACAGGCGTGAGCCACTGTACCTGGCCTCTAAATGTCTTTTACAATTACAATTGGTCTGTTCAAACCAGGATCCAGTCAAGACCACATATCACTCTTGGTTCTTATATAAGAAAAATCTTAAATTTATGTACTACTCTTGGTTGCTAATTTTATGTGAGTTATATAAATCCTTGTTTTATTTATATCCTTCCAGTCAATAATTTCCTTCTTTCCCACCCCTAATATTTATCAAGAGCCTTATGATGTGTTAGATGTTGAAGATATAAATATAAATAAGTTAAGATCTTTACCTTATAGTCACATGGATGAATAATTATAAAACAATGTGTGAGAATTCTGCCAGAGACAGAGACTGGGCATTCCATCACCTTTTTCAACTTTCTTCAAGTGATGAGGAGAAGAAATAGAAAGAAAAATTGGTTTAGGGAGGCAGTTGGATTAAGCAATCACATAAAGCAAAGTTTTACAGGTCATGATGTGGATTTCAAATTCCTTTAGTCTCCTGGCCCTTCATTCTTAGGAGTAAACCGGAGTTGATCTTTAAAGTTATTTGATACCCGCATTGTTTAAAGTCTGTTTTTATTCCTCTTCAAGGCTCCTTGAAATGCTGTCTCCAGCCCATGCCTCCCATTCCCACTCAGCCTTCCATGACCGCAAACATGAAAGAAAGACTCCTACAAAGGAAGACTATCCACTCTCCTGGCCTGGAAGTGTTTGAAGAAATCCTCAGGGGATATAACACCCAGGGCACATATGCCAATATGTCGGCCCATTTTGAACGTACGTGCTCCCGTGTGCTGTTACCAGTGTTGTAATTAGTTCTGAGCCATGACAACCACTTGATGAGTGGCTAGAATATTGTGGTTAAATGTATGGGCTTTGGTTTCAGAGAAATCTGTGTTTCAATCCTGGCTGACACTTACTAGATATGTGTCTTTGGGCAGATTCCTGAATCCAGTCTTGAAGAGTGCTGAAGTCCAAACTTTGTTTGTCTGATGTGGAAAATTATGCAGTTTCCCAAGGCAGGGGATCTATGTTTTAATGTTCCATGGGAGTGTGTCCTTCCTGGAGCCCTAGCCATTCTTACACAATATACTGATGATCTGGCACACAAGGGGGGCAGAAGCACCATGTAAAACTTCCTCTGGAACACACATGGATTTAAAAATCCCTTGGAGAGAAATTTATCCTGCTAAGGCCAACCCAGCTCTCAGCCTGGTTCTCAGGCTGACCCTGGAAGGTTCACCTACCTCTGTTGGGTGGAGATGGTGTCCTGGGAGCCTAGAAGACTGTCCAGGTACAGAGCAAGGGCAGCTGTCTTTCCAGAGCAAGTGGAAACTTAAATGACCCCAAACAAAGCATGTGTGTGTGTGTGTGTCTGTGTGTGTGTGTGTTGAAACAAATGCCATTGTGGATGTAGCTTCTCTGAGGAGAGATACAGAGTGGTATGTTCTGGGTTTGGAGAAATATTCCTCCACAGCCTACTTTTCAGTTTTCTATTCTGTTGTACACTGCTTTTTATTTAAACACTGTTTATCGACACAGATGCTTCTTCAAAATTCCCCAGGGGGGCTTGCTGACAATCTTTGCTCAAAAGATTTAGTGCTATTGCCCAGAAGCTTACTTAACTCCCTGCTGTCCTAAAAACTCCCTCAAAGGCTTTGGTTGAGGATAAAGGGAGGAAACTGAAGCCTAGATACTTTGCAGAGGTGTGTTGGTCCAGGCTCCTACACCAGAGAGTCTCAGAGTCAGAACGAACTGTTCATGGTCATCTGGTCTAAACCCTCTCATTTTCCAAATGAGGAAACTGAGACTTCATGAGGGGAAGTGACTGATTTGTTCAGAGTCATGGAATCCATGAATGGTAAAACAGAGGCCAGAATTCAGAGCCCATGAATCCTGGGGTGGCCTTGCCATGGATGGTTCATGGGATGATGGAAAGTCACATGTCCTCTACTGTTTAACTGTGTTTCTGACTACTCCAGGGCTCAGAAGAATTTCTACCAGACAGAGGACAGAATGGGCAAAAGTGGGGATGATTATGGGCCATAGAAATGGGTAATGAGGTGTATCCTATTGATAGCAGGATATGTTTTCAGCTGGTTTTCCAGTTGCATTTCACATTTACTGCAATGACTTGCTTGTGTAGCACTATTGAAGCTGTGATCCACGTGATCCAGTCCTAGAAGCAGTTATAGAGGCACAGTCCAAATAAGCCAAAACATGATTAAAAGAGAATTTATTTTTTTCCCTCATCTTTCTGAAAGGACATTCAACAGGCTTCCATGTTTAATCCATGGCATGTCTTCATGTTCTTTGGATTCCTGCTGGGTTTTCTCATATCCCACACTCTGAAAGTCCTTATTAACCAAAACTTTGAAGAATTATTTCTTTTGCCAGCAGCCCCAGTGACTTCTACTTCCTGAACATCCTCTCTTTTCTCTCTCCATTTTTTATTGGGTAGATTGATTAACCTTTTTCTCAGTTTCCTTCTACCTCTCATCCCACCTCTCTGGTGCTGTCCTTCTTTGCTTACTCTGACTCTGAACTCCAAAAATCCAGGCAGTGCTATGTTGGTGAGATGGGGGAGAAAGGGGAATCGGGCTGTCAATGAGAGGTTCTCTTGGGCAGGTGAGGTGAAGGGAGGAAGTTTATGAACATTAATCTATTTTATCCTATCATGGGTATTTTCCCACAAGTTATTTTTTTCAAATACCTTACTATCATTCCCTAGTCTAATTAAACTCCTAGTATTGCTGGTACAGATGTATGTATACAACACATGATTGAATGTATGCTTGCTTTAAATGTTAGCATATAAAGATAAAGACCTGGTCCTTGGCTCATATGGTGGACAGACACACAGACAATCATAATTGCCACACCAGCAGTGTTTAGTTGAAACAGGGAAAGAACAGGGCCTTAGAAGACTTCTCCAATGGGGAAGGGTATGTGTATTGCTACTAAAAGAGAGAGGGAAGGGATGCTGGATAGATGAAAACTGACATTCAGCACACCTTCTGACCAGGAGGATCCTCACACAGAGAGAAGATTAAACAACTAAACCCATATATGATTAGAACTAAATAAATCCTATCGGTGGTAATTGCTCCAGGAATTCAGAGGAACAGAGTTCCCTGAGAGCCAGTTGGAATATGTGTGTCTTTCTTAAATCTAGTTTCTCTGTCACTCCATATTCACCTTTATTTGGTCTGGTAGAAGTGGAAGAATTAGGTAAAATTTAGGCAAGAAAAGGAGAAGGTATGAGCATTCTAAGAAGAGAAACTGCATCAACCTAAGGGATGTTCATTGATAAATGAGCAGACCAGTAAGAAGGAGAGGTTGAGTAAGGAGGAGCTGGAGAATAAATTTGGAGAGAAGAATCTGATTCTAAGGTTTGTGACACAAACTTAGCTATGGGAAGCAAAGTCCAAGTTAAAGAACCTCAAATATATATTTTTTCACTTTACATCTTTTTTAAAATTATATTTCACTTATTTTGAGAAATCTCAGGCTGAGCATGGTGGCTCACGCCTGTAATCCCAGCGCTTTGGGAGGTCGAGGAGGGTGGATCACTTGAGGTCAGGAGTTTGAGACCAGCCTGGCCAACATGGTGAAACCCCGTCTCTACTAAAAATACAAAAAAATTAGCCAGGCGTGGTGGTGTGTGCCTGTAGTCCCAGCTACTCAGGAGGCTGAGACAGGAGAATCGCTTGAACCTGGGAGGTAGAGGTTGCAGTGAGCCAAGATCACGCCACTGGGCAACAGAGCAAGACTCCATCTCAAAACAAAACAAAACAAAACAAAACAAAAAAAAGAGAAATCTCAAATCACTTTCTGATTTCCCATCATAAAAAGTCATAGCATAATTCTTTGGCTATTTTTCAGGTTCTTTCCAAGTAGATAAGCACTTCTGTTTTTTTCTTACCGGATTTGAGTCAGGGTGAGTTGATTGTTTTTCAAAACTGGTTGCTCAAAATTGATGGTTTCTTCTTTTGTTACACATTATAGACTGCTTGTTGGATTCCTATTATTTAAAATTCTGAAATTGTATATACCCTTATTTATACTTCTTGTGCCTTCCTCTGATTTATCCGCTTGTCAAACTCATCCCTCAAACATAGATCAAATTTCCTTGTGTAGGGAACGTATATGCCTGACTTATCTTACCATGGCAGTTAGTATAGGGATAAATGAATACATGTGTGAGTGAAAGGATTTATATCTATCTAGTCCAGGGATGGCACATAGATTTGTGTTAATTATGAGTGCATTTGATTGCATGTGTTAAACAAATTCATTGAGTGATGGGTTAAACAAATAGGGGTTTACTTTTCTCACATATCAAGAAGTTTGGAAACAGGAAGCTGTAGCACTTGTTCATGGACTCTGAAGTCAAAAAGGACTCAGTCTCAAGATCACAAAATGCATACAAAACAAGAAAAAGTAAAGAAGGAGGGTAGCACCAACTATTCAGTGGCCTTCTGGTGATGTCTCATTAACTACACCTAGCTGCAAGGGAAGCTGGGAAATTGAGTTTCTCACCTGGGCATGGGTATGCTACTGCCTGCTATAGTTTGGTTTGTTTGACCCCTCCAAATCTCAAGTTTAAATGTGATCCCTAATGTTGGAGGTGGGGCCTAATGGGAGATGTTTTGGTCATAGAGGTGGACTCGCCATTAATGGCTTGGTGCTATCCCTGTGGTGAGTTCTTGCTCTATTAGTTCCTTTGAGAGCTGGTTAAAGAGCCTGACATCCCTCCTCACTTTACTTCCTCTCTCTTCATGTGATCTTTGCACAGTCAGCTCCCCTTCACTTTTTACCATGAGTGGAACCAACCTGAGACCCCCACCAGAAGCCAAGCAAATGCTAGCACCGCGTTTCTTGTACAGTCTACAGAACCATGAGCCAAATAAACCTCTTTTCTTTATAAATTACCCAGTCTCAACTATTCCTTTATAGCAGCACAAGTAGATGAAGACACTGCCTGAGGAATATCTTGGTTCTGTTGGCAAGGAAGGATAGGGGGATGGATATTAGTTGGGCAACCAATGGCATCCATCACATATTTCATCTCATGTTCCAAGGTTAATAGATTTGTGGTGGAGCATTGTGTTAAGTATCATGAAGACCTGACCAAGTCCAGCAGGTGAAGGTACTTTGATTGATCATTAATATCTGCTGTGGGTGTGGAGTGGGGTATGATGGCAAGCTTAGTGTGCGTTTGCCATCTTTTGTCCATCCCTTGCCCCTTCAAGCCAGGCTTTCTGCATTTTCCCTTGTTAGTTTTTCTAAACCCTGTTCACACCTTTATAAAAATCCTTTTTAATAAACCACTCCCAGTTTACCCATTGTAAGTGTTCAATATCTTTCCCGCAAGGATCCAGATTAAGGCAGTCTGTAGTGCTTTGGGGGCTTGTTATGGATGAAGGTTTCAGAATTACTGGTGAACATTTTGGTCTCCCTCTGATTTTAAGTTCCTCAAAGTCAAGATCAGGACGCCTCCTACACTCTACAGGATACTCAACTTGCAGTATGTCATGGGATGTGCTCATGAAGTATTTTTTATTCATTTTTATCGATCAACCCCCTTCCCCTGCCTAGGGCAATGATAATTTTTCTGCTGTGCTTTATACTTATGTCCAGCTGTGAGATGTTGGAGACAGGAGCTTTCAGGGATTAGTAGGAGGGAGCTGACATCTTTCCTGGTTCTCTCTGGGTTGCATTGTAACAGGCCAGTGAGAGCTATCCTTTCCAAGCACTGTTGGTTGGAAGTGGCTGTGCACCAGGTGGCCTAGAAGGACAAGTGTGTCATCAGCTGGTGGACCATGATCTTTCTGCCCTGTTCTTCCTCTGCCTCCCTGTTCCCAGGCCCTAGGGTCTACCCTCTGCAGACAGGCCAGTGATGTATTATTAGACTTGCCATCCATCCCTCAGTGTGCTGGAGGAGGTTGGGGAGGAGCCATTTGGTGTCTTCAGAGCTGGGTTTCTTCAACTTTACTGAACATACGAATCATCTGGGGATCCTGTCAAATTACAGAATCTGATTCAATAGGTCTGGTGTAGGGGCCAGAGATACTGCATTTCTAACAAGCTCCTGGTGATACATATGCTGCTGATTCAGGAGCACATTTGAATGGCAAGGACTAAGAACTGCACCATCCAATGTTAAAGCCACTAGCCAACATGGCTATTTACAATTGCTGTCTTTCCTTTCATTTTTATCTCATAATTTCATTAACCCACCAGAACTCTTTGAGTTTCTGGTGACAGAAGCCCAACTCAAAAGATTCGAAGCTTAAGCTAAAAAGGAAAATATGTTGGTTTTTACGAAACTGGAAAGACAAGGAGTTGGCCCTAGCAATGGCAGGCTCCAGGGATTCACACGATTATCAACATTGTCATCACCACTGCTGTCATCACCACCACCATCATCATCCCTTGCTCCATCCTTATTGCTCCCTTGCCTCTTTTCTTGAGTTTTTGGCCCCATTCTCTCTACTTAAGGACTGGCTTCCTCTCCCTGGCAGGGGCTTTGGCCACTGGTGGTTCCAAGCTAACATGATCGCACTTACCATCTAAATGGGAAAGGAAGCTCTTCCTCCCAGTATCTGACTTGGTGCTGTTTGGGTCTTATGTATGGTACTGTACCTGTCCATGAACAGGGTACTAGAGTACCGTGGGTCGCTGCTGTAGATAGGAGAGTGGGTCACCATGATGGGAAGCCCCAAGAATGAGATGAATGGAGGGAGATAGGAGTACATCCTCAAGGAAGAGAAGGAGTGCGAGAGGTACAGGGCAGACAGAAGCAGCAGATGGCTGCTCCACCCCACCACTCTCTTCCACCTCATCAAGAATCCTGCCCCTCTATTCCCCCTAAGAACCTCCTTCCTAGTTTCTGCCACTCTTTAATCATTTCCAGTGGAGGAAGATATCTTGACATATTTTGCTGGGTGTTTAAAAGAACACACCCATCTTCCCATTGTATTTTCATCCCCACCAATTATCAAGGCTTTCTCTTTGGGTCCTTCAAGCATTTGATAGCATCTCATACCATCTTGCCTGAAAGATTTATTTAAATTGCCATGGAGTGGCAAGCTTTAGCGCAAGGGTGGTAAATGGCAGGAGGGGAAGGCAGCCACCTATGAAGGGAGAGAGTGTTGGAAATGTTCATTAATGGGAGGGAGGACAAGACAGTATGTGGGTGATGAGGTCTGGGGAAGGTCCAGATGCTGGGAGCACAGGCAGGGAAGGCAGTGCAGGCAGGAACTGGGAGACGACTTAGCCATAGCCACTTTTAACTTTTTTTAAAGAAAAGTGCAGGTTGGAATTTTGGAATGTTTGCGGGTTAGGGAAGAGCTTGGGGGTAGAGGGATGCTAAAGACAGTGTTGGCTACATATGGCAAAGTCTCCAATGCCAGAAGCACATGTCTGGAATATCATTTCCTAGACCTGGATCCAACTTCCTCCTGGCTGCCCTTCTCACACAAACTTCCTATCCAGGGATGGAAAGGCACAGGTATCACACTGCTTGGGTTGATGCCACTCCCTGCTTAGAGCAGTGGGAGGGAAATGGACATTTGTAGAGCTCTTATTGTGTGTTGAGTGTTTTGCTCCCATGCACTCAGTTAAACCTCACACCAAACCTATTACGTGAGTATAATCATCTCCAGGTCTCAGATGAGGAACCAGGGCTCCAACAAAAGCTAAGTAACTCCCACAAGATCACCTAACTGGTCAGCAGTAGAGCTGTGATTCAAACTCAGGCTGTTTGACTGCAGAGCTGGCAGTCTTCATCCATCCATCCATCATCCATCTATTCATAATCTATCCATCATCTACCCATCCATTATCCATCCATTCACCCATCCATCCATTAACAAATATTTATGGAGCATCTACTTTGTGCCAGATGCAGTGCTAGGTACAGGGGATACAGTGAGGAAACAAGATAGATACAGTCCTTACTCTCATGGAGCTTGCAATATAGTGGGATGAAGAAGGCAAAAAACAAACAGATACATGATGATATTTGTGAAAAGCAAGATGGAAGATAATGAAGCATGGTTAGAGAAAAGTGTGAAGGGTAGGCAGGGTCAGGGCTAGAGTGAGGCACATGAGGCACCTAGGATGAGAAATCTTGGCAGGCACCCACTTTCAGGGTTCTGCAAGTGCAGGGTTTGTCACCTGCATGACCTTTCTGCCTTAAATTTTGCACCCTTAGGTGCGTTCCTTGACTCACCCTAGTCCTACCTCTGCAGACAGGGGGTCATGGAGGGCAGGTGACACTTGAGCAGAGATCATAACAGAGAGATCAGGTGCTCTTAGAATGGACCAGGTGGAGTGTGGCATCTGGAGTGTGAGCTTCGGGAGGGACTGAGCAGAGTTCATTAGGGAGAAGGCATCCTTGCCTCCTGCCTATGCCACAGACTGGAGGAGTGCAGGGGACTGAGAAAGAATGAGGAATTGGTGAGGGAGGTCTGAGGATAGATGTTGATGGAAGGTATCTCCAAGGCAACTGGAGCTCACAGTCAATGGCTGCTGCAGGATTGCAAGGCTTCTAGTCAAGGACAAGAACTCTCCAACAACACAGCTGTGCTAGATGCTGATATTCATAAAAAGGGGGAGGGAGTCTGTCCAATCCCTATAATTTTAATTTGGGTCAATCTATCCATGCATTATGCACCCAGGAATAACAATGGCAACCCTGAGAATTTAATAGATATGAGGAACTGTTCTAAATGCTTTTCCTATGCTGACTCATGGTACCTGCCAAGATATGAATAGACACAATCATTATCTCATTTTACAGGTGAGTGAACTGAGACACAGAGCGAATAAGTGACTTGCCCAAGGTCATACAGCTAGTAAGTGGCAGAGCTGAGATTTGACCTCAGGCAGCATGACTCGAGCCTGTACACTTAGTCACCTTACCTCCTGCTTCTTGATGTCACTGGAACTCAAGAGGAATAAAGACATACCTGGGCCCACTTCACTCATGGCAGAAGGCTGAAACTCACCTGTTGTCATCCTTTTGACTCAGTGTGGACTTGTGGCCCTTTGCTCGAGACCTCTTTCTTTGTCTCCCATTTCTCATCTAGTGGGTCTGACACTCCAAATAAGCCCTCTTTAGATGTGATCTTGCATTCACCTGCCAGTCCTTCCATTCTATCTACTCCAGGACCCTCCCCTGTGTGATTCAGCCCCTGCAGCCCCTGGGAACACCAGTCAGGGAGACTGAGGCTTCAAGACTATATTGGTCATGATGTTTGGTTTTAAGTTCCAAAAACCCTAGTAAACCAGCTGAAAACATAAATAGTTCATTCTGGGCTCATGTAGCTGGGGAGGGTGGAGGTAAACTTGACCTGAGATTGCTCTATCCTTGATATCCACTGTCCCCTTCTTCCTTTCAGATACAGAGCCCCTTCTCTGTTGGTTCTTGGCCACCTATCCAGAGCCTACATCCCCAACTTTCTTTCCATTGAGGTGTCACCATGTCTAGGTTTTGGCCAGTAGGATAGAAACCAAAGTGACCAGTTTCTGTTTCATGACCTTAAAACTGAAGTTCTTGCTTTCCTGTTTCTCAAGGGCTGGAATGTAGAAGCGGACTTTTGGCCACGTGGATGAGGAATTGAAGCAGTCAGTTCTGATCTAGAGATGGAAGGTGCCTGCTGAGGACAGCAGGGCTGCTTGGCACCCTGGGTCTCTGAATGGCTCTGTGGAGCACTGCCTGATGGCCCACCCTGGACTGTTGCCTGAGACAGAAATAAACTTCTATCTTGTTTCAAACACTGCATTTTGGTGTTTCTTTGTTCAAGCAACTTATCTACTATACCAGATTCCAACAACTGTAATACTAGCAAATATTTGCTTTTCTCGCTGAGTTTTTATGTTTTGTAGAGAGACATCCTCCCCATGGCAGAGAAAATAGCTGCAGGCTGCAGTCAGCCCTAGGCCCACATCTTTCTTTTTTTTTTTTTTTTTTTTGAGATGGAGTCTCGCTCTGTTGCCCAGGTTGGAGTGCAGTAGCGCGATCTCGGCTCACTGCAAGCTCCATCTCCCGTGTTCACACCATTCTCCCACCTCAGCCTCCCGAGTAGCTGGGACTACAGGTGCCTGCCACCCCGCCCGGCTAATTTTGTTTTTGTATTTTTTAGTAGAGACGGGGTTTCACCATGTTAGCCAGGATGGTCTTGATCTCCTGACCTCATGATCCACCCGTCTCAGCCTCGCAAAGTGTTGGGATTACAGGCGTGAGCCACCGCGCCTCGCCTGGCCCACATCTTCTTAATTTAGCTACCCAAGCAGAAAGAATGAGCTTTTTTTTCTCTTTACAGCCATCTCTCAAGAAGAGGCTCAGTTGGCCCTGCTTGGCCCACATGTCATCACTAGGGCCAGGGGATGGGAACTATGATTGGCTAGGCTTGGATCATGTGCTTGAGCAGGTCTGTCAATAGTCACAGCACAGCCTCATGGAATGGGGAGGGCAGTTCCCATAGAAAAGAGGCTGCTTTTACCAGGAGCAGCAGGTAAGGGACACATAATAGGCAAAATTAGTAGGCTCCCATGACAACCGCTTAGTATCTGCATGATCTTGGGCTTGTTACAAAACCTCACTAGGCCTCAGTTTCCTCATTTGCAAAATGGGGGCACCTATCTCTCAGGGTTGTAAAACTAAAATAAGAAAACGTATGTAAGGCACTCAGCGCAAAGCCCAACCCATAGTAAGTGCTCAATAAAAAAGATAGCTATGATTTTTACTTTTATTTATTTATTTTTGAGATGGAGTCTTGCTCTGTTGCCCAGGCTAAAGTGCAGTGGAGTGATCTTGGGTCACTGCAACCTCTGCCTCCTGGGTTCAAGCGATTCTTGTGCCTCAGCCCGAGTAGCTGGGATTACCGGCACATACCACCGCACCCAACTAATTTTTGTACTTTTAGTAGAGACAGGGCTTCACCATGTTGGTTAGGCTGGTCTCGAACTCCTGGCCTCAAGTGATCTGCCTGCCTCGGCCTCCCAAATTGCTGGGATTACAGGTGTGAGCCACTGTACCTGGCCTATTTTTATTTTTGAATCGCTGTCTACATTCAACTTTGCTGAGTGGTAAAGAGAATTAGGGAGATTTCGGAGAGGTGTAAAGTTATGGAAGATCTATGGCCCCTGCTCTCAGCTTGGGGGAATTGACAAGCTGACCAAATGAATCCTAGAGCTGTGTGGTGAGGGCTATGTGCAGAGAGGGTGTCATGGGAGCCCACAGGATGGGGGACTGAGGGAATCCCCCAGACAAGGCCAGGCCCTTTTGAATCTTGAATTTTTCAGTGTTTCCTGTATTTTGGGAAGTGGGTCTTTCCCGTTATCTGTAGAATAAACACATGCTAAGTTTAGATAAACTGGCCAAAAGTCTGTAAGTTCCCGTAAAAATGAAGCATCTAGACCAAGAGGTTCCCAAGGTGAGGAACCTGTTAGCAATGTGCATTCTCTGTTCCCACCCCAGACATGCCGATCAGACAGTCTAACCAACCTTCCAGGTGATGCTGGTGCCCACTCATGTTTGGGAACCACTGGTCTAGACGAGTGTCAGGTGTGAAGAGTGAGGGACTCTTTAAACCTCACCAGGGCAGAGATACTTAAAAGCCACCTCAGAGAAATGGCAGTGCCCCAGCTACCACTCGCCAGCAGCCCACGGAGCGGGAGTGACTTAGCTCAGGTCATCCAAGGGCGAGCCTGTGCACAGACGGGCTTCTCATTCCCACTCTGAAGCTCTTCTCTTGACTATTTTATGAATCTATTTGTGAGACCCGAGAAGGAAGGGCCTATAACTTCCTTCTCTGTGTCAATGAGATCTGCTGAAGATTCCTACAACACTTACATCCAGTTTTTTTTCGTGGGGGGAGGGAGGGGACAAAGTTTCACTCTTGCTGCCCAGGCTGGAGTGCAGTGGCGCCATCTTGGCTCACTGCAACCTCCACCTCCTGGGTTCAAGCGATTCTCCAGCCTCCTTAGTAGCTGGGACTACAGGTGCACACCACCACACCCAGCTAATCTTTGTATTTTTAGTAGAAATGGGGTTTCACTATGTTGGCCAGGCTGGTCTCGAACTCCTGACCTCAGGTGATCCACCCACCTTGGCCTCCCAAAGTGCTGGGATTACAGCGTGAGCCACCGTGCCAGGCCTACATCCCATTTTTAAAGTCCAGCTTGTGACGTCAGATCCCTCCAAGATGGAAAATGAATTTGAAACGGGAGGTATCCAAGTCAGAACCCTTACACCAAGTCCTCGGGAGCCAGACGACAATAAAGAAGGCGAAGTAGAGGAAAAGGTTATAAAAATGTTTAGTCTTTGCTTTATTGAGTTACAACAAATGAGCAACAAGTTAGAAAAATTGGTTTTATTCAAACTTCCTAGCGTTTGACTTGTGCGGTGTACTCAAATGGGGGGCAGTGTGGGAGGGGGAGGGATTGCAACCAGAATTCATACTGCAACACGTACACCAGATACGTCTCTTGGTTTTCCTTCTTTTAAAAGTTAGGACTAACTGAAAAAAAGTGCACTCAGATATCTAAAATTGTCCCAAAACAAACACACACACAAACAAAAAAAATCAATTCATGGTGAGGCTTTGAGCTAAAATCCTGTCAATACCACACCGAGAAAAGGCAGTGAAGAAGAGAAATGAAAACCAAAGCCATTCACCTCTGTACCCTCCAGATAGGAAGATCTTATTGTTGTTGTTTTAATGTCACAATAGTACTGATCATGCTAACAGAGGCGGGAGCCTCTTCTGCTGGTATTTAGAAAGGTGCTTAAAGAAGTCAGCCACCTGCTACCCAGTTCTCCCAGGGCTGGCTGGGCACAGCCTGGCCCAAGAGGACAAGCAGTTGAGAAGCCAGATCCCCTCTTGGCAGTTCAGAAAGCCTTGTGTGGGGCTAAGGCAGGGACCCCCAAAAAGGCAGCCAGGGGAAGAACTGGAAAGGAATTTGATTTGGAAGATCTGCCGTCTGTCACCTCTCTCCAAGTTGAGACAGGGGCCTGGATTTCAGCCCTTCCTGCCAAGAAATCTCCCAAATTTCAACCTACCTTTAAAAATAAAGTCTCCCTACTTAAAATCCAGTAGATATCATGGCACTAATACTAACACCCCTTTCCCCAAATTAATAAAACAAAAATAAAAAAAAGAAAAAGAGAAAAGAGAAAAGCAAGGTGGTTAGCCCTCCCTCCTGAAAAAAACCTTACAATGGTAGTGCTGGAAAAGGAAGTTGCCCTTGATTAAAAAGGTAACAAAATTCCCACATTGTACAAATCGGTTCCAGTATAGCAAGAGGTGAGGGCTGGGGCAGAGGAGCAAACTATGTACAAGGACCCATTGAAAACGCAGTAGTAGGACTTTGGCACTATGAACAATTCCCACCGGTCCTCTGGGAGGTGCATCTGAGAGTTGCTGGGCTTCCCGCACCCTCCAGGCACATGCGAGCTAAGTAGCTCCACTTGGAGTCACTGGCAAGGGTGGCCCATGGCTGGGGAGGGACCATCTCTTCTTTCTTCAAAGACAGCATCCCCTTGATCAGCACAGCAGTTCTAACAGACTTCCCTAGAAGACACAAAACCACAGAGTCAAGATGTCAGGCAAATGACCATTGTTCCCTGGGGGGAAGGCATCATGGTTTGCTTCTTCCTGGCTCTCCTGGGTTGGTGTGGGGGCCTTTCCAAAGTCATCCTGGGGCTTGGAAGAGAGACACATGCCCTTCACGTATGGGGCCTGTTGTAAAGAAACGAGTGTGTTTTCTGAGCACAGTCCGCCATAATAGGAAAAGCCTCCAGAATCAGGCCTTTGAAAACACAGTGACTTTCTGGGCAAGCGAAGGTGGTTGCCTGTGACTCTTTTCATCCTTACAAGACCCTTTTATTATTCCTAGAAAGTCAACCAGTCCCAGTGGCTCCTAAAAGGCCTTGGAGTCAGACAGATCTGGATTTGGGTCCTAACTTCTCCCCTTAGTGGCTGCAGGGCTGTACCTTTAGGACTTGATCGCTCTAGGGCTTAGTTTTTGCTTCTGTATAACAGGGATGACACTAGCACCCACCTTAGAAAGTTGCTGCGATGGTGCCATGAGTTGATGTACACAACAGTATTTGGACTAGTGCCTGGCACATGGTAAGTATTGTAGATACTTCTGCTGTTTTTATTAGATGGAGCCTTTTCCAAACGTGGTAGGATATAGAAGAGTGATAAGATGAGGTATTATAAATGTGTTTTTATTTAATGTTTATATGAACTCTAAGAGGTGTAAATATTATTATTATTCTTATTTTACAGTTGAGGAAACTGAACACATAGGGGCCTAATAAGTTTCCCAAGATCACACAGCTAGTAAGTGGCAGAGCCAAGATTCAAACCCAGGTAATCTCTAGAGTCTGTGCACTTAATAAACAGAATTATTAAGAATCAGTAGGAAGAAATGTTTAATTCTTATACCCTTGGAAGTAATGAAAATAGTCCAAGGACCTTGTTATAGGTGGAATGGTGTCCCCCCAAAAGTATATATTGAAGTCCTAATTCTCAGCACTTCAGAATGTTACCCTATCAGAAATGCCTTTAGAGAGGTTAATACAGTTAAATCAAGTGAGAATGAGGCTATCAGGGTGGACTCTAATCCAACATGACTAGTGTCCTTACAGAAGGGGGAAATTTGGACACAGAGACAGATGTGCACAGAGGGAAGATGTGAAGACTCACACACAAGGAGGAGGCCATGCAATGATTGCAGATATTGGGCTGATGCATCCACAAGCTAAGGAATGCAAAAGACTGTCGGCAGACACCAGAAGCTGGGAGATGGGCACAGAACAGACTCCCACACAGCCCTCAGAAGGAAGCAACCATCACAGACTCCCTGATTTTTGTCTTCTGGCCTGCAGAACTGTGAAACAATAAACTTCTATTGTTTTGAGCCATCCAGTTTGCAATACTTTGTGGTAGGTAGAGGAAATGGGGACAGGTCTCCATCATTACTTTTGTCTCCTCCCAAGATCTAGAGATCCTGGGAAAGGGATCCAAGGCTCAGGTCTCTAGAGGACACAGCCAGTATTCCATGACAGGCTAGAAGTTTTTCAGATCTGTAGATTCTCGGAGCCACTGGCCTTTTCTTTGCCTCCCTCCTGGTAAGGCTTTTTGGCCACTTCTCTGGCTGAGAAGTCCCTGAGAAGTGTTTGTTTTGTTTTGTTTTTTGTTTTTTGTACAGGGGCTAACAGCAAGGAGAGTGGACTTCTCAGCCAGAGGCATCAGCTGATCATCGATAATGCCATTCACGCCTAACGTTTGGATGTTAAATGCACCCACATTCCCTAGATGCTCCTGGGAGTAAGATTGAATATTGGAGTTAAGAAACCAGTTTATAAAAGAAAAGTCTGCAGATAAAACCAGATTCCAGGGGTGTCCTTAGGATCTGGACTACCTAAAAGTCACCCAGCCAAAGTCACCAAGTTGTAAACACTGCAGGGATCCTTATAGGTGACGCTGTCAAGATCACTCCTTTCACCAGGGGAAAAAAAAAAAAAAAAAAAAGGAAGCTCAGGAGGAAAAGTGCTTTCTCTTAGGCCACGGCCTGCTCAGGTGCATGGTCAAAAACAAGAATGATCATGACTCTCCCTCCAACAGTGAGAGTAGCTAGTTTCTCACACCAGGCCCCATGCTAAGTGGTAATATGGCTCATCTCATCTACTCCTTACAGTGACTGGCAGGTGATTGGTAGACCCACTTCATAGCGAAGAAATGGAGGCTTAGAGAGATTAAATGTTGCGCTTAACATTAGGTAACCAGTGAGTGGTGGAGCCCGATTCCACCTTGGCCAGTCCAACTTCAGAGCCTCCTGATTCTTAATTGCTCCTCCCTGTACCTATTTTGGTTCCAGGTCATGCACAGCCTCTTCATGCACAGAGCTAGGTAGCAATTGAAGAGAGCATGATGGCTTCAAAGGTAGGGGGCTGGGGCACCCAGTGAGGACCATGAGCCTTATTGCTGATCCCAGGCAGAGCCACATGCACTCCCTGGGTTGGCACAGTAGCCCACGGCCAGCCTCTGCCGGTGCTTTCCAAGAAACAGGGTTTTCCCCAGCAAATGGGGACTTCCACCACCTTTGGGAGGGAGGCTGCCACTGATTGGATGTCCCCCTGAATACTTCCAGATCCTAGGAGACAAGTCCCAAGGTGGGAAGACAGCTACCGATGTTCTTTCTCCCAACCCAGCTAAAGAACGTTGGGTCAGCACAGGACTGCAGGATGGGGTGGAAAGAGCTGTGGAGTTGGAGAAAGCTGGGATCCAGGATCTGCCACTTCCTGGCTATGTGCTGAGGTTGGTTACTTAACCTCCCAGAGTCTCACTTCCATTGCACAGAGCCCATGGGCTGCTGGCAGGGTTACAGACAGGGTGCAAAGCAAGCAGGCTGACCCCACCATCCGCTCCCTGTGGAGTCTGGCCCATGCAGGATACTCAACAGGCATTTGTCAATGAATGGAAAATGGAAAGTGAGCATAGTGCTGTCAGAGGAGTGGCTGTGACCCAAAGGTGGTGACAAGTGCACATTTCAGGATTGCTGTTCTATAGAGCATTGCAGTGCTTTGGGCTGTGTGGCTCTTGCTAACTCCCCTGGGCTTCTCTCAGAGTCCTATTACCTGGTCAGAGACAGTCACCCAGCAAAGGGCCAATGCCTCATCCTAGAGTACCTCTCAGAGCCCTGGAGGATGCTGCAAGGCCATCAGGCAGGCATTTCCTTATGGCCCCTGGGACATTTCTACCACGTGATGTCCAGCCTCTCGGTGAACACGTCCCAGGACGGGAACCCACCGCCTCCCACCCTCCTTTTCTGGCTTGGGGAAAACTTGGAATGTTAAGAAGTACTAATTCTTTAGCAAAATCTGCTTCTCTGTTACTTTCCTCATTGCAGAAACAAAAACATTAGAATTGTTTTCCCATGTGACAGCTTTCTGTTTCTGTTTCTCTTTAATTTTCCCAGGAGAACTTTCCCTAGGGCCCTAGGGACTTGGGAGTGAGTAACACTGCACTCCAGGAGAAAGGAAAACAAACACTGAGAGAGTGATTGATTATCTCTCCATAACATTTTTTTTGAGAGGTGTAGCAAGGTTTATTGCTCATTTGCCAAGTGCCTGTTATCTGCTAAATATTTTGTTCCATTGTCATCTGGCTTCTATTTTTGTTACGGACAAACCTGTCTGTTTAATTGCAGTTTCTCCACAGGTAACATCTTTTCTTTCTGGTTGCATTTTTTCTCTCTTTGCCCTAGCTTTATTGAGGTATAACTCGTTTGCAGAAAGCCGCACGTAATGGATGTAATTTAGTGAGTTTGGGCATATGCATACAATCATGTTACTGTCACTACAATCCAGTAACAAACATAAAGTTTGCTTGTGTCTATTTTTGGGGGGGCAGTGGGGAGGTAAGGATACAACAATGAGATCTGCCCTCTGAACACATTTTGAAGTAAATATCTTCCTATTAACTACAGGCACTATGTTGTACAACATATCTCCAGAAGTTACTCATCTGTGTAACTGCAACTTTACACCCATTGTATGAAAATTCCCCACCTCCCGCTGCCCCATCCCCTGGTCAACATCACTCCACTGTCTATTTCTGTACTGCTCCATAATATTTCTTTCTTTTTTTTTTTTTTTTTGAGACAGAGTCTTGCTCTATCACCCAGGCTGGAGTGCAGTGGCATGATCTTGGCTCACTGCAACCCCCACCTCCCGGGCTCAAGCAATTCTCATGCCTCAGCCTCCTGAATGGCTGGAACTACAGGCGTGTGCCACCACACCCGGCTCTAATTTTTGTATTTTTAGTAGAGGTGGGATTTCACTATGTTGGCCAGGCTGGTCTCGAACTCCTGGCCTCAAGTGATCCACCTGGCTTGGCCTCCCAAAGTGCCGGATTACATGCGTGAGCCACTGTGTCTGGCCTGCTTCATAATATTTTTTTTTTTCCAAGACGGAGTCTTGCTCTTGCCGCCCAGGCTGGAGTGCACTGGTGCGATCTCGGCTCACTGCAACCTCTGCCTCCCAGGTTCAAGTGATTCTCCTGCCTCAGCCTCCCAAGTAGCTGGGATTACAGGCGCTCACCACCATGCCTGGCTAATTTTTGTATTTTTAGTAGAGACGAGGTTTCACCATGTTGGCCAGGCTGGTCTCGAACTTGTGACCTCAGGTGATCCACCCGCCTTGGCCTCCCAAAGTGCTGCGATTACAGTTGTGAGCCACCGTGCCTGGCCTGCCTCATAATATTTGAGTTCAAACTTTCATTTCTTTTATTGAGGGTAGGGGGCACTGTCTGATTTTTAACTAGAATTTAAAAAGGAGAAATGTGTTGGCCTGGAGGAAGATTAAGCAACTTCCCAGTGGATGACAAAAACTCTGTGCCATCCCAAATTGTCCGTACACCAGGCTTGGGTCAGTTTTGGCCATATCCCACCAAAGCTCTCCTTCCCTACAGTGGTTTGAAGGGCCTCTAGGGTTGGGGAACTTGCTGAGACCCACAGGCCAGGTATATATTCCTCAAGCTGCTTGCAGGGAGGCTCAGAGACAGCAGGAATGCCTTTCCTGCTCCTGCCCTATCAGTGCACGTTGGCCAGGGGAATTTAATACAATCAGAGCAAATGGAATTGTATTTTAAACTCACTGGGCAGATTCCCCAAAGTGCTTACATGTGTGGGTGTGGGGGTGGGTTTGAATTCCAGCTCCACCACTTTTTACCTCAAAGACTTGCATGAGCTACCTTTCTGCACCGCCTTCTCATCAGCCCTAAATAAAGAAACTAACGTGAAGTCCTGCCCAAGTCAGAGTCTGAGCTCAGACTCGCCTAACTCTGCCCCACCTGACGGTTTGTCTCTACCTGCCCTGGTAGCTGAAGACAAAAGACATAATCTTTTGGAAGCTCTACGGCCCTGCCCATCGCCTAAGAAACCCGAGTACTCATCCTGGCCAGTGTAGGGCAGGATTATATCCCCTTCTACTACTGCAGCTGGCGCTCTCCTGAAAGCACCACCTCCTGGCTGGAGGCCAACCAACTCAAGCCATTACAGCAACTCATAACAGAACAACCCTGCTTCAAAGAAGTAAACAACAGCTAATGCCACTGCCTGCAATACCCTGGCTAACCAGAGGTCCTGAGTCTGTCCATGTGGCAGTTTCACTGCTAGTGTAACCAGCATTTGAGAAAACCAGTGCACTAAACAAAACTACAACCAAGGACTCCCACAGAGTCCACTTCACTCCCATGCCACCTCCACTGGAGCAGGTGCTGGTATCCAAGACTGGGAGACCTAAAGATGGATCACATCACAGGACTCTTTACAGACATTCTCCAGCACCAGCCTGGAGCCCAGTAGCCCCACTGGGTGGCTAGACCCAGAAGGGCAATAATAACCACTGCAGTCTGGCTCTCAGGAAGCCCCATCCCTAGAGAAAGGGGGAGAGCACCACATCAAGGGATCACCCTATGGGACAAAAGAACCTGAACAGCGGCCCTTGAGTTCCAGATGTTTCCACTGAAACAGTCTACCCAAATGAGAAGGAACCAGAAAAGTAATTCTGGTAATATGATAAAACAAGGTTCTAAAACACTCCCATAAGATCACACTAGCTCTCTAGCAACGGACTCAAACCAAGACGAAATCTGAATTGCCAGAAAAAGAATTCAGAAGGTTTATTATTAAGCTACTCAAGGAGGCACCAGGAAAAGGTGAAACCAATTTAAAGACATTGAAACAATAATACAGGATATGGATGAAAAGTCTCTAGAGAAATAGATATCATAAAGAAAAGACAGTCACAACTTCTGGAAATGAAAGACACATTTAGAGAAATGCAAAATACACTGGAAAGTTTTAACAACAGAATCAAACAAGTAGAAGAAATAGCTTTAGAGCTTTAAGACAAGGCTTTTGAATTAACCTAACCTGACAAAGACAAAAACTAATTAAAAAAAATGAACAAAGCCTCCAAGAAATTTGGGATTATGTGAAATGATCAAACATAAGGATAATGGTGTTTTTGAGGAAGAAGAGAAATCTTGAAGTCTAGAAAATTTATTTGAGGGGATAATCAAAGAAAATTTCCCTGGTCTTGCTAGAGATCTAGATATCCAAATACAAAAAGCTAAGAGAACGCCCAGGAAATTGATCACAAAAAGATAATCACCTAGGCACATAGTCATCAGGTTATCTAAAGTCAAGATGAAGGAAAGAATCTTAAGACCTGTGATGCAAAAGCATCAGGTAACCTATAAAGGAAAACCTATCAGATTCACAGCAGATTTCTCAGCAGAAACCCTGCAAGCTAGAAGTGATTGGGATCCCATCTTTAGCCTCCTTAAACAAAATAATTACCAGTCAAGAATTTTGTATCCAGTGAAACTAAGTTTCATAAATGAAGAAGATATAAAGTCTTTTTCAGACAAACAAATGCTGAGAGAATTCGCCACTACCAAACCAGTGCTACAAGAAACGCTAAAAGGAGTCCTAAACCTTAAAACAAAATGTTCTTAAAGCATAAAATAGAACGTTCTTAAAGCATAAATCTCACAGGACCTATGAAACAGTAACACAGTGAAAAAAAAAACAAGGTATTCATGCAACAACTAGAATGTGAATAGAACAGTACCTCACATCTCAATGCTAACACTGAATGTAAATGGCCTAAAGGCTCCGTTTAAAATATGCTGAATGGCAGAATGGATAAAAATCTACCAACCAAGTATCTGCTGTCTTCAAGAGACTCACCTAACACATAAGAACTCACATAAACTTAAGGTAAATGAATGGAAAAACATATTCCATGCAAATGGAAACCAAAAGTGAGCAGGACTAGCTATTCTTATAGCAGACAAAATAGACTTTAAAGCAACAACAGTTAAAAAAGACAAAGAGAGACATTATATAATGATAAAAGAATTAGTTCAATACAAAAATATTACAATCCTAAATGTATGTGCACATAGTACTAGAGCTACCAAATTTATAAAACAATTACTACTAGACCTAAGAAATGAGATAGACAGCAACTCAGTAATAGTGGGGACTTCAACACTACACTGACAGCACTAGACAGGTCATCAAGACAGAAAGCCAACAAAGAAACAACAGATGCAAACTACACCTTAGAACAAATGGGCTTAACAGATATTTTCTGAACGTTCTACTCAACAACTGCAGAATATACATTATTTTCATCAGCACATGGAACATTCTCCAAGACAGACCATATGATAGGCCACAAAACAAGCCTTAATAAATTTAAGAAAACTGAAATTATATCAAGTACTCTCTCAGACCACAGTGGAATAAAATTGGAAATTAACTCAAAAAAAAACATTCAAAATTATACACATACATGGAAGTTAAATGATATGCTCTTAAATGATCCTTGGGTCAACAATGAAATCAAGATGGAAATTAAAAAATTATTTGAACTGAACAATAATAGTGATGCAACTGATCAAAACCTCTGTGATACAGCAAAAGCAGTGCCAAGAGGAAAGTTCACAGCTTTGTCTACATCAAAAAGTCTGAAAGAGCACAAATAAACAGTCTAAACTCACACCTCAAGAAACTAGAGAAACAAGAACCAAACCCAAACCCAGCAGAAGAAAATAACAAAGATTAGAGCAGAACCAAATGAAATTAAAAAAATAAAAACAACAACTCAAAAGATAAATGAAACAAAAAGCTGGTTCTTTGAAAAGATAAACAAAATTGATAGACCACTTGTGAGATTAACCAAAAAAAAAAAAAAAAAAAGAAGAGAGAAGATCCAAATAAAACTCAATTAGAAACAAGATAGGAGATATTACAACCAATACCATAGAAATACAAAAGATATTCAAGACTACTATGAACACCTTTATGAGCACAAACTAGAAAACCTAGAGGAGATAAATAATCCTGGAAATATACAACCTTCCTAGATTAAACCTGGAAGAAACAGAAACTCTTAACAGACAAATAACAAGTAGCAAGACTGAAAGAGTAATAAAAAAATTGCCAACAAAAAAAAGTCCAGGACCAGGTGGATTCACAGCTGAATTCTATCAGACATTCAGAAAAAGAATTGATACCAATCCTACTGAAACTATTGCAAAAGATAAAGAAGGAATCCTCCCTAAATCCTTCCAAGAAGCCAGTATTACCTAATACCAAAATCAGGAAAGGATGTAACAAAAGAAAAATAAAACTACAGACCACTATCCCTGATGAACATAGATGCAAAAATCCTTAACAAAATACTAGCTAACCGAATTCAAAAGCATACCAAAGAGATAATCCACCATGATCAAGGGGGTTTTATACCAGGGGTGCAGGGCTGTTTTAACATACACAAGTCAAATGTGGTACACCACATAAACAAAAGTGAAAACAAAAATCATATGATCATCTCAATAGATGCAGAAAAAGCATTTGACAAAATCCAGCATCCCCATATGATTAAAACCCTCAGCAAAATTGGCATAGAAGGGACATATCTTGAGGTAATAAAAGCCATCTATGATAAACCCACAGCCAACATTGTACTTAATGGGGAAAAGTTGAAAGTAGTTCCCCTGAAAACCGGAATAAGACAAAGATGCCCACTTTCACCACTTTTATTCAACACAACACCGGAAGTCCTAGCCAGACTAGGACTTCCGGTCCAGACAAGAGAAAGAAATAAACGGCATACAAACTGAGGAAGTCAGACTGTTGCTATTTGCTGACGATGTTGATTATATACCTAGAAAACCCTAAAGACTCATCCAAAAAGCTCCTAGATCTGATAAATGAATTCAGTGTTTCAGAATACAAAATCAACGTACACAAATCTGTGGCACTACTATACACCAATAGCGACCAAGCTGAGAATCAAATCAAGAACTCAACTATTTTTATAATAGGTGCAAACAAACAAACAAAAAACCAACTTAGGAATATACCTAACAAAAGAAGTGAAAGATCTCTACAAGGAAAACTATAAAACACAGCTGAAATAAACCATAGATGACACAAACAAATGGAAACACATCCCATGCTCATGGATGGGTAGAATTAATATTGTGAAAATGACCATACTACCAAAAGCAATCTATAAATTCAATGCAATTCCCATCAAAATACAATTATCATTCTTCATAGAACTAGAAAAAACAATCTTAAAATTCACGTGAAACCAGAAAAGAGCCCACATAGCCAAAAGCAAGACTAAGCAAAAAGAACAAATCTGGGGGCATCACATTATCTTACTTCAAACTATATTACAAGGCTATAATTACCAAAATAGCAGAGTACTGGTATAAAAACAGGCACATAGACCAATGGAACAGGATAGAGAAACTAGTTATAAAACCAGATACTTACAGCCAATTGATCTTTGACAAAGCAAACAAAAACATAAAGTGGGGAAAGGTCACCCTATTCAACAAATGGTGCTGAGATAATTGGGTAGCCACATGTAGAAGAATGAAACTGGGTCCTCATCTCTCACCTTATGCAAAAATCAACTCAAGATGAATAAAAGACGTAAATCTAAGACGTGAAGTCATAAAAATTCTCCAAGATAACATCAGAAAAACTCTTCTAGACATTGGCCTGGGCAAAGAGTTCATGACCAAGAACCCAAAAGCAAATGCAGCAAAAACAAAGATAAATAGATGGGACTTAATTAAACTAAAAAGCTTCTACACAGAAAAAGAAATAATCAGCAGAGTAAACAGACAACCCACAGAGTGGGATAAAATATTCACAAACTACGCATCTGACAAAGGACTAATATCCAGAATCTACAAGGAACTCAAACAAATCACCAAGAAAAAACAATCCCGCATAAAGTGGGGTAAAAACATGAATAGACAATTCTCAAAAGAAGATATATGAATGGCCAAAAAAATATGAAAAAAATGCTCAACATCACTAATTATCAGGGAAATGCAAATCAAAATCATAATGCAATACTACCTAACTCCTGCAAGAATGGGCATAATTAAATAACCAAAAAATAATAGATGTTGGCATGGATGTGATAAAAAGGGAACACTTTTACAATGCTGGTGGAAATGTAAACTAGTACAACCACTATGAAAAACAGTATGGAGGCTCCTTAAAGAACTAAAAGTAGAACTACCATTTGATCCAGCAATTCCACGACTGGGTACCTACCCAGAGACAAAGAAGTCATTATATGAAGAAGACACTTGCACACGCATGTTTATAGCAGCAAAATTCACAATTGCAAAAATATGTAACGAGCCTAGATGCCCATCAACCAACAAGTGGATAAAGAAAATGTGGTATGTATATACCATGGAATACTACTCAGCCATAAAAAGGAATGAAATAATGGCATTCACAGCAACCTGGATGGAGTTGGAGACCATTATTCTAAGTGAAGTAACTCAGGAATGGAAAACCAAACATCATATGTTCTCATTCACAAGTGGGAGCTAAGCTATGAGGAAGCAAAGGCATAAGAATGACATAATAGACTCTGGGGACTTCAGGGGAAGGATGAGAGGGGGGTGAGGGATAAAAGAGTACACATTGGGTGCAGTGTACACTGCTCGGGTGATAGGTGCACCGAAAGCTCAGAAATCACACCTAAAGAACTTATCCATGTAACCGAACACCACATGTTCCCCCAAAACTATTAAAATAGTTTGGAGTGTGACTGTGAGAATGAGATGAGTCAGCACATGCACAGTGCCTGAGCAGGCCTGGAACAGTGAGTGCTCAGCAGTGCTACCCTGTGTCACTGCCCCAGACCCCCCAGCCCAACCCCTCCTGAGATGCAATTAACACCCACTGGCATGAACATGTGGGGCCCCAACAGAAAAGGTCAACTTGGAAAGGCAAGAAGCAGGGGGCCAAGTTCTTCTCCATATAGAGAGCAGTAAGCAAGTTCAGATGCAGTATCTATTGGTACTAATGCTAGAACCCTGCTCTAGGGGTGATATTGTTAGGCTTTGTGTCCCCACCCAAATCTCATCTTGAATTATAGTCCCCATAATCCCCATGTGTCAAGGGAGAGACCAGGTGGAGGTAACTGAATCATGGGGGTGATTCCCCCAAGCTGTTCTCCTGATAGTGAGTTCTCATGAGATCTGATGGTTTTATAAGGGGCTCTTCCCTCTTCCCTCAGCACTTCTTCCTGCCACCTTGTGAAGAAGGTGCCTTGCTTCCCCTTCGCCTTCTGCCATGATTGTAAGTTTCCTGAGGCCTCCCCAGCCATGATGAACTGTGAGTCAATTAAACCTCTTTCCTTTATAAATTACCTAGTCTTGGGCAGTTCTTTATAGCAGTATGAAAACAGCCTAATACAATTCATTTATATTATCTTTTCATTTATATTATCTCACTTAATCCTGACAAATACAGGCAACCGCTTGTAAGCATTATGAACAGAATTATATCCCCCCTAAATTCATATGTTGAAGCCATAATTGCTAAGGTAACTGTATTTGGAGATAGTGCCTTTAAGGAGGTAATTAAAGGTGGGGTAATTAAGTCCTAATCTCATAGGACTGGTGTCCTTACAAGAAAAAGAAGAGACACCAGCCATGTGAACACACAGAACAAAGACTATGTGAGGACACAGTGAGAAGGTGGGTGTTGGCAAGCTACAAAGAGAGGCCTCACCAGAAACCAACCCTGCTGGTGTCCTGAGCTTGAACATCTAGCCTCCAGAACTGTGAGAAAATAAATTTCTGTTGTTTAAGTGACCCAGTCTGTGGCATTCTGTTCTGGCAGCCTTAGCTGACTAATACAGTAAGTATTCAGGTTACAGAAAGAATAAAGTAAAATGTATAGGCACGTGGGTGCTCTAGAATTTTCCACCATCCAGCCTCCGTTTTCCACTAGGGCAGATGGGTCTGAATGCCTTGGACATTTGCAAGTTGGTTTTCCTTTTGCTCCTCCCTCGAGTAGCTCAGAGGGCATCAAACTTTCTCTAGGGTTATGCACGATGAACCATGTCATCTCCTTTACTGGTGAGACAGAGGAGTTTCAAGGGAAATTTTGATTATATGTGAGTCCACTTAACACTCTGGCTTTTAACCTCTGCACTTCTGTGAAGTGTGAACCCAGGCAAGTCATGCCCACCATGGCCACTTTTCAGTTACCCTTGAGTACGTTGTTTCTTCTGTCTGGAATGTTCTTCCCCTCCTCTCTGCCCAGCACACTCCTGCATGTTGGCCTAACCCTTTGGTTTTCAATCCATCCATTATTTCTTCTTATTATTTATTTATTTATTTATTTTTTGAGATGGAGTCTTGCTCTGTGGCCCAAGTTGGAGAGCTGTTGTGTGATCTCGGCTCACTGTAACCTCCACCTCCTGGGTTCAAGCGATTCTCCTGCCTCAGCCCCACAAGTGGCAGGGACTATAGGCATGCACCACTATACCCCAGCTAATTTTTGTATTTGTAGTAGAGACAGGGTTTCACCATGTTGGCCAGGTTTGTTCGAACTCCTGACCTCAGGTGATCTGCCTGACTTGGCCTCCCAAAGTGCTGGGATTACAGGCATGAGCCACTGTGCCTGGCCCCATTACCTCTTTAGGAAGTGTCCCCTAAACCTTAAACGCGCTATTTAAATCCTCAAATTCCCATATTCTATACTCTAACGGCACCAAAAAACATGTCAGTATAGCAACTTTCGTTTTTGTTTGATTAAAGATGGGTTAAAACTTCATTTCCCATTAGACCAAGGGCTCCATGAGGGCAGGGACATGCTGGGCACACTACCTTCCAGAGCCCAGCACACTGCAGACATTCCACAAATACTTGATGGATGAATGAACCAAGTCACTTATTAGGAATGTCTCTGGGCTAGTGACTTCATCTCCCTGGGGCCCACATCCTTCCTCTGAAAATGAGGGGGCTGGATTTCATGGTGGCTAAGCCTCCACAAGTCGCCCAAGGCACAGTGAGAATTCCTAGGGTGAGAAGCTCCAGAATTCAGTAAATGGAAGTGGTATCAGTTAACTCCCTGTTAGGCATGAGGGAAGCCAGACTAATGGGCAGTCCCTGAGAAGCATCACCAGTAAATATCTGGTGACGGATTCTCCAACAGGCCTTTCTCTTGAGCTTCTCACACACGGGAAGCAAACTGTATCCAATCCCTCTCCTCTCGCTGCTGTCAACCATTGGAGCTAATGAGTGATGGGAAAAAATGAGGACAAGCAAAAGGACTGAAATACCAGATCTCAACTATCTTTTAAAATTCTCTGGTTCGTTCAATAAACCGTTACTCAGCATCTGCTCTGAATCTAAACTAGGGATTCAGAGATTAATGAGATATGGTCCCTGCCGGTAAGGGTCTGGTACAGGAGAGAGGGAAACAGACGACAACAATATTTTCATTCATTCACTCATTAATTAGCTAATTAATTCGTTCATTCATTCATTCAAATATCTGCATTTGGACAGCTAATCCGAACAGAGTGTGAGGGCATACCTCTTCTGGATCTTAAATTGTAACCAGAATGCAACGCTTAGCAGCCTTAAAAATTTTAACCAAGCTGAACCATGGAAAATACCTTTCTGACATTTCACAATTTTTTCCTCTTCTCCAAAGTCATCCGGAATTATCAGGAGTTGGAAACTGTTGACAGAAATCAGGAGGCAGCGAAGGTGGTGGCTGGAGCTTTGGAGTCAATTTTAGACACTGGCTGAGTGAACTCTGGCAGGTTCCTGAGCCTCAGAATTCTTTGTTTAAAATAAATGGGAAGGCGGCTTGCACATGTAGGTTGGTGGGAAGTTTCTGAATCAGACAACATGTTGGAAAAGCCACCTCTCCCCCTCCTAGCTCCTCCGGTTTCTGTGTGCAGTGCTCTCATGAAACAGGTGTTTCTATGTCCATTTCTCACCTTTATTAACCGAGATTAGGTAGGGGCTGTGTCTTGGTCATTCTGGCAAATCTACACAGACTAGCACAGTGCCTGGCACAAAGAAGGCTCTCTAAAGTTCCTGCTGAATGAATACATTGTGGATTAGTTTCCACTCCCACACAAAATCAATAAATGACCACACTCTGCTTGTTCTGGGCTATGCTGGTGGTGCCACTGTTGGAGAGGGCGGGGCCATAGTGGCTGGGATCAGGCACTGGCCTGACAGTTGAGAGGTGGCCTCCAAGGTCTTCCAGCTGTTGGCTGAGGAACACAGGGCAAGTCACTCATTTTCTCTGGCCCTCAGTTTTGCCCTCTGTAAAACGGGGACAAGGCTGTACCTACCTCACAGGGTGGGCATGAAGTTGAAATGACTTAGTAGACGTGCTTAGAAGGCAGCTGAGCACACAGTGGGTGTCAATCAATGGGAACCTTCATTAGCAATAGTAACGGAATATTCCATTTGACCAAACATCAAGGCTGATGGCTGACAATGTCTTGCTCAAGTACGTTGACTCATTTTTCCGAAAAAATAAATCTGATTTTCAGCCTTTTCCTAGGACAGGTCCCTCAATGGAATGGCTCAAACATTGTTCAGACACAGGGACTGAATCAAGACAACACAATTCAATGGCTGGGAAGTATTCCTTATCTTTGTGTCTAACCTCAGGGCCGAGGTGAGCCTGGACTGAGTCAAATGCTGTCCTAAGCCTTGCAGAGCTTAGAGAGATTTGGTTGCAGGAGATGCTTAACGCCTACAGAGGAAATCTAGTCCTAGAGCCAGCTCTCAGCTGCTTGCTCAAGTTCCTCCCCCTTCACCCTCTTGTGCATCACATAACACCTTTTATAAAGTCAAAACCATGAATTATTTCAGGATTATTATGTGTCATAACTGAACTGAACTTCAGGTTCCTAAATAAATATTTAAATAGGGACATCACTGAATATTTATGAATTCAAGAGACTCATGTGTTTGGTTTATAAAAACTGTGAAGCAATTTGGAGAGATTTTTTTTCCCTTTAAATTGAAAGATTCCTTTAAGGAGTGCCTCTGTCCAGGATGTGGGAGAACCTTCAATGCCACCCCTAGTGCAGCTGGCAGCCCCTTTCTCAATACCATGGAACTCCAATGGTGGGGTGCGGTGGCTCCTGCCTGTCATCCCAGCACTTTGGGAGGCTGAGGCAGATGGATCACCTGAGGTCAGGAGTTTGAGACCAGCATGGCCAACATGGTGAAACCCCACCTCTACTAAAAAAATTACAAAAATTAGCCGGGTATGGTGGCACGTGCCTGTAGTTCCAGCTACTTGGAAGGCTGAGGCAGGAGAATCACTTGAACCTGGGAGGCAGAGGTTGGGGTGAGTCGAGATGGCACCACTGCACTCCAGCCTGGGCCATAGAGGAAGACTCCATCTCGAAACAAAACAAAACAATGGACCTCCAAAATATCAGGGAGCCATCAGGGATATCTGATGTTGCCACATGTGGAACAGATCTTAGCATCCTGTTTAGGGATGTTTTCTAGCTCACAGTTGGGGCATTTACCATAATTAAACATAAAGTGGGGTTCCTGCATGTTCCTTTTTTTTCTTTTTTGTGAACACAGCTAGTCCCTGTCCTGAGAAGGGGGGTATCAACTAGAAATGGAGAATTTCTGTCAGAAATAACGAGGTAAAGATGGCAGGAGGAAGAGTGAGGACTTTGGAGACAAACTCATGTGTTGGCTGGGTGAATGTGGGTAAGTTCTTTGGTTTCTGAGTCTGTTTCTGGGTTTATAGAGAAGCTACCTCCCTCGGAGAATTAAGTAAGACCATGTATGGTCAGAGCACCTACCTCGACCTCTGCTATTCAGGCGACCTTCGTTCATCATTCCATCCTTCCTCCCCAAAGGTTTTCTGTATGGTTTTAACATTCCCTCCCTCATTACTGTCTTCTTTGGGCCACTGGGGCATCAGGCAGGATAACATCCCACCCCCATGTGCATTTTCAACTGGTGGTAGTGGTATTAGCTTGGGAGAGAACAGATGGGGACGAGGGCCTCCGGAGAACTGCCGCCCCTAGACAACCTCCCACTCAGCCATGGGGACCTGGAAGTGCCATCTGAGCTTACCTTGGCATACAGAGACACTGAGCATCTTTCTATTCAAATTCAGCAAACATAACTTGTTCAGAATAGCTTTTGTCTGTTATGGAAAACCATTGAGTTTGCTTTCAGTTTGCCTCCTCTTATCCTTTACCGAACCCAAATTCTACCTTTTGGCTATGCCCAACCTCTTTTGGTTTCTCACAGGTGGCATTCCTTTTCTTGTCTCTGGACCTTGGCCTGTGCTGCTTCTTCCATGTGGACCCCTCTTTCCCTTGTCTGTGCACTTGGCTAACTCCTCATCCCATGAGTCGGATGTCCCTTCCTCCAAGAAGCTCCCTAACCCCCCAACCTGGGTGTTCCTCCTCTGAACCCCCACACAGAGCCGTGCCCTTCCCCATCGTAACACATATCACACTGATGAGTAAAGGAAAGTGTGATTTCCTCTCTCCTTGGCCTGCCCGAGCTCCACAGTGAATGGGTACTGTGTTGTCTGTCTCTCTCATAGCACTATTTCTAGTGCCTGGAGTAGCAGCAGGCATACAGTAGGCGCTCAGAAGGTACTGTTGAATGGAACTGAACCCTATTGTCCTCTCTGGGGTGGGAGGAAAAAGCAACCATGTAGACACGTGTCATGGATGGGAAAAGATCAAGGATAGAAGATGGGGGGTCCAGCGTGGTGGCTCACGCCTGTAATCCCAGCACTTTGGGAGGCCAAGATGGGTGGATCATCTGAGGTCAGGAGTTTGAGATCAGCCTGGCCAACATGGCAAAACCCCGTCTCTACTAAAAGTATGAAAATTAGCTTGGTGGGGTGGCACATGCCTGTAATCCCAGCTACTTGGGAGGCTGATGTAGGAGAATTGCTTGAACCCAGGAGGTGGAGGTTGCAGTGAGCTGAGATCGTGCCATTGCATTCCAGCCTGGGCAACAGAGTGAGACTCTGTCTCAAAAAAAAAAAAAAAAAAAAAAAATCACTCCCTCATTTTAATGAGGGAGGTATGGGCTAGACTGGTAGGTTCTTCTAAGGTGGGAGAACGGCCAGAGGTGGCCAGGTAGAGGTGGGAGGTTGCTGTCATTGTGATCTCAGTACACTTCTATCCCCCTCCTTTCACTCGTGCCCTCCCCTTTGGGTTGTGCCCACACCCTTGACACACAGGCATTTCCTCCTGCAAGTGGGAGGAGAAAGGAGAATGGAGCATGATGGCATTCTAGGATTGGCTGCTTGTTAAAGTGATCTTTTAATAGTGGATGGAGCTGGCTAAAACAAGGTTTCTAGAGAATTTCATTTATTTGTCAGCTTCCTCATTTTATTACTGAATCAATGAGTTAATGAGCGACGTGATCAGCCAAAGTTGTCCAAGTTCATTAATACAGAGGTGTGGTAATTTCCAGGGCTGCCTTTGGGACCTTATCAATCATTCTGGAGGTTCTTACCTTTATTTTATCCTTTGTAAAGATAACTTGGGAGGCCTATTCTGTGGTCTTTTAAGTGACCTCTGGAGAAGCCTACCTGGGCAAATCATGCATCTTCCTCCTTGTAATATTTTCTTTCCCTCCCGCAGCCCTCCCCCTGCAACTGCCCCCATTTCTAAACTCACCACCAAGCTGCTGTGCTTCAGGCCTCGATTTGCACTGACCTCTTAGGAAGCAGAACACCAAGGGCTTCAGTGGCATGTCCCATTATGGGGATGACACGGCCATTAGTAACCATGGAAACCGCCCTGGCCCCCCCCCCCCCCCCAGCTTGTGTCACTCTACAGGCCTAATTTACACCCGGCTCTTCCAGATTTGAAGGGGTTATGGGGACCCAAGCACAGTGGCACCTTCCTTTTGCCCTGACAAGGCAAATATCAAGCACTTTCAAAGCCTTTTCAGATTAGAAGAAATAAGCTCAGGTCTTTGATTCAGTAAACTTGGATACGTGTTCTTAAAAAATCCAAAAAGAAAAGGGGGAAAAAAAGAAAAAGAAACAACCTCTTCATGTTTGGTGTTTTTACAGCAACAAACACAAAACACACAGAGGGAGGATGTGTTTTCTAACAGTCAAAACTAACCTTCAGAATGGACAGGCCTGAAGGCTGGCGCCCAAACAGGCCACAGCCAGCAGTGCTGCTCCCTGGGCACAGCCTTACAAATGAGGACATAGGTTCCATCAGCCCCCATTTTTCTTCTTTTTTCAAAGAACCTTTACAAATAACTCATCAGCTGGGCTCAGTGGCTCATGCCTGTAATCCCAGCACTTTAGGAGCCAGAGGCAAAGGAATTCCTTGAGTCCAGGAGTTTGAGACCAGCCTGGGCAAGACAGTGAGACCCCGTCTCTACCAAAATATTAAAATATTAGTTGGGTGTGCTGGCAGGTGCCTGAAGTCCCAGCTACTTGAAAAGCTGAGGGGGGAGGATCGCTTGGGCCCAGGAGTTTGAGGCTGCAATGACCTATGATTGAGCCACTGCACTGCAGCCTGGGTGGCAGAGCAAGACTCTGTCACTAAAAGCAAAACAAAACAAAACACCAAAACCAAAACCGACCCTTCCACTACAAGAATAAGTATGTGAGGTAATGCATGCGGGAATCAGCTTAACTGAGCCATCCCACTAGGTAAACATATTTCAAAACATCATATTGTACGTGATCAATATACATCATTCTTACTTGTTAATTACAAGAAAAAGAAGCCACCATCTATGTCAACATCTCTGTACCCTACAATCTATATTAACCCTTGCAACGAAAAGAAAGCAAGCTGCGTTCTCCCCTGCTGCCTGGGTGAGCAGGTGGAATTACCTGTCTAGGCCTGGCCAGCTTCTGCAGGGACACAGTCGGAGTCCGATTCAGCCAGTTCCGCCACGCCTTCTGCTGCAGCCTGACTCCAGCTATCTGATCTATCTGAGATGGCATCCTCCTCCCCGACCGTCACCTCCACGTAATCCACAACGCTTGACTCCTCGTTCTCGTCGCTGCCCTGGCCGTCCCGGCTGCTGCCCTCTGACCGGTCTGAGGTGGCCTCTGAGGGCTTTGCTGGCAAACAGTCTTTTGCTGGCTCGCTGCCTACCTTTACCCTGGGCACCAACTTCTCCAAGTCCTCTTCGCAGAGCTTTTTGGGGTCCTTGTAATATTGTGGAACCACGTCACCCCCGTTCTTTGGGCTCTCGGCCATGGGTTTTGTTGCTTTCCTTGCTACGGCATCGTAGCCGTGATCATCTGCCACGGGCTGGTGCTGATACTGCTCCATCCACTTCACGGTTCCCGTTTTCAGCAAGCATCTGTTCTCCTTGAACCAACGTACAATCTCAGTTCGGACCAGGCCAGTCTTGGCCGCTAACTGGTCGTACTCCTGGGGAGTAGGCCACTGGGTTCTTGCAAACGTGCTCCTCAGGAGATGAACCTGTTCTTGACTTTTTGCAATTGCTGGCGAAGGGCTGGGCAGAGAACTGGTTAACTGGGCACCGGAGAGCTGGTCGAGTCGAGACAGAGCACCGTTGGGGGCTCCCACATCTTGGCCTTTTTTGCCAGACCCCATGGAATCCAAGACAGCTTGTTCCATGCTGTCTCGAAGCTTCCGCCTCTCCGAGAACCAGGAGTCGATCTCTCTCCTGCTCAGCTTGGTCTCCACCCTAAGCCGATCCAGTTCTGCTTGGGTAGGAAAAGAACTTTTCAAAAAGCTGTCTTCCAAGATTTTAACCTGACCCTGTGTTTTCTCTTTGAACTTCTGGGGGGCAAAGTCTGGGTACGCGTGGTACGTGCGACCGTGTCGGGAGGCTGCGATGGCCAACTGCTCTTTGGCAAGGGATTCGCTGGTGATGTGGACGATGCCCCTTTGACACCGATACCGGTGGTCACTGAACCACTTCTTGATCTCGCTCCTGGCAAGGCCAGTCACCTCGATGAGCCGGTAAACCTCAGCATCGTCAGGGAACTGGCTCTGGAGAAAGCTGGCCTTGAGATGTGCTATCTGCTCCTTTGTCTTCTTGCGGTCACTGGCTGGCGTGAGTGGGGGGTTGGCCACCTTGGGTGGGGGCTCTGGCACCTGAGCGATGTGTGGACGCTTGGGTTCGGGGGCAGCTTGGGGAGTCACCAAGGGTCTCTTCTGGCCGTGGTTGGTGACTCCTGCCACAGCAAGCGTGATGGGGGAGCAAGAGACGGTTGTTGACCCGCTGGTCACCTGAGTCAGCACCAGGCTAGTCTGGCCGAGGATCTGGCACGGTAGAGCCGTCTGGAGGATGGGCTGCGTCACCTTTGTGGGGGCCAACTGGGCGGGCAGCACAGTGATGGTCGGGGGTACTGACTGTATGGTGCCGTTGAACATCTTCTTCCGGGCCTCCTCCACCTCTTCTGGGGACCAGCTGATGCCATGCTTTAAGCGCTGGGTGGCAAACCAGATTCTGATGTGCTCCTCTGGGTGTTTGGAGGCAGCTGTCAGCCAGGACAACTCAGCCTGGGTTGGGTAAGGAAACTTGTTGAAAGAGTTGATCATCGTGGCATTTGTATCCAGGGCAGAGTTGTATTTGGTAGTATTTAGTGGGACGGGGACCTTGGGCACAAGGTTGATATTTGGTGGCAGCTGTACAGAAGGCATGACGTGTCCTAATGTGTCTTGGAGGAGCTCCACACCGCCGAGTCTCGAGAGGATCTCAGCTGTGTCTGTCACCAGGCGGGCGGTCCCTTCCACATGGTTCTCGGGGGTGATTTCTTCAGGCTTCTTGGGCACCTTCTTGGCATCCGCTTTTGGTTTTCCAGGCTTCATGATGGGGGTTTTACTCACCGAGATCCCAGAATCACTGTCACCAGTTCCAGGGCCGCTGGTGGTGATGGACACGACATGGTTGGTGGCTTCGATGGACTGTTCCAAGACAGTTTGATTATTGCGTTTAATTAACTTCAGCTTGAAGTTGGCCTCCCCAGGATGGAACTTGGAGTTGTGGTCGGACAGGGAGTCGTACTTTTTGGTTGTGAAGTTACATTCTGCACACACGTAGAGGGGGTTGAGAATCACATTGGGATGCTGCATGTCAACGTGCTCCGTGAACTCGTTCAGGTTTTGCGTGGAGTAGGGGCAGTATTTGCACTCATAACCACCTTGGAGTTTTTTGGACTGGCTTTCCCCCATAGATTTCACCTCTATCACTTCATTTTCTTTGGAAGAGTTTTCAAGTTCTGCTGCCCAACTGTCCTTGGCCACGTCAGGCTGTGGTGTGCCAATTCCTTTCTCTTTGGCCCTGTCTACCTCCTCGGGCACATCTTGTTCTACTACTTGTGATGTCCGAACCATGCATGGAGTTGTAGATTTTCGTTTGCTAGCCATGCTGCCTGTCTGTGTGCAATGGTTTATTTTTGGAGGGGGGTAAGGAGGGGGCGGTGAGATTCTTGGAACGAATAAGGTGAAAGGCTTTTGGCTTTATTCCCCCTCAAATGGCTTTGGCTTTCCTTGTGTGCTGAAGTCTACTGTTTGAGTTTTCAGAATGATTTCAGCACAGAAAATTGCAATGGCACCAACCGCTAAACACACCAGGAAGCATCATATCTGTGGACAAGAACGAAGACAAGGTCAGTGTCTCTTCACAACGCAAAAGAAACTGGCACTTCTTTATGAGTTTTCCCATGACCCATCCCAACAGGCACCCAAATCGAACACCTATGTATGCACAGACGGTGTGAAAATGCTTATAAACACGAAAAATCACATTCTTCTTCTCTTCCTTTTTTTGGAAGGAGGTGAAAACAGGCCCAAACCAAGCAAACATGGATGAGGGTCACCATTTCATGTTTAGAGACAAAGGAATACAGGAAAGGTAGACAGGCACTAAAATCCTCTGAAGCAGTGAGAAGGAATGTCGCAGATGGTGTGCTTGCAAGCCACTTTTAGATTTGGTACCTCGGAAGCCAGATGTGTCCCCGGGGCTGGCAAGTGAAATTTATTCAGGCGCTAGAAAACAGATACGAACATTTTGCTTATCATAAAAGCAAAATCACGATAGAAAATCCAGAAAATGCAGAAAAGTATAAAAGAAAAAAAAAGCAGTCACCCCGCCAATATTGCAGTTTTATAGTTCATCTCACTTAAACAGTTTCCCATTTCCATAAATAGTGAGCAAAATAATGATTTTAAAAATCATTATTTCATCACGTGATGAAATCACCATTGTGGTATATCCCTATAACGCATGTTATTACATCGTAGGGATAGACTACACATGATATATTCAGCCATTGGACTTTTTTAAAATTTTATTTTAAGTTCTGGGATACATGTGCAGAATATGCAGGTTTGTTACATAGGTATACATGTGCCATGGTGGTTTGCTGCACCCATCAACCCATCATCTAGGTTTTAGGCCCTGCATTTATTAGGTATTTGTCCGAATGCTCTCCCTCTCCTTGTCCCCCATCCCCCGACAGGCCCCGGTGTGTGATGTTCCCCTCCCTGTGTCCATGTGTTTTCATTGTTCAACTCCCACTTATGAGTGAGAACATGTGGTGTTTGGTTTTCTGTTCCTGTGTTAGTTTGCTGAGAATGATGGCTTCCAGCTTCATCCATGTCCCTGCAAAGGACATAAACTCATTCTTTTTTTTATAGCAACTAGACTTTTGTTGGACATTTATTTCCAGTTTTTGGCTCTTACCAACAAAACTTCAGTGAATACCCTTAATCCTTATTTCTGATAACTACCTTTGGATGGATGCCTGGAAGTGGTTTTCTTGACCCATATATATGGCAGAGTTTTGGCCTCAATTGGCCTTTTCTTTGGTAGTGTATGAGACGGCTTGACTCACAATGCAGCCTATGTAAAATACTACCATTAAAAAGCCTTGCTGATTACATAGGGAAAAACAGTTTTTTGGATTTTTGTTTGTTTCTGAGACAGGGTCTGGCTCTGTCACCCAGGATGGAGCGCAGTGGCATAATTCTAGCTCACTGCAGCCTCTATCTCCTGGGCTCAAGCAATCCTCCTGCCTCAGCCTCCCGAGCAGCTGGAACTATAGGCACACACCACCATGCCCAACTAATCATTTAATTTTTTAGTAGAGACAGGGTTTTGCCATGTTGTCCAGGGGTTTTGCCATGTTGTCCAGGCTGGTCTCCAACACCTGGGCTCAAGTTATCCATGTGCTTCTGTCTCCCAAAGTGCTGGGATCATGGGCGGGTGCCAAGAAAACTGTTTTAATATGCTTGTATGCTTTTCTTGATTGACAATAAGGTTGGATTGTTTTCAAAGATTTGCTCATTATTTATATTCTTTTGTGAATTGTCTGCTTATGTCATTTTTTATATTTAGACATTCAGTAGTTTTTATTATGAATTTGCAAGAGTTCTCTTTACATAAATAATACTAATGCTTTACTAAGTTTGTTGCAAAACTTTTCCCAGTCTATCATTTACCTTTTTTTCTTTTGAGATAGTTTTGCTCTTGTGGCCCAGGCTGGAGCATAATGGCGCGGTCTTGGCTTACCGCAACCTCTGCCTCCCGGGTTCAAACAATTCTCCTGCCTCAGCCTCCTGCATAGCTGGATTATAGGCATGCGCCACCACGCCAGGCTAATTTTGTATTTTTAGTAGAGATGGGGTTTCTCCATATTGGTCAGGCTGGTCTTGAACTCCTGACCTCAGGTGATCTGCCTGCCTCGGCCTCCCAAAGTGCTGGGATTACAGGCGTGAGCCACTGCATCTGGCCCTATCATTTACCTATTAGTTGTGCATATTATATTTTTTTAATGTTTAACATGTAGAAATTTTCATTTTTAGCTAATAGATTTACCAATTTTTTTCTCTTGTAGCCTCTTTCATTGTGATTTTATATTTAGAAAGTGATTCCCTGTCTTGATAGCTGAAATATATTAATCTACATTTTCTTAAGAATATTTTAACTTTATTTTTTGCATTTAACTCATCTGGTGGTATTGAATTTATCTTGGGTTAAGCTGTAAGACACAATTCTAACAATTTTTCTTCAGAGTTACCAACCATCTCAGCGGCATGCATTATTATTTTCTTTCTAACTAATTTTTGAGAAACCTCCTTTATCATACACAAACTTTATATCTACTAGGGTTGGTTCTGGGTTATCTAGTCTGTGTATCGATCTAGCTATTGAGTACTGCACTTATGCCTTGCTTCTAAAAGAACTTTTGTATGTTTAGAGTACATTTTTATATCTAGTAGAGTTCCTCCTCATTACTCTTTCTTTTCGCAAAACAGTTCTTGGTTATTTTGATAATCTAGTCTCATGAATCAATATCACCTGTGAGATAAAATTCTATTAGAATTTTGATTGGAACTGAATTAAACAAATGATGATTTGGAAGTACAGGAACAATTTGCTTATTAGGTTAACAGAACCCAGAACCGAGAATGGAGAGCTGATGGGCTAAAGGAGGCAGGAGACATGTTTTGAAACAAAGATCCCGGACCTCCAGGAAAAGGAAGGAAAGGGAAGGGAAGGCAGGAGATGGCATATCATCTCTGGCCCCTCCCATGGGCCTGGGTTTGAGTCCCACTGAAGAGAGGGCATAAAGGCCAAAGTGAAGAACTTATTTTCACAAACAACTCTTGAGAGTCTAGGCCCACGCCCACCTGCTTAGGGGCTCAGGTGACACACTTGGGCAGGGCTGGGGAAAGGGCCATTCCCCCGCTAGTGAACCCAGAACCTGGCCCCTCTAAGATGAAAGCACTGGCATGTGTAGGCTGGTCAAATTCATCAGCAGTGGGGTGCGGGCCCCTCAGGCAGCGGCGAGGAGAGGACAGGGGCAAACCAGAGAAGAGGGCAGCCGTTTCTTTTTATTGACCATGCCCAAACCGCCACCTCCAGCCTCCGCCTGCCGTGATCTTCAGAGTCTTGATCTCACCTCTCCAATACTTTTCACGCCTCCAGAGTTCATCTCCAGCAATGGCACCACCAAGACCCGGCAGGCTCCGGCCCCGGCTCCCCTCTCCCGCCACCCTTCACGCTCCAGTGTGGCTCTGTCAGGACCTCACTCCCCTCATAGCACCTCTACCAGAACATCCCACCCCGAGAACCGCTTGGTTTTCAGGTCTCCATTGAAAAGTCACCCTCCCACAGAGAGGCTTTTGCTGATAGCTGCCCCTCTGCAAAACAATGCCTCCTCAGCACTCTCTATTTCCTCACCCTGCGTGGCTTTCTTCACAGCACTCTTCAATAGCTCACATCATACTTCGATGTTTTGCGGTTAAAAGAGGAGCAAGTGTCTATCCACTTGTTTATCATTTGTATCTCTGTGCAGAACCATTCTGCCCAATATGGTAGCCACTGGCCACATGTGGCCTTTTGAGTTTAGTTAAAATTAAACAGGATTAAAAATTCAGTACCACAGTCATACTAGCCACATTCCCAGTGCTCAAGAAGCAACTGTGGCTGGTGGCTATTGTCTAATACAGTGAAGGACATTTCTATCATAGGAAGTCCTATTGGACAGCACCATTCAAGAACAGAAGCTCCATCAAGGCAGAAAGGTTTTTTTTTTGAGATGGGGTCTTGCTGTGTTGCCCAGGCTGGAGTGCAATGGCGCGATCTCGGCTCACTGCAACCTCTGCCTCCCAGTTCAAGCGATTTTCCTGCCTTAGCCTCCCAAGAAGTTGGGACCACACGCATAAGCCACTATGCCTAATTTTTTTTTTTTTTTTTTTGCAAAGACAGGATTTCACCCTGTTGCCCAGGCTGGTCTCGAACTCCTGGGCTCAAGCCATCCACTTGCCTCCATCTCCCAAAGTGCCAGGATTACAGGTGTGAGCCACCACACCCAGCATCACAAATTAAATTAACTGTAGGGAGGCTATCTCTTGGGAACTGCAGCTCAGTGATGAGGTATGCTAAAATCTCCTGTGAATGCTCAGTAGTGTGTGTGTGTGCATGCGTGTGCACACGTGTGAACATGTGTGTTGGGGTTACATGAGTGGAGGAACTCTGTAAGGGAAGGGAGACTCTACAGTTCTGTGGGGAGTACTATTAACACAGCAGAATGTGGCTAAATTTGCACCCACTGGCCAAAGGGCTTGGGACATTTGAGTTAAATTTTTCAAAAGAGAGGGGGAAAGACACTTTCCTCCTGCAGAAAAAAGACATCAGGCAGGAGTAGACTCAGGGGAGGAAATACCTTTTTTTACCGAAACTTCCCATATCCCGCATTATTTAAATCTGTTGACAAGTGAGCCCCCCGAAATGAGGTGAATAGTGGTAAAATGGCCTGGAAGCTTCTCAGTGTTCCAAAAACTGTGGCTCAAAATAAAAGCATCTTCTAAAACTCATTCAGCAACCAGGAATCCAAACCAAAGCAGATGAAAAAGAAGAAAAGAGGAAGGAAGAAAAGAGAGAAGGAGGAGAGCTCAGAAAACACAGAGCCTTTTGAGAATCTATTTCTTAGGGTTCTCTTGGTGTATCTGCAAGAAACACGGCCTTTAGAAGGATGATCCTGGTGCCAGGGATTGGGTGTCTGAAGGGTAGTAGCATGTTGGCATCTGTCATTTTGAAAGCCCGTGAGCCACCAGCAAAGTGAGGACCAGCACCATGAAGTCTGGTACTTGCTGGAATGAAGGCTAAATTGTTTTGAGCAAAGTCTTCAGGTCTGATATGCCTGGGTCAAAGTTGGCAAAAATAAAAAATAAGTGAATGAATGAATACATAAAATACATGTTAAGAATAAACTCTAACACAGTCCCTTCCATAGTGAGTGGTGCGTGTCCCAGCAGACCTGTTGCAAGTCGTGGTTCTTGCCCTGGGCCAGTGTCTCAGCGGGTCTGAACTGGGCACAGTCACATCCTGTGCCAACCTGAAAACACTTAAAGGGAGCAGGGAGTTCTCCCTTGGGCTGCACCATCCAGGGCCGAGCAGTGGGGAGACTCCAGCCAGTCATCACACCATCCCCTGTCTGACGAGATCAGGCACATTCAGAGTGGTATGGCTGTAGACAGACCATCCCTTATCTGGAGCAAGAAACATCCCTGCCCTCAAGAGGTTGCCTGAACAAGTCAGAACTAAGCACACTTGTTTAAGATTCTGGTTCCCAAGAGAAGGGAGGGGAGGTAAGACAGCTATTCTCTGTGTTGCCCCTCTCTGTCTGAAGTCCTGCTCCTCGCGGGATAACTAAGAGTGTGACAAGTGCATGTTACATGGAAACGAACCTGGAGCTCCAAATACACCCTTGCTGCCTTTACATGTTTTTGATCTTAACTCAGTTTTCCTTTTATTCACTGCAGCATTTGCTATGCACCTCAAAGAGACCCTAACCGTAATGAGACCATAACAATGCCTTGGAATAAATTGGCTTGGAATACATGCCTTGTTTTTTTTTTTTTTTTTTTGTAGAGACAGGGTTTATATAAAAGAGAAATGATCAGTCTACATAGACAACGACAAAGAGGCCATTTCTGGTGTCTGTGCAAGGCTCTTCCCTTCGCCACGAGGTGCTTCTTCCATCATTACCCTCCCTGTTGCAAGTGGAATGCAATTCAATTAGACCCTTGCTTACTGGGTATGAGTATGAGCCAGAACCCTGTGGACAGCTGGGGGTGCACAGATGAAGACACCACAGCTCTGTCCTCAAGGAGTTCGTAGCTGGTACATTAGTTCGCTAGGGCTGCCATGACAAAATGCCACAGACTGGGTGGCTTTAGACAACAGGAATTTATTCTCTCACAGTTTTGCAGGCTGGAAGTCTGAGATCAAGGTGTCAGCAGGGTTGGGTTCTTCAGGTGCCTCTCTCCTTGGCTTGGAGATGACCGTCTTCCTCCTGTGTCTTTCTGAGGTCTTCCCTCTGTGGGAGTCTGTTTCCTAAACTTCTCTTGTTATAATGATACCAGTTATATTGGATTAGGGCCCACCCTAATGACCTCATGTAACCTTGGAGTTAGGGTAATTAATTACCTTAATTACCCTATCTCCAAATATGGTCACATTCAGAGGCATGGGGGGTTAGGACCTCAACATATGGATTTTAGGGGAGCATAATTCATCCTACAACTATTGGGCAGGACACTGCCATCTAAACACCCTTCAATGGCACACAAAGTGATTGGTTCATGCAGTCGACAAACACTGATAGAGCACCTAGTGGTGCCAGATGCTGTTCTAGTTGCCGAGGATACAGCAGTGGATGGACAGAAATTGCGGCTCATGGAGAGCTCACCATGGAGGAGAGTAAGGAAGGGAACACATTAAAAGTGTAGAGCGGGGCCACTTGAGGTTTTAAGCAGGGTGGTCAGGGACTTCCTCCTTGAGAAGGTGACAGTGGAACATGTGGATGTTGCAAATACAAGAAGGAGAAAGAGTTTATGAAACAGAGAGGAGGCTATACTTAATTTTGTAGGGCAGGGTTGGGGGAGGGTAGATAAAGGCTTTCCAGGGGAGGCAACTTTCCTCTTCTTAGAAATAAAATGGTAATAGCTACTATTAATGAAAATGCTCCATGCTTTCTTGGTGAGTCTTCACAACAACTCTGCAAAGCAGTTGTGACTACCCTCAATCTGCAGATGAAAGAACCAAGACCAGAGAGGGTAAGTGTCTCACCTAAGGTCACACAGCTAGTTCATGGCAGAGCTGGGATTTGACCAGTCTGTCCAAACCCTGTGCTCTTGGCACATCACCACACAGCCTCTCCTGGATAAGCAGGGCTTCGAAGGGGGAGTAGAATTCTGGGAGGTAGAGGAAAGTGAGAGTGACTCCTATCAAAGGAACCTAGTCTTTCCAGGCAGAGCATACAGCATGAGCAAGTCAGAAGGCAAGAAAACACCTGAGGAATGACAAGGACTGGGGGTAAGGGGCAAGGGTGTGAGGGCAGAGGTAGGGAGGAGGCTGAACAACTTAGGTTGGGGCTAGATGGCGAAGAGTCTGGAATGCCGTGCCAGGGAGTTGGATTTTGGTCTGCAGGCAAGAGAGGGTCAAAGCCTTTTGGGCAGGGTCCTGGAAACAGAGGGGTCTTGGATTCAAGGTGTGGGGAGGGGCTGGCGGGAAAAGAGGCACATCAATGAAGAACAAACCCTCAAACCAGGCAGCTGAACAATAATCTCAGCTAACCCCAAATTAAACAGTCAAGGCCCAGGCTGCTGAGAGATAGCCTTCCTGCCCACCTGCAAGTTTCTCCTTTAAGTAGATGCTGGGAGCTCTTCACTTTTCATCTGGAACTGTCTCCCGTTCGGTTTGGCCTCTGTTCCCCACCACGGAATGGCTGAACAATTGGGGTTTGAATGTGCAGCTGATTCTCCCTTAATCAATCCCCCAACAATAATGACAGTCAACATTCACCAAAGCCTTAGTGTATGCCAAGTGCTAAGTTTCACTTCTCAGAAATCCTACATAGACACTAAGGCTCAGAGAGGTTAAGGAGCTTGGTCAAAGTCACACAGCCTGGAGCAGTAAAACTGGGATACGAACTTTATGTGTAGACTTAGGGATTGTGTTAAAATGCAGATGCTGATTCAGTGTGTCTGGCGCAGGGCCTATGACTGTGCATTTTATTTTTTATTTATTTATTTTTTTTGAGATGGAGTTTCCCTCTTTTGCCCAGGCTGGAGTGCAATGGCGTGATCTTGGCTCACTGCAACCTCGGCACTCCGGGCTCAAACAATTCTCCTGCCTCAGCCTCCCAAGTATCTGGGATTATAAGCATGTGCCACCATGCCTGGCTAATTTTTGTACTTTTAGTAGAGATGGGGTTTCGCCATGTTGACCAGGCTGGTCTCGAACTCCTGACCTCAGGTGATCCACCCACCTCAGCCTCCCAAAATGCTGGGATTACAGGCTTGACCACCGTGCCTGGCCATGACTGTGCATTTCTAACAGGCTCCTAGGTGAGGATGCTACTACGCAGGTGCAGCAAGCTTTAAGGTACAGGGTTCTGTAAGGCTCCCCAAGAAGCACTCTCCTCTGCATCCTTTGTTCTTTCTCCTTCCCACCATCAGTTCCAGAGACAGGTGGTGGCATTTCCTGACCTTTCCCTACAAGTGGCCTGCAGCCCCTGGGAGAAGGAAAAAATGGATCAAACTGCCAGAGCAGCCCCTGGAAACTTCTCAAGGTGGCTGGCTCACAGTCTGGCTGTCAGGATGGTACACGGCTCCGCTCCTGACCTCCCTAGGGAGGCATCTGGGGGAGGTGAGGAGTTAAGACTGCAGAGGCCTCCTGCAGTACAGGATCTCAAGCCCTTGGGGGTTCAGAGGTCAGAGGGAGCTGCAGAGCCGGGATCCCAGGGGTCTACCCAGAGGGCAGCAGTGCTTTGAGCCCAGGGAGTGCTCAAGAGCTGCTCGCTCTCAGGGAATCACACCTCCGGGCTTTGACAGGGATTCCACATCTCATCGCAGAGCTTTTCACTGGGGCTGTCAGAAGAAATAACAGGGCTGTCTGGGAGCTTTCAAAGGAAGCATCTTGTCAAGACATCAAAACCAAAAAGGATGCTTTTAGCTTTGTGGGGTCTTCTGACAGGGCTGTTAACAGATTCTGCCTCAGTTCATCAAGGGTAGATCTTTTCTGAGGGGGTGGGAGCAGGAATTGCTCCTTTGTGTTTTCAAATCACAACATGACACCCCCCCAGAAGACATTCCGCTGGGTAGATATGTTGTGGCAATGGTGGCGGGTGGGGGCAGGGCAGGAGGAATTAGATGCTACAAAGCAGAAGGCCTGGGCTTTGCTCTGAGCTCCAGCAACCCAGCTCTCTTCTCTTCTGTTTCCATCCTTGCCTCCATTTTTCTCTTCTGTTAAACAGAATTGCCTTTGAAAGGTCACTGGTGACTGAGAGTTAATTCCTGAGTTTTCTGATTTTTCCCCATTTTATCTTAATCCAAATTTGAATTTTGGTGTTGGGCTTATAATGTGGCTCCCAAACCATCACACATCACCTGGAGTGCTTTGTAAAAATACCAATTCACGAACCTCAGTCCAGAGTTACTACACCCAAGCCTCCAGGTGCAGAGCCTGGGAATGTGTATTTTTAATCAGAAGTCACGCAACTGCTGCGCAGCCTTGTTTGCTACCTTTGGAATCAAGCCATCACTTGGCTTCTTCTAATTCAGAACTGGTTGGGCTGAAACACCGTGTCCCATGAAGACACAGAGATGTTCATAGCTACATTTTTTTTTTTTTTTTTTTTTTGCTGCAGCTAAAACCACAAACAGCCAAAGCTCCCTGCCGTGCCAAAGAGTAGAATAACTGTATTAATACTCCCAAAGGGAATGACAGACAATTTGGAGGACGAGGTAGAAACGGGGGAAGAACTGTACAAAATTACAATCCTGGAAAAGAAAAGAAAACAGAATGCTGGCTGCTTGATAACATAGCATAAAACATCTTTATAAACACGATCCACAGAAACAGAGTTGGTGATTTGGGAAAGTTGAGACGTAAGAAGCGATTTCCTGTTATCTGTGTTTGTGTTTTAACTTTTTGTATTGCTTAGTTGCTCAAACGGACACATTTTTAAAAAGAAAAGAAGGGGTTTGTTGATCAAGGAAACCTGATAGTACTAAAATGTTGTTTACATGCACAGTCTTTTAAAATTGTATTCTATTTAGAGACAGGTTCTCACTCTGTCACTCAGATTGGAGTGGAGTGGCATGATCATAGCTCACTGCAACCTCAAACTCCTGGGTTCAAGTGATCCTCCTACCTCAGCCTCCTGAGTAGCTGGGACTACAGGCACATGCCACCATGCCCAGCTTATTAAAACAATCTTTTTTTTTTTTTTTGTAGAGATAGGGGTCTCATTATATTACCCAGCCTGGTTTTGAACTCCTGGGCTCAAGTGATCCCCCTGCCTCAGCCTCCCAAGGTGCTGGGATTACAGGTGGGAGCCACCACACCTGGTTTACATGCATAATCTCTATTATTCCCAGGACACCAACTGATGGCTGTGATCTCCATCTTACAGATGAGGAAACTGAGGCTCAGAGAGGTTCAATGGCTTGCTGAAGAGAGTAGAACCCAGATAATCCTGGTTCCACGCCTGCTGCTTGATCCCTGTGACACACAGTTGTTCATTGTTAACAATTCTAATTCCTGATACTGTGACTATAAATTAGATTTCTCACAAATTCCAAGTGGCCTTGCCCCTCTGGGAGTGTTGTTCAAAGGAGGAAGATTTTAATTGAATTGTGATGTCTTTTTCAACATGCTGCTCTGAGAAGCTCTTGTTAGGAAGAAAGCTGACATGACCCTTTCTAACCAAAAAAGCTTCATGAGTGGCCCATGGAAGTTTGAAGTGAGGTCTGTGGCTGCTTCACGCCGCCTGCCATGTGAGCATCACCACACATTTGGGTGACACAGGGCCCTGAGAGGAGGCTGGGTGTCCTGCCAGAGGTGGGATGGGGTGGTGGCTTCAGACAGGGTAGTCAGAATTCAGAGGCAGAGGAAGCCACTGATGCCTGAGAAGGTAGACCGGGTCTGGACCCATGTGAACCTGGAGCCCCGAATTTACTCATTTACTCCAAACCAATGAATTCCAAAGCTCAGACCCTTCCAACCCTTCAACAGGTAAAGCCTTGGCCTCCAGGGGCCTTGTTCCCCATCAGTGTTCAGCATTAGGGCTCACCAGGTCAGTGGAAGTGGGGCACAGGCTGAAGCCAGCACCCCCAGTTTGAATCCTGGCTTCATCACTTACTAGGAGTCCACTTTTCTCTGGCCACAGCCTTGGTGCCCATCTTACAACCCCCAAACCCACCTGCAAGCCAGAGAATACCAAATGCTGCACGTGAATTCACCACGGCCAACCTCAGTTCCAGCAGCTGTAAAATAGGGTGAACCTTCACCTGCAGAACTGGCCCGAATGAGGACCTTTGACACTGATGTGTTCTGGAACTAATCACAGGGTGACTTTGATTAGTAAGCTAGTGTGAGTGGTGAGGGGATTGGCAAACTGATGTCCAGAAGGACTGCTCTACCCCTCCTCCCCATCAGACCCCGTTTTCCTCCACAGCGCCTCTCAGTGGCCAGCCACTGTATCAGGTGCTGCGTATTTCTGCTAGCTCATCTCACCTGGTCACGCCGCTCTGAGATTTTTTTCTTACTCATCTTTTGTTCCCACCTCTTGAATTTCCTGTGTAACTGTTCCAATATGAATTTCCCAACTTCGCCTCTCTGTTTTAGTAGATTTTGCCTTGTGTCTTGCTGAGATCCAGCTCACCTTTTCCATCTCCAAGCATCTCTTTGCTTTCCAGTTGGTTAGGAGAAGGTAGTTGGTCTCCCTGTTAAAAGGCTAATCCCTCCACCAGGCCTCCAGCTCAGCACTCATGGGTTCTGTCAACTCCTGTCTCCCTCCACTGGGTCCCCTTCCCTTTGGGTTACAAACACCTCAGGTTGCCGTTTCCATAAAAAGGCAAACAAAGCAAAGCAAAGCAAACATGAAAAGCAAGGCTAAATCTCTCATGACAGCTCGATTCCACCACCATCTACACATCATTATATCAGCTCCTTCATCCTATGGCAGAGGTGAAGAGCTCAGGCTCCTGAGTGGGAGACGTGCCTTCGAGGTCTGGTTCCACGCCACGGGTGAGAGACCCTGGAAAAGTTCCACCAATCCTTTGAAGCCTCAGCTTTCCATTTGTAACATGGGGATGAAAATGGTAGCCACATCAAAGGGCAGCTGAGAGTATCCAGTGAGCTAATTTGAGTATATTTCGTTCTGTGCCTGATCCTTGATGAGCTTGGAGCTCACAACAGAGGGTACCTGTTGTTAAAATGATGATTTTACCGTCAAAATTCTCAAAGGAAGTTAATGATTACACCTGCTCATCGCTTCTCTTACTGCATGCTTCGCCCCTCACCTCTGTGGATTCTGCCCTCCCAGCTCTGTTGACAATTTTATCTTAAACTGCCAAATATATCCCCCATCACTGACTCTGCAGGGCAAACTGCCATCCTCGAAACACCTCTACTGGCTGCTTCTTCTTGATCTCGATTCTTCTTCTTCTCCTTCTTTTTCTTTTCTTTTCTTTTTTTTTTTGACAGAGTCTTGCTCTGTTGCACAGGCTGGAGTGCAGTGGTGTGATTTCAGCTCACTGTAGCCTTGGCCTCCCGGGCTCAAGCAATTTTCATGCCTCAGCCTCCCAAGTAGCTTGAACAACAGGTGCACGCCCCCATGCCTAGCTACTTTTTTTGTATTTTAGTAGAGACAGTGTTTCACCATGTTGCCCAGGCTGGTGTTAAATTCTTAAACTCAGGCAATCTGCCTGCCTCAGCCTCCCAAAGTGCTGGGATTACAGGTGTGAGCCACCGTGTCCGGCCCCTTGGCTTCCTCTTCTGTTTTTCTGTTCTCAGTAGGTGCATCGCCATGCCCTTGGCTCTTCTCATCCATCTCCTCTCCATCCTTCTTGGTGAACTCATCCATCCCAAAGATCTGAGCTCATCCTTGCAGATATCTACCAAACCAACCTTCCTAGCCCTGGCCCTTCCTTTCCAGAGCCCCAGACTTTCCTTCCCAGCTGCAGGCGGCTGGCAAGAAGACAGGAGGGACTAGACGGATTCGTAACTGGACAAAGGCTGGAGTGGCCACTCTCCACTGAAAGCTTAACAAAGTCAGAATAATTCATGAAAACCAGGAAACATAAGCTGCGCATGGTGGCTCATGCCTGTAATCCCAGCACTTTGGGAGGCCGAGGCAGGCAGATCACGAGGTCAGGAGATCGAGATCAGCCAGGCCAACGTGGTGAAACCCTGTCTCTACTAAAAATGCAAAAATTAGCTGGACATGGTGCCACACGCCTGTAGTCCCAACTACTTGGGAGGCTGAGGCAGAAGAATCTCTTGAACTCGGGAGGCGGAGGTTGCAGTGAGCCGGGATCTCGCCACTGCACTCCAGCCTGGCGACAGAGCCAGACTCCGTCTCAAAAAAAAAAAAAAAAAAAAAAAACCAAAAAGAAAACCAGGAAACATAATACATGAATAAAAAAATAGATGATCTGGCTGGGTGCGGCGGCTCATGCCTGTAATCCCAGCACTTTGAGAGGCCGAGGTGGGTGGATTGCTTGAGTTCAGGAGGAGCTCGAGACTGGCCTAGCCAACATGGTGAAACCCTGTCTCTACTAAAAATACAAAAATTAGCCAGATGTGGTAGTGGGCACCGTAATCCCAGCTACTCAGGAGGCTGAGGTGGGAGAATCGCTTGAGCCTGGGAGGCAGAGGTTGCAGTGAACCGAGACAGCGCCATAGCACTCCAGCCTGGGTGACAGAGTGAGACTGAGTCTGAAAAAAAACAAAAGATGATAGACGATCCAATTTCACTTGGAGAACAAGGTCTACTCACTTATCCCCACCAGGAGAAGCGGAAACTTGGCAGCAGCTGAGCTGGATGGCTTTTAGAGTCTCTTCCAAGTGCATGCCATGTGCATCTATGATCACCAATGCGGGAAGGAGTGGGGGTTCTCACATAGACCTCAGATTTAACATATCTGGAATCAAGTTCACCTGCTTGCCAAACCTGATCTTTCTGTAATGTTCCTTATTCCAAACAAATGCACCAGCATCGATGCAGTCATTCAGGCTGGAAACCGAGATGGCACTGGCTCTTCCACTTCTTCTCCATCCTGGAGTCTGCTATGCCCCAGGCCTTCCTGACTCTGCTTCCATGAGGTCTCCTAATTCTTCATTGCTCTGCCCCAGGTCCTCCTCGGGGCTTTCCTCCACAACTGCAGTGAGTGCTGCACCTGGCCTGAGCCCTGGGCCTCCCCAGTTGGATGCAGGCATTGCCTATCTAGTGCCCTTTCCCTCCTCTGGCAATGGCCATCCAGTTTTTCTAGAGAAAGACCCCTACCCACGCCTGGCCCAGGTGGAACGTCTAGCACTGCACATGTGACTTGGTCCTGCCCAGTGAGAACATCACTGTCTCCAGGAACAGTGAGTGATTAAGGAACAGCCCAATCCAAGTACAGCAGTCAGAGTCAGTGGGATTCCATTCTGGGGCTTTTATTGGAACCCTTGGGAGAACGAATGTGCTCCTTTCTGGTGGAGTTGCTGAGGGCACTGGATAGAAGCCAAGAGGCACCAGTGGCTATCTCGCCAAGACGGAGGAGAGCATGCCTAGGCGCCGAGCTGAAGGCTGAGTTGAGAGATGCAGAGAACCAGTCCTGATGATGTCCCACTGAATCCCACTGTGTCCTAGTCCAACAGACTCACAGATTTTTCCACAGTGTCAATTTGTTTAAACTAGTTTGATGAGGTTTTCTGTCACTTGTAACTGAAAACATCCTGACAGACAGAGTTTCAGGCCAGCCTTCTCGCTGCCACCATTCCTTTCTAAAACAGCAGTTCTCAGCCTTTTCCTGCCACGACAGCATGGTTGCTGGGGTGCCTATTTGTAACATTCTCTCAGGGTTACCTGTCATCCTTGGGTTGGTTCTAACCCCACACCATTCCCTCTTCCTTAAGAATCTCAGGACATGAGTGGGATGGCATTTTAACAGGAATAACCTTGCCAATCAAGAAAAGTAAGCCACTCACAAACTTCAAGGCTTTATTTTTAGCAACAGATTGCTTGCTGCCCCATACCTCACAACTGATGCCATGGCTGAACATCATGTTTCTAAACACGAATCTGATCACGTCATCCCTGTCTTCAACACCTCCCTGCACAAACTGGGAGTGAGCTGTGAGAGGCACTCATCGCCAGCAATCTGCATCTTACCACTCTGTTCCCTTCTTCAAACATTCCTGGTGTTTTAAAAGGTATCTACAGCAGAAGATCTATTGTTGTTTTTTTCTTTTTGGAAATAGAAATATAAACATAGCTCAGGCATTCACTCGTTCATTTGTTCATTCATTCATTCATTCTTGAGTGCCTGCTATGTGCCAGACACTGCCTTAGATACTCAGGGAATAAGGTATAAGATTCTTGCCTTCAAGGAGTCCGCCATCTAGGAGGGGAGACAGAAAGTAACCAGAAAACAAAGACCTTATAGTGGTAAGTGCTACGCAGAGAGGTTTTAAAAATGATGTGATGGTGACCAAAGAGTTACTCTCGGCCGGGCGCGGTGGCTCACGCCTGTAATCCCAGCACTTTGGGAGGCTGAGGCGGGCGGATCACCAGGTCAGGAGATCGAGACCATCCTGGCTAACATGGTGAAACCCCATCTCTACTAAAAATACAAAAAATTAGCTGGGTGTGGCAGCGGGCGCCTGTAGTTCCAGCTACTTGGGAGGCTGAGGCAGGAGAATGGCGTGAACCTGGGAGGCAGAGCTTGCAGTGAGCTGAGATCGCACCACTGCACTCCAGCCTGGGCAACAGAGCGAGACTCCATCTCAAAAAAAAAAAAAAAAAAAGTTACTCTCAATGGTATAATCAAGGAAAGCCTCTTTGAGGAGAGGGTATCTCAGCTGAGATCTACATGTGAGGAGCAGCCTTGACACACTGATAAGTGTCAGTGAAAACAGAGGAGGAGGCTCACTGACCACCTGTGACAATTTTATGTTCATTGCAAATAATTTTCAGATTATGCAGTTATTATTTAAAATTCATACTCTCCCCAAAGATACTTTTTTGAAAGGTCTTAAAAAGCTCCACTGAAATGTACTTTTCCCTTTTCAACATGAAAACAAAGCTCCTCAATGGTTTTATAATGAAAATAAGTTTTTCTTTCTCCTACTTAAGACAATTCAGGAATAGGTAAATATGAGATAAGAGCTTCAAACAGATCAAAAAAAAAAAGACAGAGAGAGAGGAAAAAAAGTCATCTGTGAGTCCAGATCAAATATTAGAAGAAATTTTAATCTCAAATAATAGTTTTTATAAAGTGGATTAAAAAACTCTAGCACACGGCTTTTTGAAGTAGTCAAAATGATGCACTGTCTTGACAGCTTATAAAAAGAGCTTTGAGGCTGGGCCGGTGGCTCATGCCTGTAATCCCAGCACTTTGGAAGGCCGAGGAGGGTGGATTACCTGAGGTCAGGAGTTCGAGATCAGCCTGGCCAATGTGGTGAAACCTCATCTCTACTAAAAATACAAAATTAGCCAGGCATGGTGGTACATGCCTGTAATCCCAGCTACTTGGGAGGCTGAGGCAGGAGAATTGCTTGAACTCGGGAAGCAGAGGTTGCAGTGAGCTGAGATCGTGCCATTGCACTCCAGCCTGGACAACAAGAGCGAAACTTCATCTAGAAAGAAAGAAAGGAAGGAAGGAAGGAAGGAAGGAGGGAAGGAAGGAAGGAAGGTAGGAAGGTAGGAAGGAAGGAAGGAAGGAAGGAAGAAGGAACTTTGCACCCAAATGCCATGATGGGAGAAGCTAATGGAGAAAAGCCAGAATCAAGAAGGTCCATAGGGCACTGGAGTGGGAAGACTCTTAGAGGTGACCTGCGCTATTCATTAGTCAAGGTTAGCCACAAGATTTGGGAAGGAGCAGAATATAAGTACGGTGAGAGGAGCTTCACCACCATTACAAGGCGTTTGTGGCCTGCCTGGACAGGTGAGTGAAGTGTCTTCCAGAGGTGGCTGTCTGTTCTCAGGATGTTTTGGACTGAACTGATTCTTGAGAAGTCAGTTGAGTGGGTAAGTCCATTAGCTTTAGAATCAGTACAGAACGGTTTGAATTGCAGCTCTATCCGACACTTCCAGTTGTAGGAGGTTGGCAAGATACATGGCTTCCAGATTTGGTTTATTTATTTATAATAAATAAATTTATCTGGAGCTAATGACTACCTCATAGGGGTGTGAGGATTAAATGGTATAATGCTTGTTAAGACTCCATCATAATGCCAGGTACCTGCAAATGTGCAATAAATGGTAGCAATGTTTATGATGACTCCAGGGCAGCCCCAATAGATGATTAATTAATTAATTAATTAATGTAGATAAAGTCTCACTATGTTGCTCAGGCCGGTCTTGAACTCCTGAGCTCAAGTGATCCTCCCGCCTTAGCTTCCCAAAGTGCTGGGATTACAGACGTGGGCCATTGTGCCCAGACCTAGATGTATTGTAAAGCTGAAATTAGTGTGTGAGAAAGAGTATGATAATGAGGCTAATCTGATCCATTTGAGGAGATCGAGGTAACTCATGACTCTACAACCTAAGCCAGGAAAGTCAGGAAATTGTCTTTCTATGTGTATCTACCTAAGTTTCAAATCATAAACCGATCACATTGTAACATCTTTACTCTCCCTCTTTCTCTGAGCAATAATCTTGTTTTTTTTTTAAAGCAATAAGATTAAGACATATTTTGAAGCAAAGTGGCTTTATTATTTTTTCTTTTAATTCCTGATGTTATAATCTTCTCCCAAGCAAAGTATTCTTTCTTTGTGTGGAAAGAATCATAACAGCTGCCACCATGTACAAGCACACACACCTACACGCCCACAAACACGGAAAAACCAGGGCTTAGAGAAGAGTGATGTGTTTCTGAAAGCGGAAAAAAAATATCTTGCTAAGGCAGAAAGAAGAAAGAATCAATTCTGGTTTTATGTGTCACATACGTAAATAAATAAGGCACTATCAAATGTTTAAGATAAGCCTGCTCTGATTTACAATCCATCAAATTCTGCTATCAAAACATTTAGAGAGGCTGTGAGACTACAGGGATTTATATCGACAATTCCTGGTGTAACCTTTTCATTTCCTTCCTTGTGGGTGATTCATGCACACTCCATCTTCCTGGAGCCAGGAGAGGAATGAGATTTCTCTGCTCCCCAGGGCGAGACAGGGCTTTTCAGCAGTTCTTAGATTCTGTCTGTCAGATCTTTCTCCATTGTACCCTCCATCCCCGCCTCCAGGCCACCCTTTGCAGCTTTCCCTTGAACCCCTTTCATCTCTACCTAGAAGAGACTTCCCTTTATCTCAAAGCCTTGGATAAAGGGTGAAGGTTTACTCTTATTCTCTGATAGAATGTCCTCCACAAAGCCATTCACTGAAGCCAGTTAAATCCCAGACAAAAACCGCTCAGATTCAAACCACATCGAGAGGCTGTGTTTCGGCATCTCTTTGCACAGGACCCAGGGTGTGGTAGGCTGAAAAATGGTCCTCAAAGATATCCAGGTCCTAATTCCTGGAATCTGGGAATCTTACTTTGTACGGCAAAAGGGATTTGGATGACGTGAAAAGGGACTTTGACAGTGTGATTAAGGATCTTGAGATGGAGAGATTATCCTGGATTCCCCACGTGGGACCTAAATGTAACCACAAGTGTCCTTATGAGAGGGAGACAGGAGGTTTCTTTTTGAGATGGAGTTTCACTCTTGTCACGCAGGCTGGAGTACAATGGCGCTACCTCAGCTCACTGCAACCTTCGCCTCCTGGGTTCAAGTGATTCTGGAGGCAGGAGTTTTGACTACAAAGGAGAAGGCAATGTGATTATGGAAGCAGACATTGGTGTGATGTGCTTTGAAGATGGAGAAGGAACACAGGTGGACACCAGAGGCTACAGAAGGCAAGTAAACAGATTCTCCCCGAAGCCTCCAGAAGGAGCCGGCCGGCCAATACCTTGACTTTAGCTCAGTGCATCTGATTTTTGACATCTGACCTCCAGAAATTTAAGAGAATAAACTTGTGGTGCTTTAAGCCACTAAGTTTGTGGTAATTTCTAACAGCAGCCATTGGAAACTAATACAGTGGGCAAGCTGAGCTCGGTTTGCAGCCTGTGCCATTCGTCTCACTCCACTCCACCTCTTAGGAAGCTCCTCCAGCAGCCCTGGAGAAGCTGAGCTGCTGTTTCTTGGGAATGGGCAGTGAGCTAGAACTCTCAGCCCCGACCCACAAGATTCACAAGGCCAAGATGTGCTGTTGTTTTCAGTTTCCACAAAATTGCCACAGTTAGGATGATGACTGCCTCTGCTCCACATTTGAAAATGCTAGTCTTTAGAGAGACGCGCACCAGCTCGTATTGTCTGTGCCACCTCCAAATCAGGTCTACGGTTCATCTAGCACTCTCATTTTCCACTATGGCCACCCCAATCCAAGGCACCATCATCTCTCATCTAGGCCTCCTGCCTGGTTTCTCTTGGGCCCCTGCTCATTTCCTTCTCCCACTCTTTAAACCTCCAGGAAAATATTTTAAAATCAGAAATCACATCTTCTTAAATATCCTGGTGCTCAGGCCACATCCTAGACCAGTTACATCAGAATCTTGGGGTAGGGCCAGGTATTGGTAGGTTTTGAAGTTCCCTGGGTGATCGTGATGGGCAGCTGGGGTGAGAACCTCCTGAAGACTCTGATGCCGCAGCGTGTAATGACTGGGTACATACGTGACTTACACCCTCAGCTACACACACCCGTATAGAACATCTGCTTTGGGAGGTAAAGGATCTTACTATGAAGCGGCTGGAGCTAAATCTGTCTTTAAGCTGAACTAATAAATATATTTCTTTTTATCTCCTAGGGCTGTAGTGAGGATCAGATGACATAAGGCATGCAACATTATCTACCTGCTCTCTCCCCTCTCTCTCTCTCTCTTCTTTCCGTCCTGTCTTCAGTCTTATAAGAGATGAATGTCTTGTGGCAGGTTCTTCTGCAGGCCCAAGGCTAATGGGGAGAAACACAAGGCCTACCGCATAAACTCTGGCCCTTCCCACGCAGGCAGCAGTGTACAAGCCCTGCATAATACTTGTGGCTCCTGGAGGCTCCAGGCATGGAGCCCCATGCACGACTGTGTCCTAACACAACAAAACAGCTTCAGTCAGGCAGGGTGAAGGCCAGGAGAATTATGGCTGCAAGTCTGGACCTGATGTTGTTCAGCCCCACTCATTTTATAAGGATCAGAGAGGTATCAAGGCCCATGCAAAGGTACATAGGCTGGGGGGTTATTGGCAGGTGACCTTTGACAGCCTAGTGGAAGACGTGCCCTATCTGGACCTGGAACAACCCTCAGGCCAGGGAGGCCTCCCATGATAACACCAGGACCAGCTGTGGGCCGAAAAAGGGATGGTTCTGGTTGACCTTCCTGGTGTGATGTCTTGGTGGATGGACCAAAAACTGGTGGGTGCCAGTGTGCCAGCCGGTCCTCCTACTTCCCATGGGTCTGACAATATTCCCATCACCCCCGTCCTCCATCTTTTAGACGGTCTCTCAGGCTGGACACAGTGGCTCAAACCTGTATTCCCAGCACTTTGGGAGACCGAGGCAGTCAGATCACCTGAGGTCAGGAGTTCGAGCCCATCTTGGCCAACATGGTGAAACCCCGTCTCTACTGAAAAACAAAAAAACAAAAAAACAAAAAATAAAAATTAGCCAGGGGTGGTGGCAGGCATCTATAACCCCAGCTATGTGGGTGACAGAGCAAAACTCCGTCTCAAAAAAAAAAAAATCTCTCAGGACACGTGTGGGACGCACCAAAAGGTGGGAAGAGAAGGTCCTTTGTGGGATCACCTTCACCACGGAGGCAAAATTCTTACCAAGTCTGTCCCATGTGGAAGGGTTCTAAAAAGGCATGATTTTTAATTTACACTTCAGAAAGAACCTGTGGGGGCTGTCCATTCTTCCGCAATCCCTCTTTCACATTTCTAAGCAATTCTGTAAACTGTTGCTTTTTTGTAGAAAGTCACCAGGCTGCTTGTTCCTTTTTGCCAACAGTCCTTTCTGTCACCTCTGCACCAATAATGACCGCGGTGATGCTGCTGATGGTAATAAGTATCCCTCGGGTCCTGAGTGTGCATTGCAGCCCACGAAACATTTTTACATGCATCCTCTTGCAGGAGCCTCTTAGCCCTGTGGAGGCAGAGCAGGAAATGCTAGGACCTCTATTTTCCCCTGAGGCTGCTGAGGCTGAAGAGAGGTTTCTTCAGTGATCTGTCTCAGAGCCTTCATTACACCCGCTCTGTGCTGTTACCTTCCGGGTTTTAGAAGCAGGTAACGGGAAGACTGTTACCTTCCTGTTGTACAAACAAGAGCTACAGCATGGAGCCGGCCTGCTGAATTAAGGTGGGGACCAAAACCAGATCCTTCTTTGGCCCCTGTGGTTCCCCATTAGGTGCAAGAACATGTTAGTCAATTTCAAAAGTGACGTGGCAGCCATAGCTTCCCATAGAGCCATTGAGTTGGATTTATACTGGTAACCTCTGTACTCCATAGATTTTGAGACTGAGTATGAGCTACGGGTATATAAGAACAAGAAACAAAATAATGCTCAGTGGATTTGTTCAGACACGAAAGCCATGTCTTTGTGATTTGCTTTAGCCTTTTCCAGAGGAATTTCCAACAACTGTCTTTTATTGATTGATTGATTGATTGATTGATTGATTGACGTGGTCTTGCTGTCACCCAGGCTGGAGCACAGTTGCACAATCTTGGCTCACTGCAACCTCTGGTTCCTGAGTTCAAGCTTTTCTCATGCCTCAGCCTCTCGAGTAGCTGGCATTACAGGCATGCACCACCATGTTTGGCTAATTTTTGTATGTTTAGTAGACACAGTGTTTTAGCATGTTGGTCAGCCAGGTCTCAAACTCCTGACCTCAAGTGATCTGCCCGCCTTGGCCTCCCAACGTGCTGGGATCCAACTGTCAGTCCTAATGTTCCAAGATGCAATGACCCTGGGTAAGGAAGCTTGGCCAAAATATAAAGACATATACAGATATGAAGAAGCAAAACCTTACACACAAATGAGAAGTGGGGTTACTTCTTGGCTGATGGAATGAGCAAGTCTGATCAAGGAGCTCCAGCTGATCAAAGCAGGCATACAGGGAAAGAAATGAAAAAGTAAGTGCGCCTGGTGTCACACGGGTGGTGTTAGAAAAACGTTATAACAACTAGCTTGTTTGAGGGAAAGCTCATTTCAGAAGTAAAAGAAAATCTCAGTTTTCTCATCTGTATCATGGACATAATAGAAACTAACACAAGATTGCTGTGGAATCAAATAATATTCATTGAAGAAAAGTGCACAACACAACTTGGTATATAGGAAATAGTCAATAACGTTAACCAATAAGATAATAACGATAGTAATTGTAACAACCACAGTAAAAATAATAGGATGTCCTATCTTTATGGAAAACCCACCTTGTCCCAAGTCAAGATGATCACCCTGGCTTCTTCATTTCCTTTCCCACACCTGTGGGGGCACCAAGCTCTGTCATTCAGGTTGGCAAACACAAGAGTTATCTTGGATACCCCCTGTTGGCCCAGGGTGTGAGGCCTTAGCTCATGAGTTGGTTTCTCTCCTATAATCTGAATCCATGCTCTGTTGTCATTTGTTCATAACATTCCAGATGGCTCCACACTAGTCCCAGCCATCCTGACAGCTTGCCTATATTACGGGAATTGAATGACTTCCCTTCCTTCCCAAGTCTCTCTATCCCAATTTGTCCTGTGCCTGCTGCCAGGCAAATCTCCCCTAAATCTCTGATCTTACCCATCTCTTCTTTCAGTAATAATCCATGCTGGCTCCCCATTTTCATTGAATTCTATCCCAACTCATCTCCCAAGATATAATTCCAAGGTTCTTCCCAAACCTCACACACTCTTCTCCCTGAACATTCTGCCCCCAACCCACAGGCTCTTTGAATGTCCCCTACTTCTCCCTGCCAAGTATTTTCTGATGATTTGCCAGCCAGACCCCTGGTGTAGGCACTGGGGACACAGCAGTGAGCAAAACAATTCAGTTTCCCCGATAAGCCAATATTCTCAAAAGCAAGGTTGTCAGGTTCTTATCCACTCATTAGTAGTTCCTCTATTCATTTAACAGATATTTGAGCACCCACTAAGTGCCAGCTTCTGTCCTGGTGGGAGTGGGGGAGATAAATGAGATGGAGCCTGGCTTAGGGCTGTCCTCTTGGAGCTTAAGTCTAGCGGAGAAAAAGAAAACAGAAGTACTGATAGTGCAAGCGTCCTAGGGCCAATTTTAGGGGCAGTATTGGACTTTACGAAAGCGGTGAGAGGAGAGGGGAAGCAGGAGCTCAGTAGTGTTTATCCTGAGGGCAATGGGGAGTGGCGCAAATTGATGTATTTCAGAAGCCACCAAGTTAAATCCCCCTGTGCCTGGTGTTCCCTAGCTTGCCTCCAGTGCTCTTTCTGGATTCCTATGAGTTTGATTTCTAATGCAATGGGATCTTGATCTGCCAATATGGTTTGGCTCTGTCCCCACCCAAATCTCATCTTGAATTGTAGCTCCCATAATTCCCACATTGTGTCATGGGAGGGACCCGGTGGAAGGTAACTGAATCACGGGGGTGGGTCTTTTCTGTTCTATTCTTGTGATAGTGAATGAGTCTCATGAGATCTGATGGTTTTATAAAGGGGAGCTCCCCTGCACAAGCTCTCTTGCCTGCTGCCATGTAAGACATCCCTTGCTCTTTCACCACGATTGTGAGGTCTCCCCAGCCATGTGGAACTATAAGTCAACTAAATCTCTTTCCTTTATAAATTACCCAGTTTTGGGTATTTTTTTTTAAGATGGAGTCTCACTCTGTCGCCCAGGCTGGAGTGCAGTGGCACGATCTTAGCTCACTGCAACTTCTGCCTCCCGGGTTCAAGCGATTCTCCTGCCTCAGCCTCCCAAGTATCTGGGATCATAGGCATACGCCATCGCGCCCGGCTAATTTTTGTATTTTTAGTAGAGACAGGGTTTCACCATGTTGGCCAGGCTGGTCTCGAACACCTGACCTCAAGTGATCCGCCTGCCTCAACCTCCCAAAGTGCTGGAATTACAGGCATGAGTCACTGTGCCCGGCCTGGGGTATATCTTTATTAGCAGCATGAGAACAGACTAATACAACACTATTTATTGATTCATTCGCTATGTCACTGTCTTACCCAGTCCCAGGTGCTGTACTAGCTTGTGAGGCTACAAAGAAAACACATAATCCCTGTGATGGGCAGCATCGTGGTCCTCCAAAAGATACCCAGGTCCTAACCCCTGGAACCTGTGAATGCTATCTTATATGCCAAAAAAAGATGCTATCTTATACTGCAGATGTGATGAAGTTAAGGATCTTGAGGTGGGGAGATCATTCTGGATGATCTGGATGGGCCCTAAATGCCATCCTTAATAGGAGAGAGGCAGAGGGAGATTCCAGACAGAAGAGCAGAAGGCCACGTGACAGCAGCAGGGGGAAGCGGAGTCAGAGAGAAGATGCTACGCACTAGCACTGAAGATAGAGGAAGGGGCTGTGAGCCAAGGAACACAGGGAATGTAGCCCTAGATGCTGGAAAGGCAAGGAAACATGCTCCCCCAGAGCTTCCGAGTGACTGTGGCCCTGCTGATGCCTATGCCTCGTAAGGAGTTCCCTAGGACCAGCCGAATGAGGAAGAAAACACACTGGGGCCTGGCTTCCAGATCGTTCATATCTGCACTCGCCACCTGACAGCGAACAACTGCAGCTACAGTGCAGTGATGGGGCATGGAACTCTCTGGTCTTCCCACATTCCCCATCGTCCTGAAGCGGCTGGCTTGACAGAACGGTGAAATGTCCTTTTAAAGGCTCAGTTACAGCAGTCACAGGAAAGTATTACAATCCCTATACTCAGAGAGTTTACTATCTAGTGCAGGACATAGCCTTTAATTAAGGAACCACACAAATTAATATCTAATGACAAACTGACAGCAGTCAGACAGCCTGCCTTTACATGGGAAGACTTTTTTCCAGGCAGGGCCCTCAACCCTTGTTCCGCACTGGCATCAACAGAGGAGCTTTTAAATACCCCAGTGCTCAGGCTTCACCCCATACCAATTAAGACAGTTTCTCTGTAGGTAGGGCCCATGCATTTATATATATTTTTAAAGCTATTGGACAGTTCCAGGGAGCAGCCCAGCTTAAGCAGCACTGGTTTCAGGCCAGCTACTTCCCAGGAGATCTGAGCTGGGGTGCATGCGTGTGGCTTCTGTGAAGGACACTGATAGGAGAGGTTATTCCCATTTGGTTCCTCTGTTAGGTGGGTTTGTAAATCTGGGCTGTCATCTCACTTAAGCCGTCACCAGAAAGTCCATTTCTGTGTGTGCCCCCCCACTCTGTCCCATGTCCTCTTCTCCACCTGCAGTCACAATGGCCTCCCAATCACCCTTCCATTCTGTCCCTGTGATCTGCTGAAACACACCACTCTCTTCTCTTAACCATTCCCTGGCTCCCTAGCACCCCCCAAATATTGTCCAAGTTTCTCCATGTCACCTTCAAAGCCCTGCTTAGAGATCCTGGGCTTCTGATTCACCCAGTGTGTGTCGGCTATTTCAGAACCTGCTCTGCCCTCCTCCACCTCTAGGCTTTGCTCGAGCTGTTCTCTCTGCCTGCACCAGCCCTCTCTCCAAAATCTTCCTATCAAAGGCCAACCTCTAGCGTATCTTCAAAGCCTTGCTTATATCCCTCCTCCTACAAGAGTGTGTCTGGATTCCCTCTGTCAGATTGTTTACTCCCTCCTCTACTCAAAGAGAACACGGTTTGAACTTGTTACTCTGTAACATATATTAGAGTTACCTGTGTGGGTATTTCTCTCCCCCAGTGGGTCAAGAGCTCATTTTGGGCAAGAACCTGGTGCTGTTCATCACTGTGTTTTCCATAGCACTAAGCACTGGGGCCTGCTCAGCAGGTGCTCAGTTAGCAATCACACACCATCGTGTCCTCCTCTACGCTGCATATCTCTTGATGTCTAGTGCAATTTGCACAAGACACTACTAAGAACCTCACTTGGCAATTGTTTGATTTCAAGGGGAACATTCAACTAGTAATTCATGCCACAACTGTGTAACGAGTTCCATCCAGATCAGTTTAACTTTACTCCGAAGTTATCTTGGGGTGAAGATACAAATCTCAAATGCTGAGAAGTCAGGCTGATGCTGGGACTGCTTTTGTATAGCCAACTAGTAAGCTTTTCAGTGAGGTCCCCCTTTTCCTCTCTAGGAGTTCTTCTAACAGCTGACAGCAGAGTAAGTTATGTAGTCGCTCCTGTATTTTTCTTAATAGCAAGATGTCACTGACTCAACTTCAAAGGAGAAAGAGAGACCTATGAATTCTCCCATATTATTAGCAGCAGAAGTAACTACAGCAATAACTGCAAGACCCCAACACAACTGAGACAATGACTCAGAGACCCTCAAATACCTGGCCACTTAAAGATCAGAAGCTACAATATATGGGGTATGGGGGACGATTTGTTCTCTGTCTGGTCACCAGATATTCACTGACTGGCCAATCGGTTCATTCAATCATTCATTCAGTAAAGTATGTACGGAGGGCCTAATATATACCAGCATTGTTCTGGGCACTGAGACTATTGCCCTCTGGATCTTCTATTCTAGAAGACCCCTTGCTCTGGCCCAGGCCTGGGTTATGACCTGTGGAGATCAAGAGAGACTGGAAGTGAGATTGTGTGAGGCCAGGCTTTGGCCCCAGTCCGTCTCTGCTTACCACCTTTAATGGATTGAATTTTGTCCCCCTAAAAAGATATGTCAAAATCCTAACTCCTAGTACCTTAGATTTTCAGTCTATTTGGAAAGAGGGTCTTTACAGAGGTAATCCAGTTAACACGAGGTCACTGGCATGAGCCCAAATACAATATGACTAGTGTCTTTATGAAAAGGGGAAACTCAGGTGCAGAGGCAGACAGGCACTGAGGGACGATGATGTGAAGAGGCACTGAGAGAAGATGGCCGTCTGCAAGCCAAGGAAGCCTGAGGTGCCCAGCAGCTAGGAGATAGGTCTGGAACAGATCCTCCCCTAGAGCCTTCAGAGGGAGCATGGCCCTGTTGACCTCAGCGTTGGACTTCTAGCCTCCAGAACTAGAAGACAATGAATGTCTCCCAAGCTACCCGGTTTGTGGTGCTTTGTTACAGCAGTCCTAGGAAACTGATACACCACGCAAAGCAGGAATCTTTCTTTCCAGGTAATCATGGCCTGGATAACCTGCTGGGGAAGGCCCACCTGGCTGATTCTGCCAATTTTGACAAGGTGGACCCATCTTTCATCAGGACAGAGCACAATGACTTGGGATGGAAATGCCTTATATTTCAGCAAATTTGATGTATAAATGCTCGGCATTTACACTTGAGAAGCTGACGGGTGGTGGTTATTGACAGGAATCTGTCAGAGAGCATACTCATGAAGCATTCATAATTAGGGGCCCTTCCAGAATTCTGGTTTGCATACAACTCTTTAAAAAGCCAGCTACCCTGAAAGGTGCACTATCTGAGCTCTGCCTTTGCCTGTGATGAGCGATGTTGGTCCTGCCTCTTAGTTCTGCTCTCAGTTTCCACCATTGGCTTCTCAGATTTTCCTTCCAGGACCAGCAGGCAGGTGGGTGTGGTGACTTTGTGGCAGACACTGTGGCAGATTAAAGGTGGTTGCAAATTGTGTGACACTTTTTTCATTGAGAGATGGGGTCCATGTTCCCATCCCTACTTCCCTTGAATCTGTGCTGACCTGTGACTGCTTTGACCAGTATAATATGGTGGAAGTGAATCTATGACAGTTCTGGACATATTTAAGAACCTATGACAGTTTAAGAGGACATGCAGTTTCCACTTCTTTCCTCTTGGAGGAGTCAGAAGTTTGACTACTTTGAGGCCACCATGCTGTGAGGAAGCTCAGCCTACCCAAGCAGGGAGACAGACGCTCAGCCAGTCTCCAGCTGCTCTAGGCCCATCTCACTTGAGGCCCCCATGCCTCCTGGAGTACAGACAAGCCATAACTGCTACAGTCTGTCTAAACTTCTCACTCACAGAACTGTGAGATATAATAATTGTAAACTTCTGTCTGCAACTCCTAGTTTTGCTGTGGTTTCCTATGCAGCAACAGTTCACCAGAACAGAGGCCGATCCAAGATATCAACCAGGAATGTGAGAAGATTCTCTCTATCTAGACTTTGACACTGACAAGTAATTTTAGGAAGACATGAAGAATGCTGAGGAAGGTCTCAGATTGAGGTGGAGTCCACACATGATAGGGCTACCTGGTTGGCTCTGTCAGCTGGAAGACAGAGGCTGAACTGCCCCCTTTGCAGTCCCCAGCAGCCCACCGGGCAGATGGAAAATGTGACTAGAAGGGAAGAGAATCTCTATTACACAATATTACTAACAGCTCTATGCTGGCCACTCTGCTAGGTGGTTCATGTGTTACTGTTAAACTTTACAACCCCTTGACAGTAAGTGTTTCATGCATATGGAAACTGGAAGCTCAGAGATGTTGAGCAATACACCCCAGTACCATAGCCAATACAAGGCAAAGCTAGGATTCAAACCCAGGCTCTAAAGCTGTGCTTCTTGAAGGAACCCAAAAAGGTCAAAGTTGGGGTGATCTGACACAGGAAATGGAGGAGAAGGAACAGGAGGAAGGTCCTTAAACAAAGTGGAGCCTAGTTATTCAAAGGTCCCCCAGGTCATGGCTGCCACATGATCCATTTGGCAAACATGGAAGGTTCCAGCCGCCGGCCCTGAGACCTAACAGCTTCTCAGAGTCTCACAGGAGCAATGGCTATGAAAATGCTCTGCTAAGAGTTTTCTGCAGGGCAGAGGGACTGACTCTGTCCGAACCCTTCCCTAACATCTGCTGATTTTGTAAGTGGATATATTTAGTGGTGGAACAGTTTTTCTTCCAGTTTCATAACACTTAAAAAAAATCCCGCCTGTCCTATTTTTTTCTTTTTCTCCTTTTCTTTTTTTTTTCATGAACTCACAAGTGATGTTGCCATTCTTTCCATAGCAACACACTAGGATACGGACTCTGCTTTGCTGGGAGAAGTCTAAGAAAGACCCGGGAGGAGGGATAAGAAGGTGTTGGTGGGGGTGGGGAAAACAGTTCTAAAACTTCAGCACCCAAAATGAATGCAGGAGCTGCCTGAGCCATTTTAGCACAAAGAGCTACAAGTGTCATCCCAACTCCGTGCTCCTCTCCTGTCCTTGGGGGATTCCTTCTTCATCAACAGGCACAGTTTCTAGAGGCCCCTGTGTTATTTGTTTCCAGCCTATCATTTGTTCTTCCTGAAGTGCTCTTTTTCTTCAGTTCTCTTTTAATCCTTTTGATGACACAGGGAAGCAGCTTCAACTAGGTGACATCTGTTTTTAACAGTTTGGGTTAACATCAACTCATCTCTTTTTTTTGCCCCCGAGCTTTACTGAGGTATACTTGACAAGAAAAATTGTATATATTTTAGGTGTACAACTTGTTTTGATATAGGTATACACTGTGAAGCAGTCACTACAATTGAGTTGATATATCTATCACCTCACATAGTTGCCATTTTCTCCTTCCTTCCTCCCTCCCTCCCTCCCTTCCTCACTATCTCTCTCTCTCTTGCTCTCTTTCTTGATGGGGTCTCCCTGTGTTGCCCAGCCTGGTCTCAAAATCCTGGGCTCCAGTGATCCTCCCACCTTGGCCTCCCAAAGTGTTGGGATTACAGGCGTGAATCACCACGCCCACGCTTCTTTTTTGTGGTGAGAGCACTTAAGATCTGCGGATCCAAACTCCCAGGGGAGGGCAGCAGCAGTGGTGGGGATGGGAAAGAAGAAAAACCAGCCGGAGTGCTCATCCCTGTGGTCAGCACTTGGGCACAAATCATCTCCTTCAAGCCGGGCACGGTAGCCCATGCCTGTAATCCTAGCACTTTGGCAGGCCGAGGTGGGTGGGTCACCTGAGGTCAGGAGTTCAAGAACAGCCTGGCCAAGATGGTGAAACCCCATCTCTACTAAAAATACAAAAAAATTAGCCAGGTGTGGTTGTGGGTGCCTGTAATCCCATCTACTCAGGAGGCTGAGGCAGGAGAATCGCTTGAACCTGGGAGGTGGAGGTTGCAGAGTGAGCAGAGATCACGCCAAGGCACTCCAGCCTGGGCGACAGAGTGAGACTCCTCCATCTCAAAACAAAAACAAAAACAAAACAAAACAAAAAACATGTCCTTCCATCCTCACAATGGCCCTATAAGATGAACATTCTTATCTCCACTTCCTTGACGAAACTCAATCTGAAACCGAGAATCCAGAAGGTGCCACATACGAGCAAGGGATCTAAAAGCACAAAGCAGCACGCAAACGTAGGTGCTGTGCATTGTGGTGTGGTACCGTCCAACCTGCCCCTATGGAGCTCAGCCCCCTCGGCCTGAAGGCAGAAGAGCCAGCACCTCCTCTCGTGGGTGACTTGTGCTCATCACATTGATCCTGCCCTGGTGCTTCCCAATGCAGCTCTCTACCTCTCATTTCTATTCTGAGAGGCTGCGGCTGTGAACTGGAGGGCACGTGGCCTGCCGGGTGGCAGGTAGTCATGAAAAAACAATGCTTCTGAAGAGTATATAACCTCACGTGGACACATGCCTCCAATGCTAAGTGAAAAATGAAGCTACACCACACCGCATGAGTCCATTTATGTGACATCCAGAGAAGGCAAATCATACAGACAAATCCATTGCTTTCCAGGGTCTGAAGGTGGGCGTCGAGTTTTTGGGGTAATAGAACAGTTCTATGTCTTGATGTTGGTAGTGGTTATTCAACAGCATGCGTGTGTCAAAACTCATAGAATTGTACACTAAAAGTGTAATTTCATTGTATGTAAATTATATCTTAATTTAAAAAGGCAGTTGGTACCAAAGTTATCAAAAGAAAAAAAAAAGCAAAAAAATGCAGCTACACAACAGCATATACAACAGGATTCAATTTGAATTTTTTGTTTTGTTTTTTGTTTTTGAGACAGAGTTTCACTCTTGTTGCTCAGGCTGGAGTGCAATGGCACGATCTCGGCTCAATGCAACCTCCGCCTCCCAGGTTCAAGCGATTCTCCTGCCTCAGTCCCCCAAGTAGCTGGGATTATAGGCATGTACTACCACACCTGGCTAATTTTTGTAGTTTTAGTAGAGATGGAGTTTTGCCATGTTGACCAGGCTGGTCTTGAACTCCTGACCTCAGGTGATCCACCTGCCTCAGCCTCCCAAAGTGCTGGGATTACAGGTGTGAGCCACCGCGCCCAGCCTCAATTCAAATTTCTGTAAAAACATGCAAATTGTAAGAATATGCAGATACTGTTAATGTCAGCTATCTATGGGTGTAGGAATTACCCATGATTTTTATCTTCTGCTTGGTATATTTTCAACAATTTTTACGATAACCTGGATTATTCTGTTTAGAATCAGAAAAGTGGTTTTATTTCGTTTTCAGAGAGCAAGCCTGGTGGCACAGTTTTGAAGTGAAGCTCCATTTCTCAGAAGCTGTGTGACCTCAGGCAGGCCACATACTTTTGGGCCCTGTATCTTCATCTGCAAAACGGGATGCCACCATTCACCTCTGATGGTTGTCATGATTCGATGAGACAATAGATGCAGAAGTACTCTATACATTTGAAGATACAGCTTGACTAGTAATTACCACAGCCCTCTCATCTTTGAAAATTTCCTTTATATCTTAATCCATTGGTTTGCAAGTGTGGTACCATCACACATTTGTGCTAGTAACAGCTTGAAGCTAGCACATGATTTATTAAAAAACAAGCAAACAAAAGGAGTACTTAGTATGTAGTGAGTACGCAATAAATACATGAGGAATGAATGACGGTCACGCTCCCCACCATGTGTTGGAGCAGAAAAAATAGACTGAGAACCACTGCCTTCACCAGACGTTGCAATCAAACAAATCTTCAAAACTGTCTGTCATCTACTGTGCACCGATTATGAATCCAGCACATGGCTACAGCTAATGTACATAAGAAAAAACTTAAGCTGCACATCTCAAGGAGCTAACCATTGAAGGAGGAAGAGATGAGTAATGGATGCAAAATGAAAATGAAAGAAGAACTGGATGAAGGGAGAGATTAGCAAGTGCTGTGCTGATGGTGGGGTTGGGGAGGAAGGCTTGCCTGGCTAGGTGAGACTACCGCTGAGCCACAAAGGCCAGGAAGCAACAGATATTACAAAATGAGAGTGGAGGAAGGATATTCCAGGCGGGAGAACAGTTTGGGACAGGGGTTGGCAAACTATGGCCTGTCTCCTGTTTTTGTAAATAAAGTTTTTTTTGAGGTGGAGTCTTGCTCGGTCACCAGGCTGGAGTGCAGTGGCGTGATCTCGGCTCACTGCAACCTGCACCTCTCAGGTTCAAGCAATTCTCCTGCCTCAGCCTCCTGAGTAGCTGGGACTACAGGCGCATGCCGCCACCATGCCTAGCTAATTTTTGTATTTTTAGTAGAGATGGGGTTTCACCATGTTGGCCAGGATGGTCTTGATCTCCTGACCTTGTGATCCACCCGCCTTGGCCTCCCAAAGTGCTGGGATTACAGGTGTGAGCCACCGCGCCCAGCCATAAATAAAGTTTTATTGAGACACAGCCATGCCCATGAATGCTTTCATGCTTCAACAGCAGAATTGAGTAGTTGCCACAGAGACCTGGCCTGCACAGCCTAAAATATGTCTTGGCCAAGAAGTCTGAATCAACTGTGGTCTCCTCCAAAGATGAGGTGAGAAGTGCAACATAAGTGGGATGAGGGGCAAAGCAAAGGTGAGACGGGTAAGGCACTGAGGGTGGTGGCTGTGGCAAGCAGGCAGACACCCTGGGACTTGGAAGCCAGGATTAAAGTTCTTGTTTTCTGGGAAGCAAAACAGCTTTGCCCAATTTGCTGGGGAGGCAGTGGTTCTGGGGATCTGGATCAGCCTACAGTCAATCCTGGTGAGGCCTGAGGGTGATGGCTCTACCCCTAGGGGTACAAGACAGAGTCACCTGCAGTGGCTCTGACATCCCGTGCAAGGCCGGAAGAAGCTGCCTCTGTCAGAACAGTGAGGCTGAGGGGGATGTGACGGTGAAGACCCTCCTCCAGTACTCCCCAACCCTAGGTGGCACTAGCTCTTTCAACACATTCTGATGCCATCAGCTGGGTATGGTAGTGTTGGTGGGTAGGAGCGAGGTTCAACAAGGAGTAAAAGAGTGTCAGGGAGAGTAAAAGAAACTAGTCAGACTCCAGCTTTATCGTCTCCTCTCCTGTTCATTTTATTTATTTATTTAGAGACAGTCTCACTCTGTCACCCAGGCTGGAGTGCAATGGCACCATCTGGCTCACTGCAACCTCCGCCTCCTGGGTTCAAGCGATTCTCCTGCCTCAGCCTCTCAAGTAGCTGAGATTACAGGTGCCTGTCAATAGGGCCAGCTAATTTTTGTATTTTTAGTAGAGACAGGGTTCACCATTTTGGCAAGGCTGGTCTCGAACTCCTGACCTCAGGTGATCCACCCACCTCGGCCTCCCAAAGTGCTGGGATTACAGGTGTGAGCCACTGCACCCGGCCTTCCCCCATTGATTTTAAACTCCTGCATTAGCGTTCCTGTCTCTCAGTCTCTAATTAAACTCTCCCATTCTTGAATTAAGTTCCACATGAAAGCAATTCTCAAAAGAAATGATTTTTTAAGGGCTGTATCCCAGCATCATGCTAGGTTCAACTTTCATCCTCAAGGCCTATTGCAGTGCCTGGCACACATGGGTGCCTAATAAAAATGTTGAATGACTGGAATGACAAAGGTGGTCGGGACACAGTCTCTGACTTGGAACAGTGTAATTCCTGTCTCAGATTTTTCATCTGTCACATGGGATTGGTACTTAGTTCACATGACTGTGAGGATTAAATGAGTTTAATAAGAGGCATTTAGAGTGGTGCCTGGGTCAAAGTGAGAGATCAGTAAAGATTAGCCATTAGTCTTATTACTACAATCTAGATGAGCCCAGACAAGAGTAGCAGAGTCTTGAGGGCTATGAAAGGTAAGAAAAGAGTGGAATCATTTCTATCAAGAGGATCCAGAAAGCCTTCAGAGTAGAGGTGAGGTCTGCAGTGTGTTGAGAAGAATCCTGATGGCCTTACTAGGCAGAACCTATGCTGTGATTGACTGGTGATGTCTGCTGTGGGTGAGGAATGCACAGTGGTGGTGTGTGTGCCTCTGTAGCCTATATTCTGTTTGTTTTAGGATCCAGACATGTCACGGCACATTTGGAATTTCGGCAACACAGGCTTGATAGGGATTTTTTAAATTCCAAGGCCCAAGGGGTTTTGGGGGAAGTAACTCATCCTTAGGAAGGCACATACCCTGACTTAAGAAGACCATGTTAGTCATCAGACAGAAATGCAGTTCTGACTGCGGCCTTGTGCCTGATCTTCATCAGGTCATCCTTTGGCCTAGGTTTCAAAGATCTATGTCTGATTTCAAGAGGATGGGACAAGTATAATTGGACAGAGTTGTCTCAATAAAAATCACTGTGTGAGGCAGCACTGCTAGGGCTCCGTGGTAGAAAGTAACATGGGGTGGGGAGAGATGAGGGGTTGGGGAGACGGATTCTCATGGTAGCAGAATCCACTGTGGGCTTGGGTGTGGTAGGGATGGAGGACATTGTGGTGGGTCAGGGGCTCTGGCAGACCATAATGTAGATGCTGTGTGGTCTCCTGGGGACAGGGCCAGGACTCCCAACTCTGGCAGGGGCAGGAAATGGTTTCTCGGTGCCTTTTTAGAGTGAAGAACACCTGCAATGCTCCCTGAGGACTCCCAGAAATAGTTAGGGGGCTGGCTGTGATCCGCTTGGAGGCCACGCCACAGTAGGTGGAGACAAAACCTCCTGCATAGTGACCCAACTTGGAGCCCAAGGCTGGGAGCCCTGAGAAACGCAGGTCATAATTATAACACTGCGTGGGATGAATGCTCTGGATGACAGGGAGGACGTCACTGGCTGCCTGGCGGGGGGACTGGGGACAGAGGTGCTGGAGGGTTTCACAGAGATAAGAGTTGAGCCAGGCACAGTTGTGAATGTGGGTCTTGAAAATCAGGAGAAATGCATGAGCAAAAGAACAGAGGCATGAAAAGGAAGGCTGGGTCAGGGAAGGGCATGGATTTGGGGTGGATGGAGGTCAGGAGACAGTGGCAGGAGACGAAGTCAGAAGGGGTGGGGAGTGTGGAGACAGATCTGGAAGGGATGTGGATGTTAGGAGCAGACACAAAGTCCTGGCTCTGGAAGAAAAGGTTAAACGATAGGATGGATGGAAGGAAGGAATTAAGATTTAGGAGAGAAGAGACACTCCTTTTTCTTTCACTGAGAACAATATGGGAAGGAAACTACTTGGGCTTTTAAAGAAAAGGAAACGTGAAAAGCAAGATGATGAGCAAATACAGCAAAGAACTGAGGGTGTGTGTGTACACATACACATAAAGCAAAAGTGCAAGAGATGTGTTATGTTCTCAGTCTCGAGCCTCAAAAAAGTACCTCTAGGTAGAAAAAAAGAAAAAGAAAAAGAAAAAGAAAGGCACCGAAGCCCCTCTCCACTGGATTGAAGTGGAAGGCACAAAGCAAAGGGGATGATCAGAGCGTTCCCAGGATGCAATGCAACTTCCTCCAGGCGCCAAGGGGAAGGGCCCCTCTTAACCTGGTCCTCTGTGCTCCCTTCTCAGCCTCGATGGCTCAAAAGGACGCGGCTGGAAGATGTGCAGGCCGGGTCGCCCTGCCCAGCAGGGATGCGGCCAGGAATGAGCCTCCTCTTCTTGTTCTCGCCTCGTTGCCAGTCTTTGGAGCCTTGCTGGGAAGGAGGAAATCCGGGCCAAAGCTGAGATGAAAGCGTCTGTAATCTCATAAAAGAGCCAGGCAGATGCTCTGAAAGGCACGGAGGAGCCAACACCTGCCATTTGCACTTCAAGGCAGGCCATTGAAACCTACTGAGGCAAGAGGCCCATCTGCCCTTCCCCCAGGTGCCTGGACTTGGGTGAGAGATGGCCCGGGAACCAGAGTCTGCTGGCTGTGTGTTCCTTGGGCTGCGGGAATGGGGAGGAAGACAGCCACCAAAGCCCTGGGCCTGGATTGTGCCTTTAGGAAGAGCTGGAGAGCTAAAGCACCATCACCCTCTTTCCTTGCCTGCAAAACATTATTTATCACTTTCTTTGGTCTTCAGACCACTGTGCGGTGGGGAAGAGTTCCCAGCACCATAAACGAATCCTTTCCCATTGGCATCACAAAATAAGACTCCACCAGAATTGAGCAAAGAACAAGTCAGTTGCAAATGAGACACGCAACATGGAGCCTTTTCTGCTTTTTCTTGCTCTCCTGAGAAATTTCGCAATTCTGCTAGAACCCAAAGCCTGGATGTGGTCCTATTAATCACCCATAACTGAAGGAGGAAATGTTTTCTTGCAGTGTGAAGCCAAGAAATCAAAAGCAGAAAGAGATGAACGATTTTCCACATGAAATCCCCAAAGGATCAGGACAGGACCTCTAACAAATTTCTTACTATTTATTTACTATTTCCCACAAATGATCTAGAAGAGGTACTCAGAGAGATCTCCCAGTTTAAAGGGAACACACTGTCCATTGGGGTTGTGAGACATCAAGATGGTGGGAGAGTCCATGGGCAGCAGAGTTAAGTGGGAGGGAGCAGCTGCAGGATGGGTTAAGGGGACATCCACCCTCATAGCATGACTGGGCCATGTTCATAAGATCTCAGGCCCTTCTGTCCTAGAATGGATAGAAGGTAAAGGCCTTTGAAGGGGCATCAGGAGCCTCAGATGCTCCTCCTAGTGTTGTCACTCACAGCTGTATGGCCCTTTGCAGGCCTGTCCTGCTCTGGGTCTTCACTGCATTATCTGTAAAGCTCAGGGATTGGATGGGATGATCTCTTAGGTCCTTCAGCTCCAGCCCCCTGGAATTCCAAGATGATAACAGCTATTCCAAGAAAGAAGAGTGCACCATTGCTACTGAAAGTCACCAGGAGGGGTGGAGGGCCACAGCACACTAGGAACCTTGTTAGGGCTGTAGGAATTAGATGTGACAGATGCAGCCTAGACTGAGGTTTGGTGACGGCAAAGAAGGAAGGCAAGATGCTCCCCTTTGGGAACAACATTAAAATACTGAATGCACCAGGAACAATCTTAAAGAGTGAGACATGCCACCCTAAGCAGTTTAAACCTCTAGGAACGACTCAATTACAGATACCGACCCTGAATATCAGAAAAGTCCAAGAAGGAGATGAAAAAGCTCAGATGACAAAGCAATAAAGAGAAAAGCACGTTTCCAGGAACTGATGGAAGTGTCTGAATGAGCACATGAGATTTATTAGCAAATAGAAGTCCACTGTTGAATAAAGAAAGAAAATTGGTTGTGAGTTTTAATTAGTTTGGGTTTTGATAAGTGGTGAATCTGGGAAGTGGTAAAATGCCAAGTGATGGGCCTGAAGGGGCAGGTCTTGGGAACCAGGGACAGGGCGAGCATTTTGCTCTGGCAGCACCGGGTAATGAGATTGAAACTAGGCCAGGGCTGAAATGGGGCCTGGAGGCGTGGCTGAGAAATAACCGAAAGGGCCCTTATGCTTTGTCAGTCGAAGGCAAATGCCATCTGCTCTGGCTCTTGCCCACTGTGCCCCTTTCTCCCCCGACTTCACCATTTGTGGTTACGGTGACCTGGGCTTATGGGACTCAAGTGCCTTCAGTGCTTCTCTGTCCTTTCTGGCTTAGTACACATGGCCATCTCTGCTCAGGCTGCCTGGCAGAGCATGGGCTGCCAGGATCAGGCAGCAGGATGAGAGCAGCAGCTCCCTAGCATAGCTTGCTGGCTTGCCTGCTTCCTTCTACAGACTTCTCTGAGCACCTCCCCAGTGCCAAGGACTGTGCTAGGTACTTGGAATATGATGACAGGCAATCTTTTCTCTTGGGGTTCCAGGAGGAAGGAGGTAGATAAAAACTCAGACAGAGATGAGACAATGGCTTAAGTTCTGTGAACAAAGGGAGTGGAAAGTACTATTGGTGACTAGAGAAGAGAGAATATGGAGTCTATGGGGGTGGAGATCAGAAAAGGCTTGCCCCAGGAGCCAGCTGCTCTCATGAAGGCCATTGTTATAGGATGGATTCACTCACGACTTGGTGGCTTGGGCTCTGGGCACACATCCCCCTCTCTATCAACAATTGATGGTGTCATAACCCTTCCTTTGTCATAAGAGAGGACCAAGTAAGGAGGTCACTGGCTCAGGAAAGAGCCATAAGTGACGTGAAACATGCGCTCTGTGGTCAAGGAGTAAGTCCAAGCCAGAAGGGTGTCATATTTAAACTCCATTGCTGATGGTGCCCAAACTTCTAAATGAGCCCCTAATCCCCTGAGTTTAGGGTTGCTCAAGACAGAAGGCCTCAGCCTTTGTTCTCTGCCTGTCCCTGTCATGAGGAGCAACACAAATGCTGGAGAACTTCCCTACTGCCCCATTCCACAGGCCTCAGAGGGAGACTCCCACCTGCCAATAAGTTTACCAGGCTCGACTAAGGCCATGGCATGTGATCATGGCTTCTTTCCTTCCAAACATGGCTAGGTTCAAGGTTGTCAGGCTCCTTGGAAGGCATTATTTTTGGGGGCATGGAAGCTGCTGAGGAGTACATGGTTAGGCTTTGGAGTAGGGTAAAATTGCGTTGAAATCTGGGTTCCTACCATGCAAAAACCTGTACATAAGTGTTCATAGCAGCACTATTTATGATTGTTGAAAAGTGGAAATGTTCATTAACAGATGCATGGCTAAACTACATGTGGTCTTACCCATACAATGGAATCTTCTTTGGCATCAAAAAAGAATGAAGTATTGATGATACATGCTTACAACATGTACAAACCTTAAAAACACTATGCTAAGTGAAATAAGCCAGTCATGAAAGACCACTTATTCTATGATTCCATTCATATGAAGTCTATAGAGGCAGAAATAGATGAGTGGTCACCTAGAGCTGACTGGAGGCAGGGCAGTTTGGAGGGAACAGACTAGTAACTGCCAATGGGTATAGGGTTTCTTTCTGGGATGACAAGAATGTTCTAAAATTATGGTGAGGGTCGCATGACTCTGAATATATTAAAAACCACTGAACGGTAAACCTTCAATGGATGAATTATATGGTGTGTGAATTATGCCACAATAAAGCTGTTTTTTTTTTTCTTAAATCTAAATTCCTACCTCTTCTTGGTTGCTCCTAGGGTTACCATGGCAAAGAACCCTTTGCTTTGCCCCTCAGTGTATTCTGAGGACCTGGGACATAGTAGGTGCTTAAGTATTTGCTAACAAATCAGTACGTGGCCTTGAGAAAGCCACTTAGGTTCTTTAAGCCTCAGTTTTAGCATCGGTAAAATGGAGATTAAAATGCCTTCTGCAAGGGGCTGCTGATTAGGAGACCAGGCATTTAAGGTGCTCAGCAGGGTCTCAGAATATAAGTGCTGTCTAAAGGGCAGTTTTCTGGATGTGTGGCTCAGTGCCATAGACAAGGCTTCTGAAGGAGGATCTGTGCTACTGGGGGTTCTGTTTCTTAGTCACCCACCTCCCACCTCCTATTACATGTCCATCTTGGAGGGAATGGCCAAGGTGTCACACAGAGCAGCCTACATGATGCCACTGGTGGGGCTGTGAGGAGCTGCTTTGAAAGGCCATGCTTGTGCTGCCCAGTGCACCCAGTGCCCAGGCCAGCCTGGGGCTCGTGGACATGACAGATGGTATTTTCTTTTTGTCTGGAGAGGCATTGAAAAGCCTCTCCCAGTCCCAGGCCATTTCTGCCACTGCCCTTCAGGGTTGACTCCTGCTCTGAGTCCGTGCTATGTGTTAGCAGCAACACACTGGAAGAGCATGACATTGGCAAAACATCCAGCGGGGTAAGGGTCAAGGTTATGACCACTGGAAGCCCCGCCACCATCCTCATGAACCCAGTTTGCAAAAATGTGGGGAAAGTCTTTCAGGCCACCAGCAACTTAGAACCCTGAGTGCTTGTCTCTTCCTCCTGTTCTTACCTGGGCCCCCAGAGCCTCAGCCAGGGATTCCAGGGGGCAGCTGCTCAAGCGCGTGTGTCCCCTCCAGGCCTCAGAGCCTTAGGGGAGCCCATTCCCCGCCTCTAGAAGGTGGCTCACTCCCACCCTCCAGCCCACCCCAGAGCTTCACCTGCAACCCCTCTCATCTCTCAGGAGTCAGCTGAAATGTACCATCTTCATGGACGCCTGCTCTGATCATTCCAGATGAGGGGAAGTCCCACCATATAGGCTCGTAGCTCTGTGTGTTTTTCCTTCCATGGTCTATTTATGATTATTTGCTTAGGCCTGTCTCCCCCACTATCCTGTGAGTGCTGTGAGGATGAAAGCCTCGGTCTTTCTTGTACACTGCTGTGTCCCCAGGGCTCAGCACATAGCTTGGCACACAGGAGATCCTCAGTAAATATTTGTTCAGGAAAATAGTCCCACTAATATTTCTTTGTCTCTTCCCTTTACGCTTCCACTCTGGCTGGTAGCAGCTGTTCCTTTCCCATGAAACCAAGGTCTCTGTGGCGCTCTTTGTAGAGCAGTCTCCCCTCCTGCCCTGGTCCCAGGTGGAAAGTAGAGGGGAGGAGAGAAGGGGAAGCAGGGGACAGGCACACTTGATGGTGGGGAAAGAGGGTGTGAAGGCCTCTGCAGGACAGGGAGGGGCTGAGGAGACAGGAGGCTGCCTGCTGGCCCCACGCAACTCCACCCACCTCACTTTCACTCCCACCCCCACCCTCATCTTGGCAAAGCCCCCTTCCACCCCCAGGAACCACCAGGGAAGGCGAACAGCTATAAAGTGGCAGAGATCCTACCAGTGGCCCAACAGGACTACGGGGCTGCCCTGCTGGTTTTCAGAGGTTTCTGAGACCCACAGTGAGAAGTGTTTTATGAGGCCATCCTGCGTGTGTGTAGACCAATGTACAAACCCCCAAGTGGACAAAGTCATACTTGCTTTCACTATGCAGGGTGTTATTACAACACCTCCTATTGTTTTCTATTCCAGTTTGAAACCACTTCTTGTCATGACTTATAACAGGAACATGTAGCCGATACAGCGGGCAGGAGTGATGTTCTGGAAGGGGCCCTATGCCTGGGGTTTAATGCTCTGTGGTCACCATCTTGAAATTCTTAATCATTTTTTGTTTGAATTTGTGCTTTGTAAGTGAGGTCTTGACGGGATGCATGGCCCCACTTCCTGGGTTCTGGGCCACTGATCCCATTCCCTCGTTCCTGGTTAGTGTCAGTGGCTGTATTCCCCACCCCCCACCCCCCAGCAGGGGCCTGCACACTGGCTGGGGAAGGGTCTTGATCGGGCAAGCCTCCAGGGTGAGGGTTGGTCCATACTCCCCAACCAGTAACCCCGTGCCTGAGGGAGTGTGACATTAAAGTACACATAAAAAACACCACAACAAGCTGAGAGACTGCCAAAGAAAGGAAGAAGCCTTTTCCCTGCCTTTTGAACAGGGGTCCTGCATCTTCATTTTGCACTGAGCCCCACACATCATGCAGCCAGCCCTGCCTACTAAACTGATTTCACAACTCACAGATACATCATGATTGGCAGTTTGAGAAACACTGCATTAGCCAGCAGGATATTGCAGCTGACAAAAATGCAAACTTCCATCAGGTGAACTTAAGCTTCCATGACAATTCTACAATGAATTGGCTGTGTTTTCGGGCATGTCACTGAACCCTCAAGTCCTGTGTCCTCATCTGCAAAACCAAGATAATGCCGAGACCTACCTTTAGAGCCGTAGTGGGGACTGAATAAGGTAATGTGATGTGTCCGGGGCAGTGCCCTGAATCTAAGAAAGTCATTATGATTATTACTAGGTCCCTCTAGTCTTTTGTCTAGCTCTGATTTTTTTTTTTTCCCTACTTTGATTTCTCAGAGGAAGAGATTCCTGAGCTGGGCTCTGAGAAGCAAGCAGAGGTTTACTGGGTGGACAACAGAGGGAAGGAGGATGTCTGAGTAGACAGAACAGCAGAGGCTCAGGGGCATGGCATGTTTAAGGGAAGTGAGAGCAAATCTGTTCTGAGAGGCTGCCCTTCCAGTGAGAGGTAAGCTGGTGGGAGGGGCAATTGGGCAACCTGGGCTCCTGGGGCAGCCAATGAAGGCAGGGTTTTAGGTGGGCAAGAAGCATGGTGAGACCCCTGCCTTCCAGGATTGCCCTGGCTGCAGGGTGCAAGATGGATGGGAGGGAGTGAAGCCTAAGGCTTCCGGAAGAGGCCAGGTGTGAGATGCAGCCCACAGGACAGCGGCAGTGGGGATGGAGCACAGAAGATCAGGATCACTCCGGAGGCGGGAGTGAATGTGGAGGCCAGTGTGAGTACCACACCCTGGCAACTCCCAGGTTTCTGCTTGAGTGAGAGAGAATCAGGAGGAACAGGCTGTGGGGGGGAAGACGAGGAGGAGGGGATTATCTGTCCAGCCCCAAGGCGAGTGAATAAGAGTGTTGGGTGTTTTATCTATTTTTAGGAACCTCCAGGGATGCAAACTCTAAAAATTAAAGAGCAACGAGTATTCACAAAGTTGTCCCCCAACGCCTGCCCCACTTTTTTTTTTTTTTTTTTTTTTTTTGAGACAGATTCTTGCTCTGTCGCCCAGCCTGGAGTGCAGTGGCACGATCTTGATTCACTGCAACCTCCACCTCCTGGGTTCAAGCCATTCTCCTGCCTCAGCCTCCTTAGTAGCTGGGACTACAGGCGTGCACCACCATGCCTGGCTAATTTTTTGTATTTTTAGTAGAGACGGGGGTTTCACCATGTGGGCCAAGCTGGTCTTGAACTCCTGACCTCAAGTGATCCACCCACCTCGATCTCCCAAAGTGTTGGGATTACAGGCATGAGCCACCGCGCCTGGCCCAGTTTTTAAAACCAAAGCTAACTCTTCTTAGCTACTACACCCAAATCAGATGATCTTTATTTAAGCCACCATGTGTTTGAGTTCTAACCTCCATTGTCTCAGTGCCTCACCACAGACTTCTGGAACCTGGCAGAAGTTCTAAATTTTAGAACAAGTTAGAACTAACTGGTGGTGATGGAAGGGAGGAAATCACAAGGGAAACTTGAAAAGGTAATGTATCCACCAGCCCCTGGGGCAGGACAAGTTTCCAGCTGCCCACGGAGCTCAGGTAGCCTGGGAAGTGTGCTCAGAGCCGAAGCCAACATCTACTTACGAAAAAGAACCACCTTCTTTTTTGGAAGGTGCAAGCAAGTCTTCCCATTGCTTTCTGACTTCATCGTTCTTACCCTAGCCACAGTCGTTCACTGGCAAGTGTTTTTTCAGTACGCTGAAAAATTAATTGTGGAGCCTGTCTCTGATGCCTGGATGCTGAGTGGGCGTGAGAAACAGATATTTGTTACAGTTTCAGGTCAAACTAAAGGGGAGACAGTGATAACAAGGGTTTTCTATGCTATGAAACAAGGACCACTATAGGCTCAGATGAGGTTAAGCAACTTGATGATCGACCACCACCGTGGTCCATGTAAAACAAGGACTTTAGGCCAGGCACAGTGGCTCATGCCTGTAATCCCAGCACTTTGGGAGGCCGAGGTGGGTGGATCATCTGAGGTCAGGAGTTCGAGACCAGCCTGGCCAACATGGTGAAACCCCGTCTTTGCTAAAAATAAAAAATAAAAAACAAATTAGCCAGGCATGGTGGCACACGCCTGTAATCCCAGCTACTTGGAAGGCTGAGGCAGGAGAATCTCTTCAACTCGGGAGGCGGAGGTTGCAGTGAGCTGAGATCACGCCATTGCACTCCAGCTTGGGCAACGAGAACGAAACTCCGTTTCAAAACAAACAAACAAACAAACAAAGCAAGGACTTTACAGTTGACACAATGCTCCAACTCTTGCCCTTCCATTTGTGCTCACAACAGCCTTGTGAGATTTTGGGTTGAGGGGGAGCGAGGATTGTCATTCCAATTTCATCCACGGAGAACACACAGCCCTGTGAACTGACTTAGAGGCACAGGGCAAGGATGTACGCAGGTCTTCTGTCTTTTGCTGGCTACCCTCTCATTATATTATGTTATCCAAGGCAAACCTCTAAACTGTCTGGAGATCACATATTTGGGAAATGCAGCAATAGGCATTGGAATCAGTTCAGTTCAGATTAACAAAAAAACCCCTTCTGTAGTGCCTATCATGAGCCTCGTGCTGGGCTGGGAGTGGCCTAAAGACACTAATATCACTACCACTTCTGAGAGATCCAGGTACTTGGTGCATCTTTGATCTCATTTAGTCCTCACAATGCTCTGATGAGGTAGTGTCATAGCCATTTTATAGATGGGAAAACATCCTCTGACCTAACTTAGGAGCTCTGGACATTCAAACAGAGGCTGGGGCAGCACTGACATCATGCTGATTGGGCACTTGGGAAGCAGCCTTACCAGTTTCATTTTTCCAGTACCCCTGGGAGGTTTCTCATTTTGAATGTGAAGGAAAAATATTTTGGGCCCTCCAAATCACTAAGGAAAACTCAAGCTGGAAACTGCTTAGGGCAAACCTGCTTCCCATTCTATTCAAAGTCACCCCTCTGCTCACTGAGATGGATGCATATCTGATTGCCTCCTTTGGAAAGGCTAACCAGAAACTCAAAAGGATATAACCATTTGTGTGTCACCTATCTGTGGCCTGGATGCTCCCTCCCACTTGGAGTCTTCCTGCCCTTGCTTCAAGATGTCCTGCCTTTCTAGACTGAACCAATGTACTTCTTACATATGTTGATTGATGTCTCATGTCTCCCTAAAATGTATAAAACCAAGCTGTGCCCCAAACACCTTGGGCACATGTCATCAGGACTTCCTGAGGCTGTGTCACAAGGTTGAGGAAAGTTTTGCCTCAACCTTGACAAAATTAACTTTCTAAATTAACAGACCTCAGATTTTCTAGGTTCACATGAGGAAACTAAGGCTTAGGTGGGTTTATGCAACTTGATGATTGACCACTGCAATGGAAGAGGCCTTTCTGCTCTGTCACCTTTAAGTCGAAACCACTTAAATTTTTTAATTTCACAAGCTGCATATGATTTTTATGAAAATTATAGCCGGGTATGGTGGCTCATGCCTGTAATCCCAGCACTTTGGGAGGCCGAAGTGGGCAGATCACTTGAGGTCAGGAGTTCAAGACCAGCCTGGCCAACATGGTAAAACCCTGTCTCTACTAAAAATACAAAAATTAGCCGGGCATGGTGGTGTACACCTGTAATCCCAGCTACTCAGGAGGCTGAGGCAGTAGAATCACTTAAACCCTGGAGGAGAAGGTTGCAGTGAGCTGAGATAGCCCTACTGTACTCCAGTCTGGGTGACAGAGCAAGACTCTGTCTCAAAAAAAAAAAAAAAAAAAAAAAAAAAAAAAAAAAAAAAAAGAAAAAGAAAATTATGTGATACAGAAGTGTTTAAAGTAAAAGTATCTCCCTTCTCTGCTTCTCTATTTCCAATCCCCAGAAGTAACTGCTTTTAACAGTTTAATGTATAAGCTTTTCCCATGCATAAACACACCTACATATGCAGTTTATTTTTCACAAAAGGGATGGCACTAGATGCATTATTCATGACTTGCTTTATTCACTCAACCATGTGTCACAGCTATGATTCCCCATCAACACATACAGAGTTGCTTATCCTCTTGAACAGATTTCATTGTCTCAATGTAGCATAAACCATTCCCCTACTGATGGACTCACAGGTTATCTCCAATTTCTCATAGATTCTGTACCAAATGTCATTTTAAATGCAATAGATCCTTGAGATGTAAACTCTCATAAACATTAGCTATTATTTTTAGCCTTATTTTATAGTTTTATTTCATCGACAGCCTCAATTCAATTTCTATAGCAAATACTCATTTCAAAAAAATAGCTATTAGAGTTAAGTATGTCTCAGTCTTTTGACCATTATGAAAACAAATTATTTTGCATAGTTTGGGATTTATAATATTGCTTAATCCAATATTGAAATTGGCTTTAGATAGGTATTTTTGAACTGATTGATATTACTTTTCCACATTTTCTAACGCATCCCTAATTGAGGCTCTGTTCTTACAGGAAACTACATGGCATAAAGTAAATAAAACTATCTAAGAGAAGCTGTGCAAATCTAGCTTGATATAAAAAAGGGAGGAAGCTGGGTGGCCTAGCATTTCTATTCTAGCTCAAATGATGTTATTCTATTAGGTTAGTGCAAAAAACAATTGCAGTTTTTGCTTTACTTTCAATGGCAAAAATACAATCATGTTTGCACCAACCCAATACTAATTCAAAGGACAAGAATTCTAGTGTATCATCTACATATTGTATTCTCTCATTAGGTCTCTAAGCCACTTTTCTGTCATGGGCATGACCAAGTCATTCCTCTCTTCCTTCTCATAGGCTTCTTGAGACTCAGACTGTTTTCCTTTTTCAAAATTCTCATCCTCTGTTTTTTTTTTGGCAACAGAATAGGAAACAGCCTCATATTCTTCTTTCCTTCCTGATGTTCTAAGATTCCTTCCATCATTTCCCTTCTGTTTAGAGAACTTTCTTAGCCATTGTTTTGTAGTAGAGCTGTTGGCTAAAAATCCTCTTAGCTTTCCTTCATCTGATAATGTCTTGACTACTCCTTCATTCCTGAAATATAGTTTTTGATGGATATAGGATTCTGGGTTGACAGTTTTTTTTTTAAAAAATGTTGTGCATTTCCTTCTGGCCTTCATGGTTTCTGATTAGAAATCTAGTGCTGTGCATACTGCATTTCTCATTAGTGGCTGTTTCTCTCTCAGTGATTTTAAGGGCTGTCTTTGGTTTTCAAACATTTGAGTATGATGTGTCTTATTGTAAATTTATTTGGATTCATCCTGTATGGGGTTCACCCAGCTTCTTGAATCTGTAGGTTTATGGCAAATTTGCAAAGTTTTAAGCCATTATTTCTTCGAATGGTTCTTGTTTTTCCAGTCTATTTTCTCTCTGTTGTTCAGACTGGGTTATTTCTAATGTTCTATCTCGAAGTTCACTGATTCTTTCCTCTGGCCCACTGGCTCTGATGTTGAGGTCATCCAGTGAGTTTTTAATTTCAGTTACTGTATTTTTCAATTCTAAAATTTCCATATGGTTATGTCATTTATTTGCTGAGAGTTTCTATTTTTTATTGTTTGAAGCATGTTTATATTTGCTTATTGAAACATTTTTATGTTGGCTGCTTTATAATCTGTAAAATTCTAACTTCTGTAGCATCTCAGTTTTATCATCTATTGTCTTTAATCATTCATTTTGAGATCTTCCTTGTTCTTGGTATGAGTGATTTTGAAAACTGAAACCTGGTTATAAGATTTTGGATCTTATCTAAACTTTCTGTTTTAGTTAGCTTTCCCTGACACTGCTCCAACATGGGTAGGGGGTTTATGCCACCTCATTATTGCTAAGTAGGGGTCCAAGTTCCCCATTTGGCCTTGACACTTGAGGGGGAGCCTTCTCATTACTGGGTAGCGATGGGAGTTCCAGCTCCTGACAAGGCCTCCATTGATACCTCTCTCTGACTGGGAGGAGTCAAGAGTGTCTTGCTACAGCTCCCACATGATCTTAATTGACACTAAGGGAGCGGGTAAAGCCAGGTTACCATTAGGTGGGGTCGTGAAAGTCTACGCCCCACTTGGCCTTCTCTGACATCACCCTGCTGTAGAGAAGGGGGAGACTGGGGAGGCTTGCTATAACCTGGTGAGGGTGGAATTCTAGGCTCCGCATTTGGCTTTTGCTGGTGGAGTAGGGGCTGGACCACAGTTTTTTCTGTGACCTTTGGCTAGAGCAGAGCAGTTATTGTCTAAAAGTTTTCGGCTTTGCCAGGCTGCCTCTTTCCTGATTCTTTGGCTAGAGAGAGCAGGCTTTTTTGGGGGGGCTTTTGTTGGGAGGGGTATGGGCCCCTTAGCATTTGTGGTTGATGGCCTCTTCAGCTCTAAGCCTAGGATATATAAGGCAAAACAAACCAAGCCAAACAAAGACAAGAAACAAAAACCCAGAGAACTCACCACCACGTCATTCCTGGGGCCATGAGGTCCCTAGTTAGTCTGCCTTCTTCTTTCCACTTTTCAGGGTCTTATGCTTGTTTTATAAATAATGCCCAAGGTTTTTAGTTGTACTCAGTGGGAGAAATAGAGAAAGTGTGTCTACTCCATTTTCTTGGAAGTGGTGGTTCATCAATATTAGCAATATTCATTCCCCTCTCTTTCCAGTCCTACTGAAGCCCCATTTCTAACCACTCCCATTTGCTCTCTATCCCTATATACACCTATCTACCCGCCCCATGTCAAGACCAGTTTCATCTTTCTAGTCTTGGAGGAAAGCCAACATCAGGAGATACCAGAGCAACATGCCATTCCCCTTTCAAAGTCTTTTATGAATCTACACTGTCTGTAGACCAAAGCCCAAACTTGTTATCCTAGCAATGGACACTTCAGAGTTCTGGCCTCTGTGTTCTTTTCACCCAGAGGTCCCTTTCATTTGTAGGCAGATGCTTATTTTCTGCCTGGCATGTCTACTCCCCCCTCACTCCATCCCTGCACACAGGACCCATTTCTCAATGCCCACGTTCTCCAATAATACCTTCCAGCTGAAATGGACACCCAATTCAGGATTTGGCTCTTTTACTGGTAATTACTGAAGGTCAGTTAGATTTATTTTAAATTCATTAAAGGACTGGGTCATGCTTGATACTTCTTTGTCTCAGAGCATACATGAGCACCTGATAAATACTCTTTTGGAAAGAATAACTAAAGGCCCTTGCCTGTCAGTGTGAATCTCTTGGCAGAACTCTGAGAATTAAACAGAAATCCAGTGCCAAGAAGATAAGATTAGCTATGGGCAAAGTTATCTTAAACACCAGTAAGAAAGAAGCAGGAGAGTAGGCAGAATTTGGAGAATCTAATCAAAGTTATAAATATATCTAAAAAAGGAATAAGTTTAGAAGAGGACTAGGAGAAGCAGTCACCCAGCTAGGAGGAGTGTCCTGACTTGGGGAAAGGCCCATGGGTCCTAGAGATGGAAAGAGCCCCACTCTGGTAGTGAATGCCCAGTTTGAGGCCCTGTGCACATGAGTCTCACCAGCTCCCGAGTGGATTCTGTGCTCACCCAGGAGGCCTTGGGGATCCAGCTTCCCATTACCATCTCTGTACAGTTAGGGAACTGACCCAAAGATGCAACCGTTTGGGCTCACGGCAGACTTGTTTTTCATTTCAAATAGACAGGCCTCTGATGAGTTTGGTTGGTTGGCATAAAGCTATTTACAATAGCAATAACAATAACTAAACATTATTCAGTACTGTGTATCAGACTGGGCTAGGCATTTCCTAGATCATCTCATTTTATCTTTGCCATCATCCTATGGGGTAAATACTGTGATCATCCCATCTCATGGATGAAGGACTTGAAGCTCAAAGAGATTACATTGCTTACCCAAGCTCAGAAGAGGCAGAGCTGGGATTTGAACCCAAGTCTCCTGACTCAAGGCCTGATTTTCAGCACTGGACTTTCTAAGATAGCCCTTTCTATGTGCCAGTCATTGTCCTCAGGTCCTTATGTATATAGATTTGTACAACTCTCCAAGCAACTCCTTGAGGTAGGTACTATTTCCATCCCCAATGTACAGCTGAGGAAACAGGCACAGACAGGTCATGCAACTTGCTCAAAGTCACACAGCTGTTTTTGAACCCAGGATTTGAACCCAGGCAATGTCACTAAAAACCATTATGTCATGCTGTCTCTTTTGGGGCACTTGCCTGACTTTTTCTAATAGATCTAAGCCTCTTGAGGGAGAAGACTCAATCTTACTCATTTTTGTATCCTCAACAGCTTCTGCAGTACCTAGCACAGAGTAAGGCTGTAATACATGTTGGTTCAGTTCAATTCCCCTAGAAGGAGAACCCATTAGTCACCTGATCTGTTCCAGTTACTTTCGGATTACATGAAGACAAACGTGCAAGCTCATCTAAAGTAGGTTTATGCTAGGCTGCAGGCTACTTATTCTGTTTTACTAACTTCATAAAACATTCTTTTTTTTTCACATAGCATAGGACTGGGGCTTCTGAAAAAAAGGCAGAATACCAATTCAAGGGCTACAGCGCTATGAATAATTTCTACTGGAGCATATTTTTCACATCTGGAGACTTAAGTTTTCAAAGTTACTCCAGCTTAGCCTAGTGGTTCTCAATGTTGGGTGATTTTTTTTCCCCCTTACAAGGGATATTTGGCAATGTCTGGAGATATTTTTGATTGTCACAAGCTGGGGGTTGGGATATGAGTGCTACTAGTATCTAGGAGGTGGAGGCCAGGGACACTTCTAAACATCGTACAGTGCAAGGATAATCTATCATGACAAAGAACTAACCGGCCCCAAATGTCAGTAATGTTGAGGTTGAGAGATCTGGATTGGCCAAGCAGCCCCCAGATCTGCACGTACAAGTGGTTTTAAAGAGGAAGCATTGCCCAACAATTAAATTAGGTTTTACGAGATTTGATTCCCAGAGAACAAAGATCACCAAGGGAAAAATGAAAGTGAGCATTCTGTGCCAAAGAACCATCTTAGTTTGGGAGCACATTCTGAAACAGTGCTTTGAGAAGTAAGGTCTTAGAACCTCCTCCTAGAAACCCAGCTTGGGAGCTTATTAAAATGCAGATTTCTGGGCCTCCCCTCAAAACCACTGAAGCAGATTCTCTTGGGGAGAGTAGGAGGGATCTGCATTTTTAGGACACCCCCAGGTGATCCAGATGCACACTGACATTTTCTTCCAGAAGTAGGGGAGGTAGGTTGGGTAGTGGTAGACAGACCATATGCATAGTGGTTTTTAAAAAGTTAACTAAAAATTCTCACATTCTAGCATGATTTCTTCAACTTCCATCATTTATACAGCACCATTATGAGTTGCGCTCTAGACAAATACCATGTGTATTACTCTCTGCTTAATAATTTAAAAAAATCAAATCACTTTGTAAATTCTAACATATTTCTAAGCAACAATACCCAATAAATCATAGTTGTATTTATTAGGTATCAGCTAATTATATTTCTTCTTCATACTCCTGAGAATATATTACCATGAGAATAAAAAGTATCTGCCCATGCCACACAAAATTGACATGCAACACATGGGAAGCAGTATATTATGGCAAAGCAACTGCAGTGTGCCAGGAGAGTGCTACTAAGGGTAAGTGCAAGTTCTGTAAGGCAGACATACATGGCTCTGCATTTGAACCTCAGAGCTTCTGTTCAGGAATGGATGGCAATCCTGCTGCTTCCTGGAGGAGGAATAATATAGTTAGCAAATGCTCACATGCTTGAGCATACTCAGTGGTACCATGTGACCTCATTGACAGCCCCACCAACTCCCATTTATGAACTTTGGGATTACATCTAGCACCAGGACAAAATTAAGGGCCAATGTATATTGAATGTCACTGAGCCTCAGATATCAGAACCCATGTGTGAGAAGCAGAAATCACTGCAACTAGAAACTGGTTTCCATTTGCTATGGTTTAGATATTTGACCCCTCCAAATCTCATGTTGAAATCTGATCCCTGGAGCTGGAGGAGGGGCTTAGGGGGAGGTGTTTGGGTCATGGGGGCAGATCTTTCATAAACAGATTAATGTCCTCCCTCGTGGGTGAGTCTCACCCTATTAATTCTCAAAAAGCTGGTTGTTAAACAGAACCTGGCATCTCCCTGCCTCTCTTGCTTTCTCCCTTGCCATGTGATCTCTGCCCACATGAGTCTTCCCTTGGCCTTCGCCATGAGTGTAAGTAGCCTGAGGTCCTCACCAGAAGCAGATGCTGGCACCACGCTTCTTGTACAGCCTGCAGAACTGTGAGCAAATAAACCTCTTTTCTTTATAAATTACCTAACCTCAGATATTCCTTTACAGCAACACAAAATGGACTAAGCCATCCTTATCATCCTCCTGTTCCCAGGGCGCCCTGTATAGGTTGGGGATGGGGAGTATTAATAGAGGGAGAAGCGTGATACAATGAAAGCTACAAAAAAATTAATGCCTCTGCTAAAAATCAGGATAAATGTGAGCAGTTCATCTTTCCATTTACATCCTTTCCCAAAATGCCTAAACTCAACATAATGTGAGTTTTAACTGGGCTCTGCACACAGCCCACCTTGCTACAAACCCAGTGAGGAAAGCAGTAGCATGAGATTATGAGCATGCTTGTATTAGCTAACACCACTTTATTTTTGGCTTTTCCCTCCAATTTGCATTGAGCTGCCTGCATAATTTCCACCTCAGGTGAAACCTCTCTGTATTAGTTGTTTCCTACTTGAAATACATTGATTTTCCATGTAAGACAGGAGATCAGCAAGTGGGATGTGAGGTGTGACTGTGGAATTGGGTTAGGAGGAGGGTAAGACACAATACCCTTAGACTCAGGTAAGACAAATGCAGCAAAAAACTCATGATGGCATTTCTCTTTGGGGTAAAGATCTGGGAAAGGGGGTGTTTTGAGTGTAGCCATAAATGGATACACCTTTTTCTATTGCCTCAAAGGGCTTGTTATTTAAAACATTTCTCTTTTTGTGCAATTGTAAATCAATCCCGTTTGGCTCCAACTGAAAAGATAATATGAGGTCTGAGCTTCGACCACTAATATGCATTTACTGAGCACCTACTATGAGCCACGCAGGCTCTGTAATGAGAACAAAGCCCGGCTCTGACTGAGTAGGAGTGGGGAAGAAAGGCAGATAAAATACATGTCTGGGAGAGGAAATGTTCCTAGTGCTGTGAAGAAAAATTAAGTGGGAGAGCTAGAGAGGGTGTAAGAGGATCTTTGTAGGAGTTACAGGGGGTTGTAGCTCTGAGGAGGGAGATTAGAAAAAAAACAGAAAATGCATTCCAGCCCTCAGGAAACTTGGAATTTCACAAGTACCTGTATGAGGACTTGGATTTACAGTGTCCAGCTCAGTGCCTTGGGCCAGGAGAGATTTAATACACATTTGCTGCATAGGTGTTCCATGGCTGTTGACTGAATCCCTAACCCTAGACACCAGGACTTCTAAAAATTGTGAGAAGCTCCAGTGAGTGAGTATTGGGCAAGTCTGTGTAAAACCACTGCTACAACCAGAAGAACAAGGCCGGGAGTGCGTTCTGCTGAATAAGAGCAGGAGCCCAAAGGTGAAGTGGGGAAGGGCAGACTTGGGGGCTGGCCTGCCTGGCATGCACCCCAGCACGCCACTCTCCAGCAGAGTGACCTCAGCAACTGGCTTAGCCTCTCTGCACCTCAGTTTCCCTATCTATTAAATGGTTATGATAATGGGATCTATCTCAGAAGATTATTGTGAAGCTTTAATGAGTTAACACAGGTAAGTGCTTAGAGCAATGCTGGTCACAAAGAGTGCTTAATAAGTAGCAGCTGCTAGTGTTTTTCTGTGGCCGAGACATAGTAGGATCACTAGCTCCTATTTGGACTTGAAGCAAAATAATCCTACAATGTGGAGCTTGTGATGGATGAGGGGGAGACGGGAAGACAATTAGAAGTGGGGGAACTAGGTTTAGTTATGTCTCTGACTTTGCAAATTCAGGCCTGCAAACTTCACTCCTTTTTTTCATCTCTTTAAACAAAGTTGAATATGTACCTATTAAGTGGTTGTTGGATCCTTTTCTGAAAATGGATAGTTAATGATACCACCACTATCAGGATGAACAGCAATTTCCCACTGATGAATTGCACCACCACCACCTCTACCACCATCATCACCATCAACTTTCCCTGAGGCTTTTTCTACCTTTCCTCATCCCCAATTTCTTTCTGGTGATTTAACAAAATGACAAGAGCTTTGGAAAAAAGAAGACCCCACTCAATAGCTTCATAGCTGTGTGACCTTGGGCAAGTCACTTCACCTCTATGAGGTTAAGTTTCCTCATCTGTAAGATGGGTTTTTTGTAAAAACTACAAGGCACCTAGGCAAGGATTGTCACATGTGTGGAGATCTGAATAAATGGCTTATTTTCACGGTGTGGACAAATCAGTCAGCATACCTTGCTGGTTTCCGTTTTAATGTCCTGAAGTGTTTCATTCACTTGAACGGAGCGGACCACCATGATTTCTCTTCATGAATTTTGGTTTCCCAGTTGAACAACACTGCTTGAGGCCTCTAAGTCAAAAATATGGGCTTTCAGTGATCTAGGCCACCACATCTGGCAAGAAGAACAAAGCTGTCCTGACATGCCGGGTGGGGATTTGTCCCCGTGTGACCCTCTTAGCTCCACTTCCAACCATTTAGTTATCCAGAGAGTTGACTGGGCATGAGGCAAGAGGCATTGCCATGAACCAGCTTAAGGAAATAGAAACTCTCATTCTTTTTTTTTTGTCAGGAAAACATGAAAAATCACATCATATGTGAGGCAATACTCTGGGATGCTAACCTAGCCTTTAGTGTTTAGTGTTCGTGTTTCCTTTGATAATCTACTTCAGTAAATGGAAACTAAATTGCTCCATTAAATTTCTAAACACTACATTAAGAAAATAAACAGACAAAACAAAAACCTCTCAGTCTGCAAGCGATAAATCCAAAACCAAACAGTGGGACACAATGTTCTCCAGAAACAATTAGACTTGACTTTCATACCAAAAAAAATGTAATCATCAGTGATGTCTTAGAATTGTAGGGTTTTGAATGAAACTTAAGAATGAAACTATGGTGCTCAAAAGCACTGACTCATGGTGGTTACTGTTATCCCCCAAAGATCACTTCATTCTGGTAACCCTATGAGGTAAGTACTATTTTTCTTTGCATTTAATAGGTGACAAAACTGAGGCACAGTGAGGTTAGTAACATAACTAGTAAGTGAGACACTGGAATTTTAACATGGTTCATAGCTACCATGCTGTTTTGCCTCTCATGATCTGGAAGTGACTCCAGTGCTCAGTGCCAGGGGAAGCCCAGGCTTCTATTTGAGCAGGTTCCCAAGACACCAAGGGTCTATCAAGTTGCCAAGGAAAAACTCATTCAGGCTCAGGACATCAGTTTCTAAAGTGCATTCCCATACCCTAGGTATCTGGAAATCCATCATAACCTTAAGTATTAATAGTATATTTATCCCCATTTCACAGTCACAGGAACTAAGGCTGTTGAAAGTTAAACAACTTTTCCGAGTTTGGACACATCATTTACATTTCTCATCTAATTCCCAGACACTGTTCTTTCCCTGATGACATATATCCAAGTTTAAGCACAACCAAGCAAGGGCTGAGAAAGCTTCAGACATTTACAAAGCTCCCTTCCTACCTAGTACTGGGCTTAGACCAGGAACACAGGGAGGTAGAGGGCAGCAGAGCAGGGACTGGCTTCAGAGCCAGACAGGTGGCTATGTGACTTAATGTGTCTGAACCCTGGTATCCTAGTCTACTGAATGGTGTAACAGCAGCTTCTAGTATGTAAGTTCCTTGTCAGGAGAAAAATTGTTTTGCTCATGGCTGAAGCCTTAGCATGTTGCATCATATTGAGCATGTAATAGATGCTCAATAAATATATTTTTAAGAATAAATGAAAATTACTTCACACTGTTTCTGTAGAGATTTTATAAGATATGGTATACACAATGCATAACATAGAACTGATGCTCAAAAATGCCAGTTACCGCCATCATTGTGTCATAGGCTTTTATGTTCATTATCCTGTTGCATCATCCCAAGAATCCCATGAAATACGTATTGCTTTGCTCGTTTTTCTGCAGGAGCAAACTGGAGAAGAGGGCAGGGAGTAAAATAATTCTTAGAGAAGAGCTCATCCCTTTTAAAAACAATATGCCCTTAAGAAAAAAAAAAAAAAGAGTCCTAGTAAGGAACTATAGGAAGGTCTAGAGTCAGCCCAGGGAGAACAGAAGAGCGATGGGACTTGGGACTTTGGATCTAGACTGTTGGGTCCTTTGGCCTCTTTTAGTCCTCCACCTCTGAGGCATTCCAGCTTCAGGCAGGATGGACTCCCCACCTCTGCATTTGCCATCAGCCCCTCCTGTCAGCAGAGAGCTCCTAGCTGAGACAGAGTGCCCAGCTGCGCTATTATCAACAATAATGGTAATCCTAATGAATTACAGGCTGATGAATCACTGATTGCAAGAAAGAAAAAAATAAGAGTGAGCTGATTGAAACTCTTAATAAAGCTTATTCTTTGGGAAGGGTCTGGGTTGGCAGGTGGGAGGGCTGGGGCTATTAGAATCTAATGGGAGATTTTTTGCATGGTTCTGATGGTCCAATAGCAGAATACGCCTCTCTTCTATGCTTATCTCGGCGAGAGCTTTTTTTTTTTTTCCCCCACACCATATCCAAATTGCCTGGGTCTTAGACTGCAGATGTCTAAAGAGCAAGGATGACATCTACCTTGTTGTCCTGCATCTTAACACAGCATCTAGAATATAACGGGTGTGAAAATATCTGGTCCACTTCCGTGACACCAGGATGCTAGCTAGGTAGCAGTGAGAAGAACAATGAAACAACAAAAAGAGCAGAAAAAAGTGCCACAGGGTGAGAGCACACAGACTTGTTTATGAATTACAATTTCAAAAGGGCTTATAGAAATTGATTGCTAAAACTTCAGCCATGCAAAGCCAATTATGCTGGAAATAATCCTAGTGGTCACACATTCTTCCTGTGCCATACAGTAGCATCTTCTGGCAGCTCATCTGAAGAGAAGCCAGCTTGCCTTAAGCCAGTAACACCCACTTGGTGTTCCTTTCTCAGAAAGTGCATTTCTCCACTGGCAAAAGTGTCACCTAATTTAATTGCAAATGCCCTTGCCCATGCTCACACCTCCCCTGTGATGTGATTACTATTGGCTCTTCAATTTTCTACCACCCGTGTGCCCCCTTTAAAGAAGGGAGAGAGCATGAGGAAAACAAATGTCAACATTAATTGCAATTTAATACAGTTCACTGGAGATGACCCTGGGGAGAGGGATGAGGGAAATCAATTCTGGTGATTGAAAAACAATATGAGAATTACAAGAGGCTACAGCTGAAATCTGGAATAGAGAGAAAAAATGCCTCTCTGAATTTTCTGCCTGGGGGTCAGTCAGACTGTTACTGATTCAATGTACTGTGATTCAAACATTTCTTGAGAACATGCTGTGTGTCAGTCACTATACCAGACACTGAGGGGGACAGAGATGTCCAAGACATAACCTGTGTCCTCATGTGGGCTTCTCTGTGAGTGGGTGAAGGGTGGGGGTCAAGATACTAAGATGGATTTTTTTATTTTTTATTTTTTATTGTACTTTAAGTTTTAGGGTACATGTGCACAACGTACAGGTTTGTTACATATATATACATGTGCCATGTTGGTGTGCTGCACCCATTAACTCGTCATTTAACATTAGGTATATCTCCTAATGCTATCCCTCCCCCCTCCCCCCACTCCTTAACAGGCCCCGGTGTATGATGTTCCCTTTCCTGTGTCCATGTGTTCTCATTGTTCAATTCCCACCCTATGAGTGAGAACATGCGGTGTTTGGTTTTTTTGTCCTTGTGACAGTTTGCTGAGAATGATGGTTTCCAGCTTCATCCATGTCCCTACAAAGGACATGAACTCATAAGATGGATTTTTTAAAATGACAAAGCAGAATCAGAAAAATGGCTAAAGAGAGAGATGAATGGCTACCTTCTTTTCCATGCATGGCATCACCTTATAAAGGATGTGAAAATGTCAGGCAGGGCAGCTGGATCTTTATTTCATGGTTTCATACATAGTGACCTGGCCAGAAGCCCTAGGGAAACTGGGTGATACAGGGTAATTTATTCTAGCACCTTCAAAGGAGAAAAGGCCAGTGTCCTCCCTTCTCAACTGGCATTGCCTTGCACCTACTGCATAACCCCCACAGCCCAAGAATCAGCCTGCCTGGCATCCCCTGCCCCCAGAAGGGCCATGCCACTGTCTCCACAAAAACCTGCAGTCTAGGCCACTGAAGCATTTGTAGGCACTTCTTAACATTGATTACAGCCAAAGAAATCACATGGAGACTACACTGCTGCATCCAACTACCACCAAGGCCAAAGCACCTACTCAACCAATGCTATAGGACACATCTACAGGAAAAAGTTTTTGCCTATGAATATAAAATTGGAAGAGGCAGCTGTCCCACCAGATGCACAGATATCAATATAGGGACACAGAAATAAGAAAAAACAAGGAAACACAACACCTTTAAAGGAAAACAATAATTTTCCAGTAACAGATCTCAAAGAAGAGAAAATCTACAAAATGTCTGAAGAGAAATACAAAATAATGATCTTAAAGAAACTCAGCAAGATACAAAGAATACAGATAGATGATTCAGTGAAATCAGGAAAATAATTCCTGATCTCAATGAAAAAGTCAACAAAGAGATATAAAAAGAGCCAAACAGAAATCTTGGGGCTAAAGGATTCAATGAAGAAAGTAAAAATTACAACTGAGAGCCTCAACAACAGACTAGATCAAGTAGAAAAAAGAATTTCTAAACTTAAAACAGGTCTTTGAAATAACCCAGTCAAACTTTCTGTTTTTTTAAAAAATAAAGAATAAAAAAAGTGTGAAAAAAGCCTACAGGGCCTATAGGATACTATAAAGTGAAATATTCACAGTATAGGGTTCCAGAGGGAGAAGAGATGGAAAATGGCACAGAAAACCCATTTAATGAAATAATAGCTGAAAACTTCTCAGGTCTTAGGAGAGATTTAGACATCCAGATCTAGGAATTTCAAAGGTTCTCTAGTACATTCAGCCTAACAGGTACTTTCAGAGGCACACTATAGTCAAACTGTCAAATGTCAAAGACAATTATAAAAAAGCATCAACTCACATATAAGAGAATTTGCATTAGACTAACACCATATTTTTCAGCCAAAACCTCACAGAGCAGGAGAGAATAAGATTATGTAATCAAAGTGCTGAAAGAAAAAAAACAAACAAAACAAAAACCAACTACTCAAGAATATCATAGCCAGCAAAGCTATCCTTCAGAAATAAAGGAGAAATAAAGTTTTCCCCAGATAAGCAAAAAATGAGGGAAATCATCATCACTAGACTGGCCTTATAAGACATGCTTGGGCTGGGCATGGTGGCTCATGCCTGTAATCCCAGCACTTTGGGAGGCTAAGGCAGGTAGATCATGAGGTCAGAAGTTTGATACCAGTCTGGCCAACATAGTGAAACCCCATCTCTACTAAAAATACAAAAAATTAGCCAAGTGTGGTGGTGTGCACCTGTAATCCCAGCTACTCGGGAGGCTGAGGCAGGAGAATCACATGAACCTGGGAGGCAGAGGTTGCAGTGAGCCAAGATTGTGCCTTTGCACTCCAGCCCAGGTAACAGTACAAGACTCTGTCTCAAAAAAAAAAAAAAAAAAAAAAAAAAAAAAGACATGCTTAATGGAGTCCTACATCTAGAAGCAAAAGGTTGATTAACTACCATGATGAAAACACACAAAAGTATAAAACTCACTGGTAAAGCAGATACACAAATGAGAAAGAGAAAGGAATCAAACGTTAAACTACAAAACCACAAAGATAAACAATAAGAGAGGAAGAAAGGAACAAAGAACTTACAAAACAACAAGAAAACATTTAACAAAATGATGGGAGTCAGACTTCACTTATCAATAATAACCTTGAATGTAAATGAATTAAAATTTCCAATTAAAAAATACACTGGCTTAATGAGTTAAACAGAAGACCCAACTATATGCTGCCTATAAGAAACTCACTTACTTTGTAAAGACACACATAGACAGAAAATAAAGGACTAGAAAAAGATACTCCATGTTCATTGGCCACCAGAGAAATGCAAATCAAAACCACAATGAGATACCATCTCACACCAGTTAGAATGGCGATCATTAAAAAGTCAGGAAACAACAGGTGCTGGAGAGGATGTGGAGAAATAGGAACACTTTTACACTGTTGGTGGGACTGTAAACTAGTTCAACCATTGTGGAAGTCGGTGTGGCAATTCCTCAGGGATCTAGAATTAGAAATACCATTTGACCCAGTCATCCCATTACTGGGTATATACCCAAAGGACTATAAATCATGCTGCTATAAAGACACATGCACACGTATGTTTATTGCGGCACTATTCACAATAGCAAAGACTTGGAACCAACCCAAATGTCCAACAATGATAGACTGGATTAAGAAAATGTGGCACATATACACCATGGAATACTAAGCAGCCATAAAAAATGATGAGTTCATGTCCTTTGTAGGGACATTGATGAAGCTGGAAACCATCATTCTCAGCAAACTATTGCAAGGACAAAAAACCAAACACTGCATGTTCTCACTCATAGGTGGGAATTGAACAATGAGAACACATGGACACAGGAAGGGGAACATCACACACTGGGGCCTGTTGTGGGGTGGGGGGAGGGGGGAGGGATAGCATTAGGAGATAAACCTAATGCTAAATGACAAGTTAATGGGTGCAGCACACCATCATGGCACATGTATACATATGTAACAAACCTGCACATTGTGCACATGTACCCTAAAACTTAAAGTATAATAATAAAAAAAAATAAAGACAAACAGAAAACTAAAAAAAAAAAAAAAAAGATATTCCATGCAAACAGAATCCGAAAGAAGCAGCAGTAGCTATACTTATATTAGATAAAATAGACTTTAAGCCAAAAAGTATAAAAAGAGACAAAGAAGGTCATTATATAGTGATAAAGGGATCAATTCAGCAAAGTGATACAATGATTGTAAATATATATGCACCCAGCACAGGAACACCAGGATATAAAAAGCAAACATTGCTAGACCTAAATGGAGAGAAAGAGACCCCAATATAATAATAGCTGAGGACTGCAACACCACACTGTCAGCATTGGACAGATCATCTAGGCAGAAAATCACCAAGCCAGCATCCTATTTAAACTACGCTAAAGACTAAATAGACCTAGCGGACATTTACAGAACATTTCATCCAAAAGCTGCAGAATACACTTTCTTTTCATTAGCACATGGAACATTCTCCAGGATAGACCATATATTAGGCCACAAAACAAGTCTCAATAAGTTTAAAAATCAAAATCATATCAAGTATGTTCTCACACCACAATGGAATAAAACTAGAAATCAACCACAAAAACTTTGGAAACTGAACAAATACATAGAAATTAAACTACATGTTCCTAAATGACCACTGGTTCAATGAAGAGGTTAAGAAAGAAATTGACACATTTCTTGAGCCAAATGAAAACATAAACACAACATACCAAAACTTATGGGATACAGCAAAAGCAGTACTAGGAGGGAAGTTTACAGCAATAAACACCTACATCTAAAAAGTAGAACAATTTCAAATAAACAATCTAATGATACACCTCAAGGATCTAGAAAATCAAGAATAAATCAAACCCAAAATTAGTAGAAGAGAAGAAATAATAAAGATCAGAGCAGAAATAAACAAAACAGAGATTAGAAAATAATACAAAAGATGAAAAGCTGGCTTTTTGCAAAGGTAAACAAAATCAACAAACCATTAGCTAGACTAACTAAAAGACACTACACACACACACACACACACACACACACACACACACACAAAATCTACCAAGATTGAACCAGGAAGAAATAGAAAACTTGAATAGATCAATAATGAAGATTAAATCAAAAATAAAAAGTCTCCCAACAAAGAAAAGCCTAGGACCAGGTGGTTTCATTGCTGAATTCTACAAAACTGTTAAAGAAGAACTAACACCAATTCTTCTCAAACTAGTCCAAAAAATTAAAGCAGAGAGAATTCTTCTAAACTCATTCTATGAAGCCAGCATTACCCTGATACCAAAACCAGACAAGGATACAACAACAAGAAAACTACAGGCCAATATCCCTGGTGAACATGGATGCAAAAATCCTCAACAAAATACAAGGATATGATTTGCATATGGGAAAGGAGGAAGTAAAATCATCAGTGTTTGAAGATGACATGATCTTATCATATAGAAAATCTAGGTTCCACTAAAAAACTCTTAGAAACGACAAATGAATTTAGTAAAGTTGAAGGATGCAAAATCAACATATACAATAAAAAGTAGTGTTTCTATATACCAATAATGAACTAGCTGAAAAAGAACTCAAGAAAGCAATTCCATTTACAATAGCTACAAGAATAAAATACCTAGGAATAAATTTAACCAAGGATGTGAAAGATCTGTACAATGAAAACGACAGAACACTAATGAAAGAAATTGAAGAAGACATACACAACAAAGGAAAGAGATTTCATATTCACGGATTAGAAGAATTAGTATTGTTAAAATGACCATACTATATAAAGATATCTACAGATTCAATCCAACCTCTTTCAAAATACCAATGACATTCTTCACAGAAATAGAAAAAAATCCTAAAATTCATATGGAATCACAAAAGACCCCATGTAGCAAAAGCAATCCTAAAGCAAAAAGAACAAAACTGGAGATACCACACTACTTGACTTCAAAACATGCCACAAAGCTATAGTAAACAAAACAGTATGGTATGGGCATTACAAAAGACATATAGACCAATGAAACAGAATACAGAACCCAGAAATAAATCCATGTATTTATAGCCAGCTTATTTTTGACAAAGGCACCAAGAACATACATCAGGAAAAGGATAGTCTCTTCAATAAATGGTGCTGGGAAAACTGAATATCCATGCACAGAAGAATGAAACTAGATCCCTATCTCTCACCATATATAAAAATCAACTCAAAGTGGATTTAAGATATAAATGGAAGACCCCAAACTATAAAACTACTAGAAAAAATCAGAGGAGAAATGTTTCAGGATTGGTCTAGCCAAAAAGTTTATGGATAAGACCTCAAAAACACAGACAACAAAAGCAAAAATAGACAAGCAGGATTATGTCAAACTAAAAAGTTTCTGCATAGTGAAGGAAACCATCAGAGTGAAGTGACAGCCTTCAGAATGGGAGAAAATATAGTCCTCTCATGGTATATGCAGGTGATTGATTCCAGGATACCCCCATCCCCCAACCTCCATCACCTATACCAAAATCTGCATATATTTGAGTCCTGCAATCAGTCCTGAGGAACCCACTATATGAAAAGTTGGCTCTTGGAATATGCAGGTTTTGCATCCTATGAATACTGTATTTTCTGTTTTTATTTGGTTGAAAGAAAAATCCGTGAATAGGTAGACCCACACAGTTCAAACCCATGTTGTTCAAGGGTCAACTATGTTTGCAAACTATTCATCCAACAAGGGATTAATATTCAGCATATACAAGAAATTCAACAGCAAAAAATAAAAATCCAATTAAAAAATGGGCAGTTGATCTGAATCAACATTTCACAAAAGAAGATATTCATATGGCCAAGAAGTAGATGGAAAAAATGCTCAACATCATGAATCATTAGGGAAATGCAAATCGAAACCATAATGAGATATCATCTCACCCTAGTTAGAATGGCTATTATCAAAAAGACAAAAAATAACAAATGCTGGTGAGGATGCAGGGAAATGGGAACCCTTGTACACTGTTGGTAGGAATGTAAATTAGTACAGCCTCTATGGAAAATAGTATAGAAGTTCCTCAAAAAGCTAAAAATAGAACTACCATATAATCTAGCAATCCCACTACTGGGTATATATCCAAAGGAAACAAAATCAGTATGTTGAAGAGACACCTGAACTCCCCTGTTTATTGCAACACTATTCACAATAGCTGAGATATGAAATCAAACTAAATGTCCATCAACAGATAAAGAAAAAAATGTGTCTCAAAAATACTATTCAGTCATGAAAAAGAATGAAATCTTGTCATTTGCAGCAACATGGATGAAACTGGGAACATTACGTTAAGTGAAATAAGTCAGACACAGAAAGATAAATACTGCATGTTTTTGTTCATATGTGGGAGCTAATAAAGTTGATCTCATACAAGTAGAGAGTAGAATAGTGGTTACTATAGGTTGGGAAGGGTAGAAAAGAGGGGATAGGGAGAGGCTGGTAAATGGAGACAAAATCATAGCTAGATAGGAGGACTAAGTTCTAGTGTTCTATAGCACTGTAGAGTGATTACCATTAACAATAATTGTTTGTGGCTGGGAGCGGCGGCTCACGCCTATAATCCCAGAACTTCGGGAGGCCGAGGAAGGCAGATTACCTGAGGTCAGGAGTTCGAGACCAGACTGACTAACATGGTGAAACCTTGTCTCTATTAAAAATACAAAAATTAGCCAGACATGGTAGCGTATACCTGTAATCCCAGCTACTCAGGAGACTGAGGCAGAAGAATCGTTTTGAACCCGGGAGGCGGAGGTTACAGTGAGCCGAGATCGCACCACTGCACTCCAGCCTGGGCAACAGGAGCGAAACTCCATCACCAAAAAAACAAAAAAACAAAAAACAAAAAAACCCCAATAATTGTTTGTATATTTTTGAATAGCTAGCAGAGAGGATTTTGAATGTTCCTAACACAAAGAAATGTACGTTTGAAGTGATGAATATGCTAATTACCCTGATTTGATTCTTACATATTGTATACACATATAGAAATATCACTCTGTGCCCCATAAATATGTACAATAATTATGTGTCCATTAAAATAATTTTTAAAAAAGAAAAACAAAAAAAAAAATCAAGAAAAGGGCCGTTTCTGTGTTTGTGGACTCCGAACTCCGCAGGCTCTGCCTGCAGTTTCAGAGGCAGAGGCAGCTCTGTGGATCCCGAGTTGCTTGGCCCCACTGAAGAATGAGATGACTGCTGCCTGGTCCTCTTAGTCCTTTTTAAAAAGGGAATACCCCTGGAGAAGGGGTGGAGAGGGGGCTCCTGCTGTGTGGCTTGGAACCCTCGGAACAACCTGGGGTGAGAGAAGTAATCCAGGACCACCCACGGCAGGAGGCCGGCTGCAGTACAGCTCTTGGACTGGCCAGAGCCCAATGCAAACACTGGTCAGCCTGGGTCACTGCTGCACACTGTCCCCTGATGAGCCCTGGCCGGCTAGCGCGGCAGAGGGTGGCAACACCAACAGGAAGAGACTCAGACATGGGGGTGGGGGGCGGGGTGCGGCGCGAGGGTGGGAGAAGCAAGACAGGGACCACCTGGAAAAATCTTTCTCAGCCCAAGGCCCAGGCCTGCAATTCCAGGCAGCTCCAGGCTACACAGCTCCTTGCCGTTTTCCGGGGGCTCCTTCTGCTACCTCCAGTTTTCCATTTTCTTTTCTTTGCTTTGGTTATTTCTAATTTTTAGCACACCTTTGCAATGAAAAGTAATTGCAAAAACCGCTTTACCTTTGCACCAACATATCTATGTTATGTACATATACACTTGTATATATGTTTTTTCATTTTTGATGTTTCTTTTTTTGAAATGGAGTCTTGCTCTGTCACCCAGGCTGGAGTGCAGTGGCGCAATCTCGGCTCGCTGCAACCTCTGCCTCCCAGGTTCAAGCTATTCTCTTGCCTCAGCCTCCCAAGTAGCTGGGATTACAGGCGCCTGCCACCACGCCCGGCTACTTTTTTTTTTGTATTTTTTGAAGGACGGGGTTTTACCATGTTGGCCAGGCTGGTCTTGAACTCCTGACGTGAAGTGATCCACCCACCTCGGCCTCCCAAAGCGCTGAGATTACAGGCGTGAGCCACCGCGCCCGGCTGAAGTTTACTTCTTTTCACCCACACTCATGAATCACCACTCCATCTCCATCTGTGTCACACACTCACACATGCTCACACCCGCACACTCCCACTCATGCACTTCACACCCACTTCCACACTCCTAACTCACTCATGTACACACACACACACACACACACAGTGGCAGAGCACAGTGTCAGGTACATAAGCCCTGCAGTCAATTAGATCTGATTCAAATTCTGCCTCTGATGCTCTGTGATCCTGGGCACATGACTTAACCTATCTGAGCCTCCATTTCCTTGTCTTATAAAATAGATACTAATAGGGCCTTGCTTGTAAGGCAGTGGTGTGGACCAAATACAAAAGGCTCCAATATTTGTCTGCTTGGACCTGAGGAAGTGCTTATTAGGGAAGAGCTGTTCCTTCCTCTTAGTTCTTCTGTTATATCCTCTCCAACAATAATTTCTATTATGTGTTTGTCTCTTTGGAAGTACTCAGTTAAGTGTTCGCTATTATGATTACAATAATTTTGTTAATTCTGTTATATCACATTGCTTAACTTTAAACAAAAATTAATACACTTTGATTTTTGGAGTGGTTTTAGGTCTACAGAAAAAAATAGACAGGAATTACAGAGGGGTTCCATATAATTCCTCTCCCCTTCTTTTCCTGGTTTCCTTTATTATGAATATCTGGCATGGTGGGGTACGTTTGTTACAAGTGATGAACCAATATGAATACATTATTATTAACTTAAGTCCATGGTTTACATGAGCGTTCACCCCTGTGCTGTCCAGTTCTACGGGTTTTAACAGATGCATAGTGTCCTGTATCTACCATGACAGTATCACATAGAACAGTTTCACTGCCCTAAAAATCTTTTGTGCTCTGTCTATTCATACCTCCCCCTGAACTCCTGGCAACACTGATCTTTTCACTGTCTGCATATTTTTGCCTGTGCCAGAATGTTATATATTTAGAATCATACAGTATCTAGCCTTTTTAGATTGGCTTCTTTCACTTAGCAATATGCATTGAAGGTTTCTCCGTGTCTTTTCTTGGCTTGATAGCTCATTTCTTTTTATGGCTGAATAACACCCCACTGGATGGATGTATCACAGTTTGTTTATCCATTCACCTACTGAAGGGCATTCTGGTTGTTTCTAATTTTTAGTACATATTACCTAACTTGTATTGGCATTTTGGTATAATTTTCTCTTTTTTTTCCCTGAATTGGCAGCCTTTCCAAAACCCTGACCCAAATATATGTGTACTCAATTCTTTATGAATGCCTCCCAAACATATAGAGGAAGAAAGGTCTGGATCAGGCATAGACACTAGCAGAGCCCACTAGGCCACACAGCCAGGGCTATAGACTATGGGCTTTTGCAGCAGGCTTCAAAAGAATTACCTATTCCTCCAATGTTGAATGTTTATGATATTCTCAAGGGTCTCTCAACCTTGGCAGAACTGATATTTTGGGCCAGATAACTCTTAGATGGGGGGTCTGTCTTGTGTGGTGTAGAAGGCTTAGTGCATGCTAAAATCCTTCACCCACTAGATGCCAGTAGCAACGCTGCCTCAAATTGTGACAAAAAAAGATGTCTCTAGACGTTGCCCAATGTCCCCTTGGAAGTAAAATTGATCCCTCACTGTCACCCAACCCACTACTGAGAACTACTGTGAAATATTTTGTTATTGTCAGTGCTGTTATGATGAGAACTTTCCATGCCACCCAAAAACTCCAACAAAACTCCTACGCTCTAGGAGAGGGCCTTTTCTTTACAAGGCAGAGTGAAGGTGTCCACCATCCCCGATGGCTCCCCGCATTTCACTCTTGCTGGATGTGTTTGTTTTGATCACAACCAAATGCTGATGCATGCAGACTGGCCTCTGGCTTGTCCCTCACAAGATGACAAATCCAACATCTTGATGAGTTTAAGCTTTCACTGACTTGCCAAAGATCATTCTGCTAGCTGAGGTCAGGCCTGTCTCCTGACTGCAATCCAGTGACTTTTCCATGAGCCAGAAAGGTCTCGCCAGTGAAGTTCTGACAGGCCACAATTGGCTCTTCCAGTCGACCTGGTTTAGCCATCAGCAGCTCCTGTTGGCTCTTCCTGAAAAATATATCCTGGATCTGACTGTGTCTCACCAGCCCTGCTTGTCTAATCCTGGTCCAAGCCATCATCACCCCTTCCCTGGCCTTCTGCTTTGACCTTAGTTCTCCAACAATCCATCTTTTTACACTGACCCAGCACAATATCTAAAAAATGTAAATCAGATCACGTCACTCCCTGGCTCCAATGGCTTCCCATTTTTTTGAAATTCCAAAGCCCCACAGGTGAGTTCTGTGGTGTTGTTACCATCTTGTTTATGGCGCTTGCCTCCATCTTCTGAAGGGGTGTCCTTAAGTAGAATTCTGAAGGACTGGAAGCTGGATGTGTAAGGCTCCTGAAAAGGCAGGTCTGGATCGGGCGCACATGCTCCCACAGGTCTGCTTGGCCCACTGCACCCTGCATTTCCACCACATGTTCCTGATTCTACCAGTTTCCTCCATCACCCCTTCTCCTCGGTGAAGACCAGGCTTCCATGGCCAGCGGACGCCCACGATACATGCGGGAGCTGCTGCAGCTTCTGCACTCAGGTTCTACCTGACTGACCCAAGAGCTCTGGCTCCTGAATGTGAAGGTAAGGTAGTGCTGGTGGGGGGATCTGTGACCCCAGCAAGAGGCACAAAACAGAAGAGCTGACAAATTCCTCCCTCTTTCCGCCCCAATGGACTTTCTTCTGAGACACAGCACTGTCAGTTCTGCTGTAATCCTTGAAAAATCTGTTCCAATGTGACTGAAAAATCAGAAAACAAGTTGAATATACCATGAATCTTGCATTTGCTTGTGCCCAACTTTATCAGTGAGAAACAGTAGGTGAGCACAGAAAACTTTATCCGACTGAACGGAGCCATACAGGAAAACAGTCATGCCCCATATAACAGCACTTCAGTCAATGACAGACCACGTGTACTGTGGTGGTCACCTACAATTAGGATACTGTGTTTTGACTGTACTTTAAAAATATTTAGATATGTTTAGACACACAAATAGTTATCATTGTGTTACAGTTGCCTGCAGTGTTTAGTACAGTAACATGCTGTACAGGTCTATAGCCTAGGAGCAATAGGACCTACCACCCAGCCTAGGTGTGTAGTTGGCTATACCATCTAGGTTTGTGTGAGTTCACTCTATGATGTTCACAAATGACAAAATGGCCTAATAATACATTTCTTAGAGTGTATTCCCATCATTATGTGGCACATGACTACACACAAAATACACACATGCATTTATCTCAAATGTCTGCCAGCTACCTCAATTTACGTCATGCATTAAGAGCCAAACCCGTCCACACCTGGTGTTACAACTTTCATCTGATTTCAACTACTTTCCACAACTTTACAGAAACTCACAAGGTGAAACTCTTCTGACATTTGGTTCCACCAACAAACGGGTCTTTCTTTCTGCAAGGTAAAGTACCACATTTACTGTACTATTTGTGTATTTCTAAACCATATGTGACACGTAAAACTATGCTACTGCTTTTATTATCTCTTTTTTTTTTCCAGTATTGTGTCCCTAACAACATTTTCCCCATAAGCCCTGTGATTTGTCAAGTGCAATTCTGCATAGTGTGGTGGTTTGGGGGAACACATATGTTGCATTATGGTATAAGTATGTTCCATATTGCCACTCCAAAGAATCCCATGTGTCAGAGCAACTGGCTAGAGTTTCTCAAGAAGTGATGGGTCAGCTCAGTAACGCATTTGCAGCCTTTGTTTTCTCTCTCTTGCTTCCCTTCTCCCTTACTCTTGCTGCTGTCTGGGATTACACATTCTTCCGCCCACCTCCATCTCCTCCACCCCATCAGGTGTTATGAGTGTGGCGTCAGCCTCTGTTTTCCAGGGAACCCGGGCTCAGGTCGAGCATTGCACACATAGGGAACAGCAAATGCAAAACCATAAGGTGGAACCAGGCTTGGTGTATCTGAAGAACAAGAGAAAGCCTGCATGGTTGCTGCACGGCAGATGAGGGGATGTGGGAAGAAACGAGGGTGGGGAGGAAGGGAAGGGCAAGATCTTGGGGGGTTTGGATAGCCAGAGAAAACAGTCTGGACATCAGGCCAAGTGCAATGAGAAGCTCTCAGGTGGTTACAATCCCTGGGAGTGATGTGATTTTTTTTGTTGTTTGTTTTTTGGGGACAGAGTCTCACTCTGCCACCCAGGCTGGAGTATAGTGGTGCCATCTCAGCTCACTGCAACCTCCACCTCTCAGGTTTAAGCGATTCTCCTACCGCAGCCTCCTGAGTAGCTGGGATTACAGGTGTGTGCCATCACAGCCGGGTAATTTTTGTATTTTTAGTAGAGATGGGGTTTCATCATGTTGGCTAGGCTGGTCTCGAACTCCTGGCCTCAAGTGATCCTCCTGCCTCAGCCTCCCAAAGTGCTGGGATTACAGGCATGAGCCACTGTGCCCAGCCTCTTGGTTTGTATTTTTAAAAGATAACCCTGGCTGGGGTGTGATGGAAAGATTGCAAGCAGCAAGGCTGGGAGTGAGCAGACCACTCAGGTGGGGTGGCTGAGGAGTGCTCAGGAAGTGGTCAGCACTGCTGTTGTTTCTGGGAATTTGGGAGGGAAGGGAGAAAGTCTAGGGGACCCAAAGTCCCATTCTGTATATTTCATTATTGTCCAATTTGGGGTGGGTCATGATTCTTTAGAGAGAGGAAGAAAAAACTTGCAAAAAATTCATGAAGATTCTTGAGAGTAGAGGCAAAGAACCACATTCATGGTGGTTGCAGAAGGGCAAAGCTTATCTACTGGCTTGGGAAATAAGAGAGCTGTCTCTCTCTCTGTGTGTGTGTGTGTTTGAAGAACAATGCAAGTAGAGGCTATTGTTTCCATTCAGGAACAACAACCACAACATGATAAACTGCAGTGCAAAGCTTGCCTAAGTTTGAAATGTGGCCAAAAAAAGGGGGGAGATTAATCACACAGGGAGGGCTGGTATCTCAGGGGCAGATTAAGACAAGGAGCTGGCAATTTTGAGTCTGATTAGAAACTCCTAAAATCAGAACTTCCAGTTAGGGACTATATTTAAAGCAGCCCTCTTTTTCGAGGGGTGGGGGGACATGGGAGCAGGGAGAGAGGTTGATTTAAGTTAATTAAACCTAGTGCTTAATTAAGTGTTCTTGGAAACAAACTGTATCCTTCTTCCATGGTTAATGCAAATCTGGGTGCACAGTGCCACTAAATTTGCCGGTTGAAAGTTTTAAGGAAATGGGGGTTTCCAAATGAATGCAGGTACTTTTGGATAGTGAGAGTCATGCAGTGGCTTGATTAAGGGATGGAACAGAAGCCCCTTCTCAGAAAATCAAGTAGCCTGGAAAAGCAGAAAGGGTATGGATCTTGGAATCAGGGAAGCTGGCTTCTAGTCCCTATACAGTCTGTCACCTGCAGGGTGGCCTTGGGCAAGTCATCTATTCCAACGGACCCGTAAATGTTTTCATCATGAGATGAAACATGGGGGTGGTTTCACCCCCATGCCCCAAACTACATTTATCAAATTCTACTTCATTTCTACATATGATTAAAATGCACACATTAATGTTAAATAGGTAATATTTACCAAACGGTTCCTATGTTTATTCCAGATATTGTTCTAAGTGCAACAATATGGATTAACTCATTTAATTCTCAAAACAGCTCTAAGAGGTAAATACAATTATCCCCATTTTACAGAGGATAAAATAGAGGCGCAGAGAAGTCAATAACTTGGCCCAAAGTCTCACAGATGGTAAATCGTGGGCCACAAATATGAACCTAAGATTTTGATCAAAGGCAAAGAAACAGAGCTTTAATTAGTATCAGACTTTACCTCCTTAGTTTGGTTATCTGTAAAATACAGACTCTCATCTCCGCTATGACCTCCCTCCAGGAGTTAAAAGGCTCCAATGTCAAGGTGCTTAGGGGGCTTTATAGATACTGATGCCTCAGGATGAGAGAGGAGGGCCTGAGTGCTCCCGCACGGATCCTGCAGCCATGCTCACATTCCCAGCAAATGATCTGTCAGCGATATCACATCCGCATCAGGCACTCAGTCACGTAGGTCAATGGGCATTAATCAAATGTTAGGACTTGGAGAGATGATGCCACTGCTTTCTCGGTCACTCAGGTTCACTGCACTGAAACCCTGGGTGGGTTTCTTTTCTCCTGTGGTTTCTTGGGACATGAAATCAGGGTTCTCTAACTTGACTTCCTATTGTCAAAGTGATCGGGCGATTGGGCAGCATCTGTTTTAGATGCTCTTTAGGGTAATGTCCAGGGTGTTACCTGGACTTCCACTGTGGCATGTTCTCGCTCATGAGCATCTCTCTCTCTCTCTTTTTTTTTTTTTTTTTTGAGGTGGAGTCTCACTTTGTTGCCCAAGCTGAAGTGTAGTGGCATGATCTTGGCTCACTGCAACCTCAGCCTCCTGAATAGCTGGGATTACAGGTGTGCACCACCGTGCCTGGCTAATTTTTGTATTTTTAGTAGAAATGGGATTTCACCATGTTGCTCAGGCTGGTCTCGAATTCCTGACCTCAGGTGATCTGTCTGCCTTGGCCTCCTGAAGTGTTGGGATTACAGGCGTGAGCCACTGTGCCCAGCCCCTCATGAGCATCTCTATCTCAAGGTTCCAAAGGGACAAGGGTAGGGAGTATTTCCAGTGTCCTTGCTGGGCCTTTCCATAGGAAGGAGGGGAGAGGGCAGAGTGCACAGGGTCTGGACCAGACAGCTTGCCTCTAATTCCCAGCCCCACCACGGTGGGTCCTCTGGGAGTCACTCTGTGTCACCAGCCTCAGGTTCCTACCTATAAAAATGAGATAATGGCTGGGGGCAGTGGCTCATGCCTGTAATCCCAGCACTTTGGGAGGCTGAGGCGGGTGGATCACCTGAGGTCACAAGTTTGAGACCAGCCTGGCCAACATGGCAAAACCCCATCTCTACTAAAAATACAAAAAAATTAGCCAGGTGTGGTGGCGGCACCTGTAATCCCAGGTACTCAGGAGGCTGAGGTAAACGAATCACTTGAACCCGGGAGATGGAGGTTGCAGTGAGCTGAGATCGCACCACTGCACTCTAGCCTGGACAACAGAGCGAGGCTCCATCTAAAAAAAAAAAAAAAAAAAAAAGAGGTAACAATAGTACCTCTCTCAATGTTGGTTAAAGGATTAAATGAGATAGTTCTAGGTACATTCTGAACCGCAGGGCAGCACTCAAGAATCTTAGTCCTTAAATTAGTCCTCATAACAACACTATCATGAAGGTAAGATGTTCTCCAGAAGCTCAGAAAGGGCAAGTGATATATCCAAGGCCACATGTTGGCAGGAAGCAGAATTAGACTTTGAACACAGTCTTAAGAGTGTGTGGGAATGTGGCCCGAGGGCTGAGTTAGATATTGGTGGTGGCAGAGGTAGAAATAGGCTGGGGTAACATCTGCCTTTGCCATTCTGAGAAAGTCACGTAACTGGGCCTCACTTTCTTCATCTGTGAAATGGGAATAATGCTAGTCCTTGTTGTGGAACATATCAAGTATGAAATAAACTCAAAGTATTGGGTTATATGAAAAAAATGACGCAGAATTAAAAAAAAAAAAAAACCAGCCCGGTACGGTGGCTCATGCCTATAATCCCAGCACTCTGGGGGCCAAAGTGGGCGGATCACGAGGTCAAGAGATTGAGACCATCCTGGCCAACATGGTGAAACCCCATCTCTACTAAAAATACAAAAGTTAGCTGGGCGTGGTGGCATGTGTCTGTTATCCTACCTACTCGGGAGGCTGAGGCAGGAGAATCGCTTGAACCTGGGAGGCAGAGGTTGCAGTGAGCCAAGATCGCGCCACTGCACTCCAGCCTGGTGACAGAGTGAGACTCTGTCTGAAAAAAACAAAACAAAACAAGACAAAAAAAAAAAAAACCTTAGGCCTTTCTTTCATTTGACCTCCATTTCTAGGCAGACTGCCTTTCAGGAAACCTTGAGTAACAGATTCTGCTGAGAGGCACGAGGCTAACCTTGAGTTCTGAGGCAGTGCTGTACTGCCCTGCAGGGAAAGTGCTTAGGAGAAGCAACACATCCAACCCTGGCACTACGAAGAGTGCAGTAGGTCCCCATTCCTCTAATGATGGGTTCTATTAGTCTCTGTAGACACTTTGGGTCAGGGATCAGGTGTGGGGTGGAAGACACAGATACTGACTTAAATGCCCCATGTCAAGGTCTCACTTTGAGGTCAAGTTCACCTCATGGTTCTTAGAGCAGAAGAAATTATATGAATATCCCAAGAACATCTTTGAGGACTCCTCCATGTGGGTTGAAGGTTTCATCAAGCAGAAACAAGTTACTGGTTGCAATAACAGTCCCAATGCTTTACCGTTCCCTGTATTCCTGCCTTTTGACATGTTACCTTGTAGAGTCCCCACACTCCCTGCACCCCCTACAGGGACTCTCAGCCATGTCATTTGCTTTGGTTCGTTGTATAATAAGGATGTGATGCAAGCCAAGACCTGAAAAAGCTCTTGTACCTTTCTGCAAGAGCACCCTCGCTCCTCTGCCACTCCCATGAAATCATGCCTGGGTGAGACTGCTGGAGGATGAATGATGTGCGAAGCTTTGTCAACTCACCCGTCATCCCAACAGAGGTCATCTTAGATCAGCCAGCATCCAGAAAACCCCCTAAGATATGGCTGACTCCAGCTGAGATTAGCAGGACCCCCTCACTGACCTGGGTATGGGAGCAGTCCCAACCCAAGCTGAGATCAACTGAACCCTGTAGACTTTCATGCTAAATAAGTGTTTCTTCTTGTTCACCACTGAGGTTTGTGGGCAGTTGTCACGAAGCACTATTGTGGCAATAAATAGCTGATATACATACACACACAAACACACACATATATTTTTAAATGTAACATACCATGGCTTTGATTGTATTTTGCTACACTATTCAAACCTTCCTTTCTTTGCCTCTATCTTTGCTTTTGGAGGTACTGGCAAGAAATGTTTTTATTTTATACACACACGCACACACAGAACTTTTACCGACATTCTCATATTAGTCCACCCAGTGAAATCCTGATAGGAGGGAACGGAAATCTCTACAAGCTTTGCTCTCCCCCTTATGTCTCACTCTTCCTCTTCCAATCTATTTATTTTAAATAAAAATCCAATGTATATTTTAAATAAATAGGTCATATTTGTTTAAGACAAGCTCCCACTCGGTACCAAGAATCTGCCTGTTGAAGAGTCAATCAAACCAGATCGTGCTTCCTTCTCCAAATGCAGCCCATAGTTCCCCTCCTCCAGGTCTTAGCTCCCCCGAGTCCTCCTTCTTAGAATTCCTCTTCCACTTTCCAGTCCCATCCTCTCAGTCCATGAAAATGCATCGGCCTTCAAGTCACCTGCAGCCACTTCCCTGGGACAGGCCTCCCCAGCAAGGTCCCCGTGTTCCTGGAGTTACCAGCATTTGTGTGCTTTTTGTGATACTGTAGTTCGTGTTTTGTTGAGGCAGCAAATCCAGATGAAGCTGGATTTAAATCCCCTCTTCCCAGCCTCAGGACCTAGGACAAGTTCCGCAAACCCACAGAGCCTCAGTTTCCTCATTTGCAAGGTGAGGATAACAATGATGATATAGTACCTATCTCACAGGGTTGCCTATGAAGATTAAATGATGTAGTACAACTCCAACACCTCACATAGTGCCTGGGGTGGAGTAAGCACTTACTACATGTTAGCCATTATTATAATTGTATGCATGGTACCATGGGAACTTGCAGTCCTAGCTAGCATTTATTTACTGCTTACCATGTGCCCACTGTTTTAAGTATTTTAAGTACTGTTCTAGGGCTTCTTATGTGTTTATTTCATTTTAAACCTCATGGAAATGGTTAAGGTAGATAGTGTTATTATCCCCAATTTGTGGATGAGAAAATTGAGGCACAGAGAGGTTAAGTAAGTTACCCAAGGTCACACAGCTAATAGGTCACCCACTGCCATTGCCATCCTTTCTCCACTTTACCATAGTTATTCACTCATCTTTGCCATTGGGGATCTGGGATGTGTCTTTAATTTTTGCTTTCAAGTACTTAGCACAGTGCCTGGCACATAAACCCACCAACATACTGATGGAGGTTACCATAGAGTGGCCTGTATGTCCTTGGTCTTTTCTCTCTTGACATTCACCCTCCTTGAGGGCAGAGGCCTGGGTCCCCCAATCCCTGCAACTGCTTGTTGCTGAATTGACTGGGTGGGACAGATGGCTCCTTGCAGAGGAAAGATGGGCTTCTTCTCACCCTGGTGCACACAGGCAAGGGCTCTCTACACTCAGTCTTACAATCCAACTCGATTCAAGACAGGAAGCAAACAAGGCTTTCAGCAGCCTCAGGCGAGCAGGGGTGAAATTAGCAGATCGGTGTACAAAGGAGTGTTTAATAATGCTATCACACTACCCCATCCTCGTGGAGCCGTTGTGACATTCTGCATTAAAAAAGTGACAACCCTCAATTGCTGCTTGTAACCAAGGCCTGGCATCACGTTGGCTCCCAGCCTCCAGAACACTTGCATTTTCTGGCAACAAACGGCATCCAGGGATCAGGGGAAACTGATGGCTTCATGCAAAAATGTCCTGGCGGACCCTCTAAGCCCTTTGTAGTTCAGCTGCTCTTCTGCTCCTCTGTCAGGAGCATAATTTTCATTTAATATTAAGGAGCTGTTTGTTAAAATAATATTGTCATGGTAACGGGGTAAGGGGAGGGGGTGCTGAAATAGTCTGGTGCTGCCCGAATTGCAGCATATTAATCAAGTACTTGGTACTATTTAATGAGCTTCCCTCTGTGCTTCCTGGTAACAATGAATTTGGAGGACCCAGGCACTTGGGGTTTGCCCCGGTTGTCAGTGTCAAAGATGTGGGCTCTTATGAGCTCCTGGTGCTGTGTTGTGATGGATGGATGGAAGGAGGGAGGGATCGAGGGAGGGGTGGATGGAAGGGATGGATGGATGAGTGGGTAGGTGGGTGGAGGGATGGAGAGATGGGTGGGTGGATGGGTAGGTGGATGGATGGATGGGTGGGTGGAGGGATGGATGGATGGATGAATGGGATGGATGGATGGATGCCAAAACCAAAATTATAGATGTCTGTGTCAGAGCTGTTTTGAAAGCTCTTCTATTTTTCAGTTGCCCTTTTACAGTGGAAATGAATTTTGCCAGAGAATTAGGGAAAAGGGGTCAGGGAAGAAAACAAGGGAAGGCAAAGATTTATCTTGCCTGAAGGGAGAGCTGAGGGCAATGATAGGGAGGCAATGTGGAAAAATTCAGAGTCAGGCTGCCTACGTTCCAATCCTAGTTCTGTCCCATCTCACTGTGTAACCATGGGTGGGGGACCCGCTCCCCCAGGCAGCTTCTGTTTCCACATGTGTAAAAGGGGGCTCATAGGCATGTTTATCGTGGAGGATTGTTGAGGGGATTAAAGCAGAAGACGCTCAGTAAATTCCAACTACCACGTCTACTACTACCGCACCTGCTGTTGCTACCAGTGCTGCTGCTGTTGCTACAAATGTTAGGAAAGCCACCACTGTGGGAAGGCCCCAAGGTGCTTTCATGACCCAAAGGTCCAGTTGAGTCCTGATCATCCAGTACACCACCCAGCCCCAGGTGTGGTTGACACTACTGCCTGTGTTCTTTCTGAGGTCAGCAAACTTTTTCAGTAAAGGGCCAGATAGTAAATATTTCAGGCTTTGTGGGTCACATGCAACCTTGGTTGCATATTATTCTTCTTTGTTTTGTTTGTTTTTTACAACCCTTTAAAAATACAATACCATTCTTAGCCCACGGGCCACACAGAGACAGGCATAGTTGGCTGGTTCCTGCCCTGCTGCCTTCTGAGAAAAGACAGGAGAAAAGGAAGGCAAAGTAAAAGGAGAGAGAGATATATATATGAGCTTTCCTTCCTCTAAAAGCAGGTTGAAGATAAGCATAAAAAAGAGAAATCTGGATCCAGGAATTTGTTTGACTTTAAAAATAAAAATAAAACCAGCCATGGTGATTCACTATAGCCTTGTCTGCTCATTTTACAGTCAAGGAAAGGGACGCATACAGAGGTGGGGTGACCTGCCCAAGGTCACATTGCTAGTAAAGGATAGAGCTGGGACATAAACCCAGGTGGTCTGGCACCTGAGAATATCCCCACTGCCCCATGCCCCGCTGCTAATGTAGAAAAGAATCTCCATTTTCTTATATTCTCAATCTCCTGACACCCTCTATCAGCTGACTGTCTAGAAGCTCAGACTTTAGGGTCTGGCAGAACTATGATCTACTGTTTACTGGGTCTGTGGATATTATCTTGGAGATAATTGACTTTTAGGTGCCTCTGTTTTCTCAGTGATAAAATGGGGATGTTTACTATACCTCTTGGTGGTTATGGAGATTCAATGGCTGGGCATGGTGGCTCACTCCTGTAGTGCCAGCACTTTGGGAGGCCGAGGTGGGCGGATCACTTGAGGTCGGCAGTTCGAGACCAGCCTGGCCATCGTGGTGAAACCCCGTCTCTACTAAAAATACAAAATTAGCTGGGTGTGGTGGTGCATGCCTGTAATCCCAGTTACTCAGGAAGCTGAGGCAGGAGAATTGCTTGAACCCCAGGAGACGGAGGTTGCAGTGAGCTGAGATTGTGCCATTGCACTCCAGTCCGGGTGCCAAGAGCAAAACTCTTGTCAAGGACTTAGCAAATGGTATTGAGTGAGTGCTGGATAAATATTAGAACTGATGATTATAACAATGCTGTGGTAAGCAGAGTAATGGACTCCCAAAGATGCCTGTGCCCTAATCCCTGGAACCTGTGAATATTTTATGTTAAATGGCAAAGAGGAATGAATATTGCAGATGGAGGTAGTCAGTGATCTCAACGCATGGTTCACAGTCAGTTACAGATCCAACTCCTTGTCTACTCTTTCCCCCTTCTCACAACTGCACTTGACTAGTCTAAAAAAGACAAGATTGCAGATGGAATTAAGGTTGCTAATCATCTGACCTTAAGATAAACAGATTATTCTGGATTATCAGGGTAGGCACAAGCTAATCATAAGAGTCCTTTAAAGATGTAGGAAGCCAATGAACGTCAGAGTCTGAGAAACTGCATGTTCTCATGTTCTACAGCATGAGAAAAACTCAACCATCCATTGCTGGCTTTGAAGATGGAAGGGGGCCCTGAGCTAAGCAATTCAGGAGGCCTCTAGAAGCTGGGAAGCAAGAAGATGGATTCTCCCTGAGAGCTTCCAGGAAGGAGTACACTTTGTCAATACTTTGTTTGTCACCTTCAGCTCAGTGAGACCCATTCCGGACTATGACCTCTAGTACCATAAGACAATAAACTGGTGTTAAGCCTAAGTTTGTGGGAATATGTTCTAGCAGCCATCAGATCAAATACATTGTTGTCTGCAATATAAACCAGAGAACTCACCAGAGTGGGAGCATCACCTAAAGCAAAGATGGCATCCCGCACCGGCCGCAGGACAAGGGGCCCTTCTCTGCATGCCTGCTCTGATGCTGCTCAACCAGTGACCATCTACTGAGTGCTGCAGTATGGGCAGGCACCAGCCCAGGAGCTGCAGGGGAGTGGAGAGAAGTGGAAGCATACAGAGGACACTGCCTGAGTCCCCGGGGGAGATGACACATCTGCACGTGGGGTTAGCATGCTACAGAGGGGGACCTGCATGTGGAATATCAGTTCTGCGAAAATATTCCACTACCTAGCCTTCACTCTCACATGTGTTCTGGACCACAAAGTCCAGCTCCAGGTTCAGTGCTCCCCACTGAGTCTGCTCTGAGAATTACCGCCACCATCACTCCTTTTTCTTAACAACTAGGCTTTTAAGGCAGTGCAGGACTTACATACGGTAATTTGGCTTTGGTTTCTTCCTTCTCCCCAATTTCCTCACCACCCATTCTTGGTCCATGTGGTCCCACAATGCCCGAAGGGAGTGCGTGACACAGGCCTGGCCAGTTGGCACCGTGCACCCTTTGGCTCCAGCAGTTGGCTTGGGGATAGACAGGTGACCTGAGTTTCTCAATTCCAGGGCATTTGCTGGGAGCACTGTGGAAGCACAGCCTTCTTTCTATGGGGGTTGCTGAGAAAAGCTGCTGGCTGTCGGTGGGGGAAACCTGTCTGAGTAAATCCCACACAGAAGAAAGCTGAGCCGAGAGATGGAGAGACACGACGCCTGCAGACATTGCTTAGATCCAGCTGGGCGCAAAGCCAGGCCAGCTCAGACTTTTCAATTACACGAACGAACCGCCTTTTTGTTTTACACTTATGTCAATTTGAATTGGATTTCCATCTTGTAACCAAAAGTCTGACTAATATAATCAAATACCAACTTAAGTATTGATATCTACGAGTTATAGGTGTTTTCATTTCCTTGGCCAAGAAACTTTGAGCTCTGAAATATCACGGAATGGGGGGTTAGGCCAGGGCACTTAGGGCAAAGTTTTAGCTGGACTGCAGAGAAGGATGAAGTGGCCTCTCTCACTTCTTTCTTCATTTCTTTGGTTTAGCTTAGCCACACTGAGTCCACTCCTAATACTGGAGGAAGAGGCAAAGGGAGCCTCTTATGCTATTGAATGGGGCCTGGTTTCAACTTGCACCTGAATCTGTGGATGGACCAAATGCCTACATCGGGGTTTTCATATCTAGTACATGAGGGCGAAGTGAATTTCATACGAGTGGCACGTGGGGCAGCTGTAGCTCTGTGAACTGATGGGGCTACTGCTCTGGGTCCTGTGTCTTAAATGCTGATGCTGCCTCAGGGTTCTGTCTTCAGCCCAGCAGTCTTCTATCTCTGAGCTGTCCCTGAGCGAGTTCAGTCACTCCATAGGTTCACCTGTCACCTCCATCAGCTGTCTGTGCATCTTTTTCCTTTGCCCACAGACCTGAAGGATGCAGCACGTACCCATTGGTCATGGTGATACCTGCCTATGCTGATTTTTCATAGGACAGCAGGACTGCAGGGGCCAGGGTCAGGGCTATAGTGCAGTTGGGTAGGATGATACGCTTTGAATAGAACCCGGGTGATGCCGATTTCTTCCTCCTTAGGAACACACCTATAGGTTGGTAATCACCAGTCTGTATGTACTACTGACTCCCAATACATCTATCCCTTCCTGAGCTTGTTTCTGTGCTCCAGGCCCATGTTGGACATCTCTAGGATGATAAACACTAATCCTAAAATCAGTCTCAATGCTAGTACTAATGTAATGGAAACCGACACTTAGGAACACTCCCTCTATACCAGACATAGTTTTTTTGTTTTTGTTTTTTTTGCCTTGAGAAAGGAATTTATTTATTATATTTAAAGGGCTTATATATATATATATATATATACATATATATACACACACATATAAACATATATATTTATATATGTATATATATATTTATTATACTTTAAGTTCTAGGGTACATGTGCACAACGTGCAGGTTTGTCACATATGTATACATGTGCCATGTTGGTGTGCTGTACCGATTAACTCGTCATTTACATTAGGTATATCTCCTAATGCTATCCCTCCCGACTCCCCCTACCCGACAACAGGCCCTGGTGTGTGATGTTCCCTTTCCTGTGTCCATGTGTTCTCATTGTTCAATTCCCACCTATGAGTGAGAACATGCAGTGTTTGGTTTTTTGTCCTTGAGATAGTTTGCTGAGAATGATGGTTTCCAGCTTCATCCATGTCCCTATAAAGGACATGAACTCATCATTTTTTATGGCTGCTTAGTATTCCATGGTGTATATGTGCCACATTTTCTTAATCCAGTCTATCATTGATGGACATTTGGGTTGGTTCCAAGTACCAGACATAGTTCTTAACACTGTACATGTGCTGATCCTAAAAGCCTTCTCAGGTAGGTAATAATCACTATACAATCCTCATTATGCAGATAAGGAAACTGAGGCTCAGGAAAGTTAAACGATCTCTCCAAGGTTACACAGCTAGTGCTTGGCTGGGCCAGGATGTGAATTGAAGCCACGTGGACTCCTGAGCCTACCTGCTTAACTGCTACTCCATGCTGCTCCCCGTCCTGCCCGCTCCGCCAGTTCATCAAATGCAACGCTACCACCTGTCACCTTTTCTGCATTCGTCCACTATTTGGTTAACAAGATCAGTTTCTTAGATTCTCAAGCCAGGAACCTGAGACTCACTCTGGACCTGTCCTTTCTCACTTTCTATCTTCACATCCAGTCCATTCTTTCTCTGAATTGGTGCTCTGGAGTGAGTTCCCCGCTCCATTTCTGCTGTGACTGGCTCAGTTGAGAGGGTGACTCCCTCTCTCTGGGGCCATCGGAACAGCCACCATCTCCTCATTGCTTCCTTGTCTTTGGCGTCTACTACCTGCAATGCCATCTGCACTCTGACCAGCTCATCTTTCTCTTTCTTTTTTTTTTTTTTTTGAGATAGAGTCTTACTCTGTCACCCATGCTGGAGTGCAGTGGTACAATCTTGGCTCACTGCAACCTCTGCTTCCTGAGTTCAAGCAATTCTCATGTCTCAGCCTCTCAAGTAGCTGGGATTACAGGCACCTGTCACTATGCCCAGCTATTTTTTTATTTTTTATTTTTAGTGGAGATGGGGTTTCACCTTTTTGGCCAGGCTGGTCTTGAACTCCTGACCTCAGATGATCCACCCGCCTTGGCCTCCCAAAGTGCTGGGATTACAGGCGTGAGCTACCGCGCCTGGCACCAGCTCACCTTTCTAAGCCCAAGGTTGCATCATATCACTCCCTTGGTTAAAAACCTCTGAAAGCCACTCATTGCCTCCTGCAAACAGCTCCATCCTCAGCACGGCACCCGAGAGCCTCTGCAGTCTGCCTCATTGACCTTGTCCATCTCAACTGCCATGTGCTCCCCCATGAGGCTCTACCTGCTCCAGTAACCTCAGACTCCCCAAAGCCTCCAAATGTCCAAGCTTTGTCCACCTCTGCCACCTCTGCCCAGGTTTCCCCTCCTTCAGGATCTAACTGAAAGCCTCCCTGAACCCACAGGCAGAATGAAAGACTTCGATTCTGTGGGTAGGAAACTTACCATCTTGCTGAGGTCAATCCAGTGATCAATGACATACTGACTTCTGTGTTCATTTACTCATTAATTTTGTTTTTACTAACACTTTTACTCTGTGGTGGACACTACCCCAAGCACCTTCCACAGACTCATTTAGTCATCCTAACTACCCTATGAGGGAACCCATTTTATAGATGAGGAAGGCACAGCACATGGAAGTTAGATGACTCCTCCAGAATCACAGGACTAGCAAAGGTGGAGCTGAGATTCTAACTGAGGAGCAGTCTGGCTCCAAAGTGCACACTCTCGATGGCTCTGCAATATTGCCTCACATTAGATGTGTCAACTGTAAGACCCACGGATGCTCAGAGAGGAGACCAGAGCCTCAGAGGAGGCTGCAGGACCTGCAGGGAGTTCTGATGCCCCTGCCCGGGCCTCCGGGCAACAGTTCCCTGAGGGAGCCTGTGTTGGCCATGCACTCTCATCTCAAGGCCTTCTCTCCAGCCTCATGGTGTCCCCCAGCTCCATCCTCAGGAGGGAAGAGTCTGAGGCTGGATAAGAATGAAGAGAGGTACTTGGGAAGCTGAGGCAAGAGAATCGTTTGAATCCAGGAGGTGGAGGTTGCAGTGAGCTGAGATCACGGCACTGCACTCCAGCCTGGGCGACAAAAGTGAAACTTTGTCTCAAAAAAAAAAAAAAAAAAAAAAAACCAAAAAAGGATGAGGAGAGGGATACACCACAGGGCAGCCACACTACGGAGAATGGGAGGGCAGGATAGGGTTACATTCCTCCTTCTGCCCTGCCCATGGAGCCTTGGAAGACCATTGGCCACCCCTTCTCCTGGGAAGGAGGCAGGTAGCTCCTCAGATAAGGGCAGAGCACAGGCTGCGGAGAAGTTCTGCTCTAGGCCTCAGGGGAGAGGACAAGAGAGAAGAGGAGGGTTGTGCAGCCCAGCTCACCAGGTTGCAGGCCAGAGAGGACTGGGGGCTGATGCTCAAGGTGGCTGGAATAAAGGTGTACTTGTCTGTTGTCTGCCTTAGAGCCCCAGCTCTCAGTCAATAACCCAGGAGTCCTAATGAGTCTCAGCTTCTGTGATCGGGGTGCTGCTCCTCCAGCCATGCAGGTCCCTCTCCCTGCTTCACATAGATTTCATTAGTCTTGATTTTTCTTTTTTTCAATATAGGGTCTCACTCTGTTGCCCAGGCTGAAGTGCAGTGGTGTGATCATAGCTCAGGGCAACCTTGATCTTCTTGTCTCATGCAATCCTCCTGCCTCAGCCTCCTGACCATAGGTGGGACCCACCATGTCTTGCTATTTTTTTTTTTTTTTTTTTTTTGAGACAGAGTCTTGCTTTGCCACCCAGGCTGGAGTGCAGTGGTGTGATCTCGGCTCACTGCAAGCTCCGCCTCCTGGGTTCTCGCCCTTCTCCTGCCTCAGCCTCCCGAGTAGCTGGGACTATAGGTGCCCGCCACCACGCCTGGCTAATTTTTTGTATTTTTAGTAGAGACGGGGTTTCACCGTGTTAGTCTGGCTATTTTTTAAAGCATATTTTGTAGAGACAGGGTCTCCCTATGCTGCCCAGGCTGGTCTCAAACTCTTGGGTTCAGGTGATCTTCCCACCTCAGCCTCCCAAAGTGCTGAGACTACAGGTGTGAGCCACTGTGCCCGGCCTTGATTTTTCTTTTTTTAAGTGTTAACTTAATCTTTCTCCTGAAGATTCTCAGAGACTAAAGATGAAAGAAGATTTTCATTGCAAACTTCTTACCCGTTATTAACAAGTAAAGCCCATCTTTCTGACACATGGTTGGTGTCAGTTTGGCGTTAGATCACCCTTCCTGTCCTGACTCTCCCGACAATGGGAATGGAATTCAATTGTGGATGCTTGCTGTGTTGAAGGAAAGATGTGGAATAGCTGAATCACCGTATGACTCAGTCTCTACTAGAGAAACCCGCTAAAAGGCTCAATCATGTTACAAAGACATTCGTCCACATGCATGTCAGGACCCTTGGAGCTATTTCACCCAGAAGACCAGAGCAGAGGAACTCAGGCTGAAGAATTAAGTGGACATTTCCCATTGAAGGATCATCAGCAATAAAAAGGAAGAGTCTCAGAAAAACTAACAGGAGTCATTTGAAAAGTATGATGCTATTTTAAAGAAATCTATCTGTAACATCATTTCTTGAACATATTGCAAGAAAAAAGCTATGCTTTCAGTGTGAAGATAGATGGGAGGTGGTACGGGGGAAAAGAAATAGCATTTCTTGACCATCTTTTGTGAGCGAGTTTGCACGCTACGTCTCTTCCACATTTTATCTCATTTACTCTCCCAAATAACCCTGCGAGATGTATTATTTCCCCATTTTATAGATCAGGAAACTCAGGGGAAACCTAGTTCTGGACTATTTTGTCTCATTTTCTGCATATAACTCTGGAAAAACAGCTTATTCCCAGCTAGTACAAAGTTTCTCTAATTCAAATTCCCTGGCAATTTGAAATAGAAGCAAAGCTGCCCATTGAATGATTTTCTACTTCAAAAAACACACTGCTTTTGTTAGAGTTTCAGTGGTATTTATTCCTAAGCATGCAAAGAGAGTAAGTGGCCTAAAGGTACAGGTCAGGTGCATTCAGCCATGTGGTCAGACCTGCTAAGCACAGGTCCTGTGGCTCCTGCATTAGCACCAGTTGGTTAGCTGGGCTGAGCTGAGTCTGTGGACTGAGTGGTAAGAAGGCTCACCTGCCTGTAGGGAACACCCTGGGCTGAAGACTGTTCACTCACTTGAGTTGCTCCTAAAGTGGTCCAGATTAATGAGGTTTGGCTACTCCTTGTCCCTCTGATATAAAACAAGGTTGCTGATATAAGACCACAAAGTAGGATGCAGGAAGGTAGACTTAGAAATTGTTTTGTCTAGGGGCTGGGTGCAGTGGCTCATGCCTGTAATCCCAGCACCTTGGGAGGCTGAGGTGGGCGGATCACTTGAGGTCCAGGGGTTTGAGACCAGCCTGGCCAACATGGTGAAACCCTGTCTCTATTAAAAATACACACACACACAAAAAATAGCTGAGCATGGTGGCAGGCACCTGTAATCCCAGCTACTTGGGAAGCTGAGGCAAGAGAATTGTTTAAGCCCAGGAGGTGGAGGTTGCAGTGAGCTGAGATTGTGCCACTGCACTCCAGCCTGGGTGGCAGAGCGAGACTCTGTCTCAAAAATAAAAAATAAAAAATAAAGAAATTATTTTGTCTAGAGATGCCAAAAAGTGGCAGGAATGCTACAGTTCTTCTTGCCTCCTCAGCAGACATCAGTAATCTACTGCAGCATACTCTTTCCTGGATATGCCTCGACACCCTTCTCAGCATAGTGCCCCTGGCAGCCATGAGCAATTGATCCCCTCATGCCATCCGTCTTCCCACCCAAATTGCAAGTGAGGCTGTGGCCACCTGGCAGATGTCAGAGGAGTTGATAGGAAAAGGAATCTATAATAGTTTTAGATCCTCTAGGCACAGGCGCTGTGTTTGAGTCATATACAATTTTGGCTTACATTACAATCCTGCTATCCACTAGGGTCTGGGTGAGATGGGGTAAGGGAGCCAAAGGCAGGCCACTAAGCAAGCTCATTCTGTAACTCCAGGTCTACCACTCACGTAAGAAATGTAACCCCGACAAGTGTTTCAGGCGAATGCAATTTTTATCTGAAATATGCTCCAAATCCTGGGGTGGTGGGGAGTGCCTTTTGCCACATGAATCATCACTATGGGAATCTGGCGACATGCTATTTGTCTTCCAGCCATGGAGACAGCCAGACCTCACTGGGGAAGGAATAGGGAACTGTGTGGCTTGAGACCACACTACCCAAGCTGGGGTCTTAAATGATTCTCCATCTGTATCAATGGAATCTTTGTCTTGCGCTGGTGTTTCTCAGTCTTCACGACTACTTCCCGGAGGGAAGGAGGATAGTAAGGGTGTCCCCATTCACTGGGAAAAAGGGGTGTTCTGAGAGGTCACACCACTCTTCAGGAGGCCCACAGCTAGGAATAAATAGCAGAGCCGCCTCCGCTTTCAACCAGGAGGGACCAGAGGGAGCCAGGAGGAAAAACAGTGCCACCCTGACAGCCTTCCACAGCATCTCCATCTTAGAGGATGTGCTAACCAGCAGGGATTGCTTCCTTGACCCTGCCCTGCAGCTATGCCAGGGCTTCTGACTCCCAGCCCAGTGCTCTGTCCTCCAACCTACACTACTTTTTCCTGTCCCATCATTGGGCCTTAACCTGGGTTCATGTCCCACATCCAGAATAAGAATAAGGACTAATATTTATTGAGCACTTACTATATCCCAGCATGAGGGCCTGACAGCTTCATGTGAATTACCTGATTAAATCGAACTATCACTATCTCCATCTTAAGAGGAGATTGATGCTTGAGGCCCCACAGCTAGTGGAAGGGCTGGGATGGGAATCTGGCATTCTGACTCCAGGGGCCATGCTCTGAACCACAGACATTGCCTCCCTGGGCTGCCTCCTCATCACTATATTTGACAATCATTTACTGAGCACCTACTACATGCCAGGTTCTATGAATGCAAGCACAGAGCACCTGTCCTCAAAGCTCAACTCCTGCTTAAAGACTTGCCAAGCCGGCCGGGCGCGATGGCTCATGCCTGTAATCCCAGTACTTTGGGAGGCCGAGGCAGGCGGATCACGAGGTCAGGAGATCGAGACCATCCTGGCTAACATGGTGAAACCCCGTCTCTACTAAAAACACAAAAAATTAGCCGGGTGTGGTGGCAGGCACCTGTAGTCCCAGCTACTTGGGAGGCTGAGGCAGGAGAATGGCGTGAACCCGGGAGGCGGAACTTGCAGTGAGCGGAGATCACGCCACTGCACTCCAGCCTGGGTGGCAGAGCGAGACTCTGTCTCAAAAAAAAAAAAAAAAGACTTGCCAAGTCACAGTTCAGTCCTCTCCTCTATCTTCTTTCCCCGGCCCCCCGACAGCAAACAAGGCTCAGCTGAATATACAGCCTGTGCACAACCACTGTCAAACTCGATTCTCATCCAGGCTGTCAGTTTCTTAAAGAAAAACACCATCTCTGGCCTCCCACAGAGCCCTGCCCTCAAGGGCCCTTGGTAAATATTTACTGTTGCAGCTGACCCAGACCCCAGGGGAAGAAGACCCAGTTACAAAGCACAAAGGAACCCGTGTGCTCATTATTCAGACCCTCCCAAGCGCAATGGGTGTCCCTCCTGCGTAACTTCCCCATTTGTGTCTGGAGTGCAATTTTTCTCACACTCAGTGGGCCAGGTTTTGGCCACTGGAGTATGTGGTACTGCCCCTGCCCAAGGGCCCACGATTCCAGGTGAAGCTGAAGCCAAGCCACCTGCCTGAGCCACACCCACTTTTGCCTTCTCTGGGGCCCTCGGGAGTGGGGGGTGGGTGAATCTTGCCATCTGTTCCCCCATGCCTTTTCCTCTTGTCTATGTGGTCTGGATCTTGGGCTGAGTCCCTTGATGGCATGACTAGCCAGTAACTCTTTTAGTGGTTCTGGCATGAGATAGGCTCCCCAGAGCCTCTGAGCAAAACTCTCATCATGCTTTGAGAGGTGCCCCCCGGACCACATACAGCAGGTGTTTGGGCTCATGTCTATCATATGTGCATTGTCTGGCATTAGCTCAGGTACAGCCAGCCAATGGGCAACAACGTAGGAGAGACCCAACGGTCATCTCATCTGGTGGCTTCCGAACAGTTTTATAGGAGAACCTGCACCTAAAACGGAGGCAATGCTGAGCATTTGCAGGCACGAGTTCAAAAGCTTCCCTCATTCAGACTTTCCCTACACTCCCTCCCTCCTCCCACTGCCTGTCCCTCACAGCATTCTAGATCACCAGGGAACAGGGTCTGTAAAACATTGTACTCTCCCCTTCGACGTGTCCCACAGACATTTCTCCAACCTCTGATTGAATTCTGCCAGCGACAGGGAACTCACTCTACTCCCCAAGTTTCCTATTGCACTCTTGCATAGCTCTTCTGTTAGGAATGTTTCCTTAGGTGGAGTCAACAGCTGCCCACCTCTGCCCTGCTCATGACAGTTCTTCAAATGTGCAAACATGACTTTCCTGCCTCACTTTAGCACTGTCTCCTCAGGGCCATGGTTTCCCAACTGGTGTGAGCCAGATAGCTCCCTCTCTGTTGTAAGAATATCTCCCTAGCCCCGGCTAGAGGTTTTCTGGAAACACTTCTGAGCACATGCCCTCTGGATGGGGAGTCTGGGCTGCTGTCATCAGAGCAGAGGGAGGACAGTCCAGCTACCTGCAGGCTCCAGTGCTCCTGGGGAGGGATTGGCAGGAACCCAGTGGATTCCAAGGGACTCACACCTAGATTCTGGGCCCTGTGCTATTTCCAGATACACGTGCATGGAAATACAGTTTCAGAGCTGCCAGAGCTCAGCTGCCCCTGCCCCTCCCATCCCTCTCCTTTCCCTTGTTGAAATTCAGCCTAGGCCCCACGACTGCCAAACGCGACAGTACTCACCGGTCCCGTGTTGCTCACATCCTGGGAATCTTTTTACTCCAAAAGCAGTCGGTACATCCAGACCTACAGGGGACAGAAACTCAGTATCAAAAACAGGACAGAGCAATTGGGTGTCTATCTCTTTTCTAGCAGGACGGAGTCAATGGGGGACTGGGATGGAGGTGGGGAAGATGAATGAAAAGGAAATGGTGAGGACTGAGCCGCTCATTAAACCAACCTCAAGATCTCTGGGCTTTGTGGCGATTCTGAGAAAGAAAAAAAGAAAGAAAGAAAAAAAAAAAGACCCTAGCCCTGGATGAGTCAGCAGCTTGTGGAGAAGCAGGCTTTCTAGAAGAGCGAAATGAAAGGCAAAATCGGTGGGTGTAGGGGTGCGGGAGGCCTCTCTAACCTCACTCAGAGTCCCCTTGAGTCTTCCTGGCAGCAGCCCTTCATGGTTGCATTTTGGTGAGGGCGAAGGGGGAAAGCTCTGTGCTCAGGCCTCAAGTCGAAAAGATACTGCAGTCCTTAAAACAAAAGCCCCCAAAGCGTATTTATATCCTGGGAGACTCCTGCCAAGCGAACCCCGTGTGCTTTGAAAATTCCTTGGGAGAGCTGTAGCCGCAAGAAAAAGGCATGTGCTCGGTTCTGAGGATGTGTTCACAGCACGGCAAGTTAGGGCCTGATCCCCAGAGGTTTAACCACGCAGGGCAGAGGCACCTGTGGCGCACACGTGCACGGAGCAGCCACCAAGCCAGGGAGCTGCTGCGGAGGGCACCCCGTTCTCACTCCCCAAGCCCAACCCGCCTTGAAAGCCAAACTTGTTTTTTCTTGTTTCCCTGAGAATTTGGAGGTGGGCAGAGCTTTCTCTTTTCATCCATTCCTGTTTTCAAAGGAGAACCTTTTGGCTGGGGGAAAGAAAACTTTCAGGTGGCAGATTCTGTTGACTGAGTACTTACCACGCGCCAGGCCCCTCGCACACCTGACCTGGGGTATTACTATTCAAGGGTGCAATCGTACCAGCTGGGAGCTTGCTGCACACACAGAGTCCCAGGCCCCACCAAGCCCTATGGTATGGGAGCAGCCTGTATTTTAACAAGACCTTCAGGTGACTCCTGGGCGGGTTAAAGTCTGCAAAGCGCTGGTGTATCATTCTCTTAATCACGGAAGGAATGAAATTGCAGCCCATTCTCCACGTGGGGGAAACCGGCTCCAAAAGTGACAACTTGCCACCATGGCTGTGGACCTGGTGAGTGGTAGGACTGATCCAAAGCCACGTGCATGTGGTTCCAAAGCCTGTGTTCCTTTCCACTGCGCTATCTGGGGGAAGGAGCAGTCAGACCTGGTTTTGTGGGAGTGGCTGAGGGAGGGGTCCTAGCCACAGGTGGTGGGTGACTGGAGTCCTGGAGGTGAGTGGTGGCCTCGGGTATCGGGCAGAGCACTCCGGGAGGGAGGCACTGAATACTGGCCACAGGCTTCCCTCCTCCTCAGTTTTGTCAAAGGCCAGCAAAATTCCCCAGTTGAAAGTTCTGGGCCTCCTTCCTGCAGAGGAATTTGAGCTTCTGCAGTTAATCCCAGTGATTAATTTATTTTGATTCCAAGAAGTTGAGCGCTTTTGTCCATTGCCCTTTAGAACTAACCATCCAGCGTGAGGAGGCGCCCCAGGAGACAAGCTAACCTGAGCATTCCAGGCACTGACCTGCAAGAAGAACAATACTCTCCAAAGTCCTTCATAGCTTAGAAAGAGCTTTTTATCCACCAGCTAATCAGCTCCTTACTTTTTAAGGGGCATGTCACTAGCCCTAATTTTGCAGTTGGGAAAACAGACAGGTTAATTGACTTTGCTGAGGTCACACAGTTATCAGACAGGCTAGGGTGACTATCCTCTGACTCCTACACTGCAACCAGTGTAGTCTAGCTGCTCCTGATGAGGAGGGGGACATCACAGCATAGATTTACGATACTCTAAATTAGCATCTCCCAACTCCATATGCTCTTGCTCCACACTCTGCTTGTAAGGTGAATTTACTAAATAGACTCACAGACCAAGAGGAAAACAGTCCACAACCCATGCAGGGTCCATGACCAGTACTTTTCTCAATGTAAACTAGACAACTGGCATTCTTGACTTATCAATGAGTCATATGTTGTATCAGACATCATTCGTTCTACTGCACTTGCATCAGACAGTTCAACTAAGTTAAGATATACAGTGGAATGATGTCCATAAAATGTGGAAGTAGTATTGGCTCTTAGGCAAATGTTCCCAGCACATTAATGTTTTGCTTCACCAAGTAAAAGCAGCTGGATGCAAAGATCCCTGACACAGCTGAGTGTAGTAAGCCATAGATGACTCCATGCTGTCCATGACACCCGCTCACTCCATGTTCTTCCTCTTGGCTCAGTGTGGCCATGTGCTGTCTTAGAAGAGTTTGTTGCTCACTTCTCCCTGATATTTGTGCAAAGGCCATGTTAGACCACTCCTCTCTGATAGTGCTTTTTTTTTTTTTTGAGACGAAGTCTCACTCTGTTTCCAGGCTGGAGTGCAGTGGCGTGATCTCGGCTCACTGCAACCTCCGCCTCCCGGATTCAAGCAATTTTCCTGCCTCAGCCTCCCGAGTAGCTGGGACTACAGGCATGCACTGCCATGCCCGGCTAATTTTTGTATTTTTAGTAGAGATGGGGTTTCACCATGTTGACCAGGATGGTCTCAATCTCCGACCTCATGATCCACTTGCCTCAGCCTCCCAAAGTGCTGGGATTACAGGTGTGAGCCACCGCGCCCGGCCCTCTCTGATATATTTCAGCAAAACCTGCAACTGCTCTTGTACCTGTAACTTCCGATGAAGATCTGTCTGCTCCTGCCTCCATAACTCGGCTGCCTCAAACCTTCTCTAGCCACTTGCCTTCAAGTTCCCCTTTTGGTTTGTAAAATACAGCCCTATGGTTACTCAGGTCCTAAAGTTACTAATGTATTTTTAATTCAAAATTTAGCATGCCATTTTAACTGTGCTATAATCATCACTAGGATTGTGGTTTGTTAAAGAGTTGCATGAACTGTGAGTCATGCGTTGCAACCTTATTGTCTCCCAAATCTCTGTGATTTTTGAATTTTTCAGAATGCAAGGATTTACAGAAATGCATTTATCATTTAGTAGCAGAAATGCTTGCATAATGCAAGTTACATTATAGGTACTGATATGGTTAGGCTTTCTGTCCCCACCCAAATCTCATCTTGAATTGTAATCGCCACAATCCCCATGTATCAAGGGAGAGACCAGGTGGAGGTAACTGAATCATGGGCGTGGTTTTCCCCATGCTGTTCTCATGATAGTGAGTGAGTTCTCACAAGATCTGATGGTTTTATAAGGAGCTCTTCCCCCTTCGCTCAGTGCTTCTCCTTCCTGCTGCCTCGTGAAGAAGGTGTCTTGCTTCCCCTTCCACCATGATTGTAAATTTCCTGAGGCCTCCCCAGCCATGCTGAACTGGAGTCAATTAAACCTTTTTCCTTTATAAATGACCCAGTCTTAGGCAGTTCTTTATAGCAGTGTGAAAATGGACTGATACAGGTACTAATGTCAATATAGAACTTAAATATATATATAGTTATTAGACATTGAACATGTTAATATTAAATATTGAGTATATTAAATACCTAACAATAATTCATTGGGTACCCATATATATCTGATTCTGTGCTATGCACCAGATAGACATAAATAAATAAAACCCAGTCCCTACCATTAAGAAACTCATGGCATAAAAAAGGGGAAAGACAAATAATAGACTGAGTGGGAGAAGGTACAATGTATAAAGAAGGGGTGCAAGACAGGGGCAGCTAACAGGCTCCTCACCTGTGTCAGGGCAACGATCACGCTCCCCACCCCATGGCCTCTGTAGCTCTGTGAGGCTGATGCCTGCTCATCTCTCCCCACTCCCCTCCCCTCCTCCAATCCCCCCACTGTTCCTGGCTCACTGCCTTCTTCTCCTTTCTTGAACCCATCATGCTCCCCAGCCACATAGCTAGCCACGCTAGTCCCTCTCTCAAATGATCTGCCTCACTCTTACCCTAATTAATGCCGCCTTCCCCTGCAGGATCGAGGGAGGTGATACATATAAAGTGCTTAGAAGAGTGTGAGCAGGTGTTAGCTCTTCTTGTTATTGACAATACCTGTTATTATCCTCAACTGACTAGGCAGCAACTGGAGTACACAAGGGCAGAGTGACTCGGCTGGGGTTGCACAGTGAATTATTCTCAGAGCTGGAGACTCTCACTTAATCAGTTCTGTTTTCTCCATTTATCCTTGAACCCAGCGCTGCACCATCACCCCGCTAGACCCCAGTAGATCCTAAGTAGCGTGGTGGAAGGAGCGCTAGTCTTGCAGGGCCCAGTCTGGTCCCGCTTCTCTCACACACGTGTTCTGTGTCCTTATGCCAATCATTTCTCTTCCGGGACTTTGGTTTCCTCCTCAGCTGGGCAGGGCTCTAACCAGAGCTGCCTCCTTGGGTTGTGGAGGGGAATCCAAGGCCACAGTGCATGCCGAGTGGAGCCTTCTGTTCCTGCACGTGGAAGGCAGCGGCTCTCATTAGGAGTTAACCTGAATTGGGCCGGGCGTGGTGGCTCATGCCTGTAATCTCAGCACTTTGGGAGGCCGAGGTGGGCAGATTACCTGAGGTCAGGAGTTTGAGACCAGCCTGGCCAACACGGTGAAATCCTGTCTCTACTAAAAATACAAAAATTAGCTGGGCGTGGTGGCACATGCCTGTAATCCCAGCTACTCGGGAGGCTGAGGCAGGAGAATTGCTTCAGCCTGGGAGACGGAGGTGTGAACCTGAATCATAGGGCTTTTTAGTGCCCTCTGAGCTCCACATGCACACACATTTCCAACCTTCCTGGCTCAGGACTCCTTTTGCCAGAAATTACTGGTCATATGGAGAAAATCACAATAAGGAAAAATAAGCCAGCAGCATTTTCCCTGTGAGTCCCCACATATTCCCTTTTGGCCTAGTTTAAGCCTGTGCCAGGCACCAGAAGGGGGCGAACCAGGGAAGCGACTTTAAAGGCCTGTAGAAAAGAAATGCCCTCCCCGAGGGTCACTCCCTCTTATGAAGTTTATCCCATTCCACTTCTTATTCAGCAAACATTTAGCAGATGAGCAAGAAGCTCCAGGTCTAGTAAAAAGGTCATGATGTCCTAAGGTGATAGCATCAAATTGAGGGAAAGGCATGAGTGCAGCCAGGGAGCATACGAGAGAGAGAGAGAAGCCAACCCTGGCTGGAGCCAGCCCAGACCAGAAATAAGAGCAAGGTCAAGCTCAAAAAAAGTGGAAAGCTACAAGCGGCTTCCATGGAGTCCGAGCTCGGCCCTCACTCCACAAGCCAGAAGTGAAGTCTTCAGTGACCTGTCTTTGTTCCAGGCGGTATTTCACCTTGGTCCCTAACAGTAGCCTTTCATTCAGAAGGGCAGAAAATGCTGGTCATATGGAATAAAATGCATATGTCATTTGCTCATCTGCAAAATTGCTCACATAACAGCCACTACTTCCGGAGCACATGGCTCTGTTCCAGGAGGCTCTGGGCTGGGTCTTAAGCCTTATCTCCCTTTTTCACAGCAACAGTGAAGTGCAGGCATTCACATACCCATTCTACAGATGGTAAACCTGAACCTGTGAGATTAAAAAAGTTGCCCAGAGTCATAAAAGCAGAAAGTTCAACATGGAGGTTTGAACTCAGGCCTGACTGAATCATCATTCCATTTCTTCCCCACAATGCCTCTTCAATGTTGGCTATGTAACTGGAGTTGTGGGAAACTGAGCCATCTCCCCCTCCAGCCACAACCTAACTTCAACTGAGATTCCCCAAGAGTACAGAAGAGCCTGTGTTCCCAACTGCCCTGGCGTGTGTAGACGCAGCTTGATATCTTGGACATTTACGAGAATACTGAATTCAACTCTAGAATTGACCCACATTTGTTTCAAAATATTTCTCCCTCAAAGTTGTCAAGTACAATTTGACAACTGACACTCTAGGAAGATGTATGTGTCCGGCATTGGGAAGGGCAGCATCTATTTTATTTTTTTTTCTGTTTGTGACAGTGTCACTTGCCAAGGGCAGCGTCTATTTTGCTCATTGATGTCTCTTCATTCTTTCAACAACTCTTTATGGGGCTTTGACTAGGGGCCAGGCTATGGGGAGATTAGGTGAACCCTGGCCTTAGAGTCAGGCTAGAGTTAAAGACTTCAATGACATTATTGTGCTAACTGAAGCACTGCGCAATGTGGCAAGATTGCACAGAGAGGCACAGGAGGATACAGCAGATTGCAGCGAGACCTGGAGGACAGGCAGCGCACACCAGGCAGGGAGAGGAAGAAAAGCTGAACGAGCGGCGAAGGGCATGTGTGGGCCGTGGTGGGAGAGGCATGGTGGACCCCAGAGACTGGCAGCTGTTGGGGTGGCTGGAGCCGAGAAGGCCAGAGAAAGAGCAGAGCCAGATCTTCCCAGGGTTTGGAGTCCTTTCAAGAAGTTCTGTCTTTACCTGTGTGTGTTGGGAAGCCACTGAAGAGTTGGATTCTGTGTCTGCGGTTCCTGGAACATGGTGGCCCCCAAAAGTATTTATAAGATGGAAGGAAGTGTCCTTTTCACCTCCAGGCCCCTTTCAGATCCCCCAGCAATCTGAGAAGCACCACCAGGCACCCCGCGATCTTTAGAAGGGCCACCATACGGCAATCTGATTTGTTTAGGGAAAAATTCTCCCAGGTATCTGGCCTGTGCCTCCTTCTGCCAGGCCTCAGGGAACTCTGGCTCCAACACGGCTGCTGGCAGATGTGAGAGGTATGAATACACCTTTGATTACAGCTCCTGTTTCTGAGAGAAAGACACAGCTCCGTTAAGATTGGGAGTCTATGAAAGTGAGCCCTCGCAAAAGAGATATGAGTGAACTGGAAAACAGAAGCCCTTTGGGTGGGTGGTGGTTTCCTTCTTTAAAATAAACAACAGTAAGGAGCTCAACCTGGGGGAACCAGGTTCTCCATAATCCCTAAAAGGCAGGAAGCAAAGGCAAGTGTCAGAAAGTGGCTGAGGACACTGGTCTCCCAGAAAGCTGTGCCTGGTTAGGATCTGTAGACATCATCTTTGACAATGGGTGTGTCTGCCTCCCTCCTTGGTATGGAAACTTCACTCTGAGGAAGAATAATTTGAAACCACTTCCTTTAGCATAGGGAGATAGCATATTCTTGGTCAGAGACTGACAGACTCAGTTTAGAATGCAATTTCTACCACATAAGAGCTTTGTGTCCAGAAACAAAATACTTGATCTTCTCTGACCCACAGTTTTGTCATCCATAAAATGGAATATGATGGAGACTAAATAATAATATAAAAGTGAGGTGCTGTGATTTGAACCCAAGCCTGTCTGAATCAAACTGTTTCATTTCACCCCATATAGCCTCTCGAACTTGGGATATGTTCCCCGCTCACGGCTCTCTGGTACATCTAGGTGCTTAATAGATGCCAGTTCGGCTTCTCTCCTTTTACACATCTCTTATTTCCTGACCTTGTTTAGCAAAAATCTGAGTATTCAAGAGGTATGAGATTAAATTCATATAATTTGGATCTTCCTGTGTACAACACGGTAGCTGAGAATACAGAAGGAGAAGGCAGCTAGCTGTGTTTTCTCCCAATTCTATCTTGTTTCAAACCCTTTATTAAATGTCTTAAATATTACTTGCCTTCTGGGTCTAAATAAAATTTCCAGAGGTTTCCACTTTACACTCATAAATGATTCTCGCTAAACTTCTTTTTTTTAAAGAAAAAAAATGTGTGTGTGAGCGCATAAATGTACTGACTCATAGCTGGAAAAACTCTCTTTCCCTAACACATTCCAAATTTGTCAAGTCACATGAATTGAGTAAGAGCACTTAATGTGGCCACCAGCCCCAAACTGGCGGGCAGTTAAGACAGGGATTTGGGAATCCATCTCTCCCTTCCCTGCCCCCATGCTCCAAGAAAGAGTGTAGCTAGGGGCACACTCTGACCCGGCCAGTGCTTATGTGAGGCAGTTGCAGAAAATGCAAGGATGGGAAGGGCTTGGCAGCTAGCTAAAGCCAAACTTGAACGGCAAGGTGGTGTAATATATTTTCAAAAAATCACATACAAACATACATAGAATTGCAAAAATGTTACAACTTCACTTATGGAGTCAACTTAATGCTGGCCATTCTATTAAGCACATCATTTACATGCATCACCCCTTTAATCCACAGAGCCACCCAGTCAGCCAGGCACTATGATTATCCCTGTTTTACAAGTGAGGAAATGGAGGCAGTAAAGTGTTAAATAACTTGACTAAGGTCCCACAGTGTACAGAGGCCAGAGCTAAGATTCAACCCAGTCTGACCCTGGAATGCATGGATGTTTATATACCTGACCATTTATTCTGAATGAAGATAACATTTATTCCGCAAATATGTATCCAACACTTAGAATACTGTATCAGGTGTTGAAGCGGAGGCTAGTGGTAGACATCGGAAAATGGAGGCAATTTGGTCACTGCTTTCAATGAGCTTGAAATCATGTAGAGGAGCTATGATGTACACACAAGTATTTAAAAGTAAGTGAAAAGGCCCATAGGGGGACTATAGAGTATCATGGGTGGGAGGGCTTATTAAGATGATGTCTCTTGTGGGGTGCCTTGGAAGGGCAGCCTGGTTGGAGGTGCCATGGGAGCTGGATTGAAAGATGCATAGGATTCAAATAGGAGGTAGCTAGACGATGTCTTGCCTGCTTAATGACAGTTCACTCAGGTGGCCAGTGCCTCAGGAGTTGCCATCTTAGTTCTGATTCAAGACTAACTCTTGGCATGGCTGACCTTCATGTCCCACAGGTGAGGAGCACAGGGAGGGCAGAAGGAGGGAAAGAGGCATCAAGGGACTGGAAGGTTGGGGAGAAGAGGCAGGACATTGGAGCAAGGTGGAGGGCTGCAGATCTGGCCAGAGTGGGAGCTCCAGTCCCATCTCCAACTAGGTTGGCTCTGAGCAAGTCCCCTGCTCCTGGGCCTCAGTTTCTCCTATCTACAAGGAGGGAAATAAAGGAAGTGCCTGAATGCTCTCGCTGGGTGGAACCCTGGAGCGCTCCCAATTTATCCCATCATGTTGCAGATGATGGAACCAAGGGCCAGAAAAGCTGCATTCGTACAAGTCCTTGGATTTGAATCCAAGTGTGGGGTGAGGACTCAGGGTTCCACATCACAGTGCAGACCTTTTTCCCACTCTTCAAGAGGTATGTGGCCCTGCACTGGAAGTCCAGGAGACACCAGGCATGCCGTGAGATGAGGGGAGACCAAGGGCCACCTAGCACGCCTCAGCTGGTCCAGTAGCCACTCCCACTCCTCAGGGTCCCGGGAGGCTTGTCCTGACCATGTAGACCCCTGACTATGTAGAAAAGTACACCATTCACTGAGGCGCTCCCAGGAGCCTCAGACTGGTGGCCCGTGGTTCAAATACATGCCACAAAGACGTTTTGTTGTGCTGGAGTGATGTGTTAAAAAAAGAGTCATCAGATGCCCTTAGGTGGGGCAGACATTCCCTGTTCCTCACTGTTCAACATTCCAAGGAGTATGGGCTGTGTTAGGTGTCTGTGACTCTGTTGGAGGGTGGTGCAGGTGCCCTGGGAGGGGTGACAGTGGGGTGGGGAAAAGGGCACGGGGAGATTGTGGGTGGGAGGAGGTTGCGTGGAGAAGGCGGTGTTTGGCCTCGTCCATGAAGGATGGGTGGAAATTGCCAGCCAGAGGAGGGTGGGAGAGTATGAATTCCAAGGAGGGGAGCGGAGGGGTGAGGTCCAGAGCAAGGGCACGGCTGAGAGGAGCAGCCTGGCTGAGCGTGGCTGAGACGAGGGAAGGTGGAGCCAGCTCGAGGGGCAGGGCAGTGGCTGCAGGGGTGCATGCACACCACACCGAGGAATTTGGACATTGTCTTACATGACCAGGAGTTCCAGAAGGCTTTAGCCAGGGAGGGGACCCTCTGTGCTAACACATTCAGATGCTGGATTCGCATTTCCTAGCTATGTGATGTCTGCATGTGTTGTCTGGGGCTGTGTGGCCTCAAGCACCTCACCTCATCTGTACAATGGGCATCATAACACTGTGTATCTCAAAGGAGAGTTGTGGGGATCAGAAGGAAATATGATGTGAAAAGCCCCCAGAAAAATTCCTGGCACATAGAAGCCTCCCAATCATGGATAGTATCACGATGATGAGTCTTTATAACTCACCTAGTGATGGCACCAGTGTGGCAGGTAGCTGAGAGTGATCAAAGGCTGTATTTGTTAAAATCAGTAAAGTACAAAAAAAAAACCCCGGGATAGGACCCAGGAAGCACTTGTGGGAGGCAGGAAGAGGTAAATGTGACCGGAAGATCAGTTTTCTCAACGTTTTTCTCCATTTCCTTGTCTATAAAATGGGAGTATACTTGGCTCTGCACAGAGGACTTCTGTGTGAATTAAATAAGAGACATGAGGCTGTTTTAAAGTTAGAAACACCAGGTGACCATAAGGGCTTCATTTTCCTTTGCCCACACAGAGTGAATGAGGGGACACGTGCACCCGGGGCTCTTATTTTTTACAAACCACCGAGGCAAGAAAAGTAGCAAATGACAGCATGGCAAGATGCAAGCAAGAACCAGACAGAAAGGAAGCCCATAGCTTAGCCCTTCTTTGTAATATTCTCGGCTCTGCCCTGTCTCGTCCCATTCTCTTACTCTCCTTTTGCATTCACGCCCATGACTCAAAACTCCTACCAGATTCTCAGTCTCAAAAGCATGAATTTTTTCGAGCTGGAAACTATGACAGAGTACATTCCCTGAAATTTACAGATAAAGAAGCTGAGAGTCACAATAGGGAACCAGTTTGGTTAGGAACTGTCCCCAGGAAAGACTGCCTGAGTTCACATCCTGGGCCTGCCGATGATTAGCTACGTAACTTTGGCTAAGTGATTTAACATCTCTGTGCCTCGGTGACTACTATTACACGGTGTTAATAAGAGTATTTACTTCCAAGAGTGGTTTGGGGAATTAAATGAGTTAATAAGTGTAAAGCACTTTGAATGTGCCTCGCACCTTCTAGGATTCAGAAATAAGAGTCACTATTATTTAAAGCCACAAGGTATTTTAGTGATAGAGCTGAGAATAAATGAATCTTGACTCAGATGAATGCTCTCTGCACACCCTCCATACTGAAATATTTGATTCTAATCAGTATGTCATGTTTATTAAAGGCAGAAAAGTAAACTGATTTGTTTTTGGAACAATGGACATATTCATGCGCCTGTATGCCCCATTTCTAGAGCTTTCCGGGCCATCAAAGTCTGACAGTCACTGAACGATGCTTTGCAGACACCTTTCTTACCACCTCAAGTTGTGTCATCCAGGAGGCAGCAAAAATAGTTCTCAAAATTTAAAAAATTAAACAGGAAGGAGAACCAAATCAATTCGGAGGGATCTGCTCAGACGTTGCAAGCACGGCCGCTGTCCTTCTGGTACTTTCACGCAATGCGTTTCCATTTCCAAATGTCTTTCACTTACAGTCTTTCATTTCTGCCTCATGACAGATGGTGATTCAGAGAGTGGGTTCTGGAGTAAGACGAGTTGGTTCAGATCCTGCTGCTAACACTGACTTAGTTGGGTAGCCAGGGAACATTTATTTACTCTTTCTGAGCCCCCAAGCCCTGAGCGAATAAGGATATTACAGTACTGACCTCACAGGCTGCTGGGAGATATGAGGTCATGCATACAAAGCCAGTTCCTGCCCCCGAATAATGGCCTCATCCAGGAAAGGTTGATGATGTGGCTCACATATGCCAGGTACTGAGGATCCTGGAGGAATCAAAACAAAGTCCTTCACCTCATGGAGCTTGGGTGTAATGGGGAAAGCAGACAATCTGACCTTGCACTAAATGTTTTGAAGAAAAACCAGAATAAAGGGATGGAGATTGATGGGGTGCTGTATGAGCTACGATTGTCAGGGAAGGGCCTCCTGAAGGGGGTGTCTTTTAAGCAGGACCACAGCTTCATAATCACCACGGTTATCATCACCATCATCATAGCCAACTTTCATTGAGAGACTTCCCAAACTTAACACGTCTAAAATTAACTCTTGACTCTTTCCCAGTTTTCCACAGCTCAGTAAATAGTACCTCTGTTAACCCCAATGAACAGGCCAACATCCTACAAATTATCCACCTTTCTTCTTTTTCTCTCACACTTCATTTTATCCATAAATCTTGGCCGTTCTTTCTGCAAAATAGATCTCCAACCTAATCACAGCCTTCCAGGATCCCCACCTCGCACCCCCCAGGCATCCTTCACGTTTTGGTGGGTGTGAATGGCACCCCTGGAGTTCCATGTGAAACATGTGAGCAGCTAGTGCAGTGAGGGAGAAGACCACAATGATAGCTGGGAAAAGAGTGTTCTAGGCTGAGAACACAGCCAGCGCAAATGCCAAAACAGGTGGCCTGTGTCCCAGGGCGAGCCCCAGGTCCAGGGGCTGCAGCAGAGTGACAGAGGGGCAGGTGAGGATGTGGGGCCTCAGGGACTACTGGGAGGACTTGGCTTTTGCTCTGAGTGAGATGGGGGAATGAATGAGTGGAGGTTTGGGGCAGAGGAGAAACAAAATCTGACCCATGTTTTTAAAAAGTAGCTCCAAGGAGAGTAGACAGTCATGGGTATGTGCAGGACATGAGGGGGTGTTGGGGGGCAATAGATGAAGGTGAGAGGACAGCCAACGGCTACTGCAATGATCCATGTGGTGGGAGGTAGTGGTGGCATTTTTTTTTTTTTTTGAGACAGAGTCTTGCTTTCTTGCCCAGGCTGGAGTGCAGTGGTGCAATCTCGGCTCACTGCAACCTCCGTCTCCTGGGCTCAAGCGATTCTTCTGCCTCAGCCTCCTGAGTAGCTGGGATTACAGGTGTGCACCACCATGCCTGGCTAATTTTTTTGTACTTTTCGTAGATACGGGGTTTCGCCATGTTGGTCAGGCTGGTCTTGAACTCCTGACCTCAGGTGATCTGCCCGTCTTGGCCTCCTAAAGTGCTGGGATTACAGGCGTGAGCCACTGCACCCGGCCGGTAGTGGTGTCTTGAATGGGGGACAGTGGTAGAGGCAGTGAGAAGCGGCATCACTGACGTAGCTGCTCACGTGTGTCCTATATAAATCCAGGAGCGTCACTCACACCCATCAAAACATGAAGGGCGCCTGAGGTGGGGTGCGACACAGGGCTCTTGCGAGGATGTGGTTGGGTTGGAGATCTATTTTGGAGACAGAACAGCCAAGATCTATGGATGGAATGAAGTGTGAGAGAAAAAGAAGAAACGTGGATAATTTGCAGGATGTTGGCCTGTTCATTGGGGTTAATAGAGGTACTATTTACTGAGCTGTTGAAGACTGGGAAAGAGTCAAGAGTTAATTTTAGACGTGTTAAGTTTGGGAAGCCTCTCAATGAAAGTTGGCTATGATGATGGTGATGATGATCGTAGTAATTATGAAATTGTGGCTCAGTACAGATTATGAAAAGAACAAACATTTGCTGTGTGCAGGGCATGAGACACATTAGCTCATGTAAACTCCATAACATGGTAGGCACCGATATCATCCTCATTTGATAGATGAGTGTAATGGGTTGATCGTGGCTCCCAAATGATATGTCCATGTCCTAGTCCTCAGAATCCATAAATGCGAGCTTATTTGAAAAGAATCTTTGTAGATGTAATTAAGTTAAGGATCTCAAGATAAGATAATCTTGGCTTATCCTGATGGGCCCTAAATCCAATGGCAAGTGTCCACCTGAGACATCCAGAGGAGAAACTCACAGAACAGGAGAAGGGGATGTGAAGACAGAGGCAGAGATGGGAGAAATGCAGCTACAAGGAATGCCAGCAGCACCTGAAGCCAGAAGAGGAAAAAAGGACGTTCCCTAGAGCCTTCAGAGGGAATACGGCTTTGCATGCACTTGATTCCAGACTTTCAGCCTTCAGAACTGTGACAGAATAAATTTCTATGGCTTTAACCCACCCAGTTTGTACTAATTTGTCCCAGCAACCCCAGGAAACTAATACAATGAGGAAGACCAGGCATAGAGAGGTAAGCAACTTGCCCAAAGCCACACAGCAAGTGAGTAGCAGAGCTGGGAACGTCTAGCTCCACAGCCACTCACCCACAGGTAGGCAGCATCAACTTCACATCTCCAATGGGGAAACGGAGACTCAGAGCCACAAGGAACAGAGCTGGTGAATGGCAGTGCCAGGCTCTCTTGGGCCTCCAACAGGGAGGCCAGAGGCCCACCCCACTATCGATTCTCACCTTTCCACCTTGAAAAACCCAGAAAGGTCCCTGCCTGGCCATCCCATGTTTCTTGGTAGCCACCAAGTGGATTCAGGGCTTTGCTGAGAATTCTATCCAACCTGTTTTAGTTCACAGGCAAGCAGCCGCAAAGAGACCCTAGTGGGTAGCAGCCTCGGTAAACAGGTTTCAGTGGCACCTCAGCACTCATCACAATCACTCAGGACTGCGTAGAGTTTGGATTCTGAAACAGCCTCCTCTTTCCATGATACCCATGCTCAAAATCTCTTGGCTCCAGCCCCACCCTGGCCATGAAGACCGAGATCAGAGGAGTGCCAGGGGCAGGGCATGCTGGCGGCCTCAGAACCGCTGCCAGCCAACTAGAAATTGTTCTCTGAAGAAACAGCGATTGTCCATTCCATCTCCCACCGATGCCCAGGAAAATATTTTACTGGATGAAAAGCAAATATTGGGAATCCAGGCAAAACATCCTCCCTGACCCCTGCCTGGTCAAATCTTCATTATTTGAACAGAGATGGACCGTGGGACCTGCAAACAAGGCCTGTGAATGGGACCCAAACGTCTTCCCACACAAAACCGACTTCTCAGAACGCTTAATGAGGGGTGGTCAGTTAATCTGGGGAGTGGTAGGGGGCTGAGAATAGGGGATGGGAGAAGTGTTCCGTTTATAAAGAATAAAATAATTAAATTCAGGTCAGTGGAGGGAGCCACTGGGCTGAAACAAATTTGCAGGCCGTGGGGGAGAGCAAGTAGCAAAGGAATGAGCGTTGTGGCTGATTCCAGCCGCCTTCTTCGCCTTCTTCAGTGACAACTGAAAAGGGGTGTTGTGGCCCAGGGGCTGCCTCCAAAAAAGAGACCATCTCTGGTTCGGAGACCCTTCTCTCTTACAGGCGCACACACACAGAGACGCAACAACACACACACTGTCTCTCAAACCCACACTTCGGCTATGAGGTGATGAGGTTTCACCGCTATACCCACTCATTCATTCCTCAAAATATATTTTGAGGGCAAAATGTAAACATGCTCACTCAACTGAGCTGGCCAAAGGAGAGCCATTGTTTGAAAGAGCTCCCTGTGGCAGACTTTCTACCTTTGTTTACCTCAGTGATGTGGCCCTTGTCCAAGATGAGTTTGGAAGGCCATGTTTGGAGCCATCTTCAGAGTTGTACTATGAGGCGAAGAGTAAAGCTTGGTTCATTACTGTCTAAGGGCCTCCTATGCTGAGGACCTGTCTCCCCTCAACTGTTATTTCTGAAGGGAAGTCACACTCCCGGTTCCTCAGGCGTGACTGCAGCCACCTTCAGAGGGCGGAGACTGGTCAACACCAGAGAGGAGAGTGTGGTGCTGGGTGGTGGTGGTGAGGTACTCTCAGGCGTTCCAGGAACTTGGGGTGCCCTGGGCCCTGGTGCCAGCTTTGGAATAAAGGGCATGTTCCCCAAGGGGACAGTCATCATGAGCACATCCCCCATGTGCGAAGGTGGGTTCTGGTGATGACCACCTTTGTTGTTTTTTAGAAGCCAGCTGTACAGTGTGTCAGCGCATCTGCTCTGGGCTTGGCACTGGGCCTGGCACATAGGGATGTAGAGTGACAAGGTACAAGGCAAGGCCTCTGTTGCCAAGACCCACCCTTGAGGAGGGACCTGGACTCAATGACATGACATGCCTGTCCTCAGGGCCCGGGGTGCTCCTGATTGGAGAAACCTGTTGGAGAAGGTCACTGGGTGGAGGACTGGAAGGTGACAGGCAGAGGGAGGGCCACCTGGGGCAGGAGGCAGGGCAGGGAGGACAGGGTAGAGTGGTCCTGGACAGTGGGCTCAACCCCCCTCAGTGGGGAGGCAGACTTGACAGGAGAACTGCAGAGATTTCTGGCTGGGGGAAAGGTGGGGAAGCTCACACAGAGGACAGAAGAATTTCACAAAGACCCAGCCCTGGTAGGAGGCTTCCTGTGCAAATGTATGTCCCTTTGGAACATAGATTCCTTCTGAGGGTGGCATCTGGGAACACAACTTGAAACTGATTCCACTACTGAGCGTGGGGACGTCACAGCCTCATCATGCCTCAGTTTCTCTATCTGGAGGCTAATTGCAATAACAACAACATCATCTAACATTCATATTGCAGGCCCTGTTCTGAGTACCTTATCCAGCTCAACTCTTTTAATGTAATAATGCTATTATTGTAGTTTACCTGCTCGTGGCTGCTACGTTTCTTGGCCTCTCAAATAGAGCTAAACACACCATTTATCTTACCTCAGATTTTCATGAGGCTAAAATCATGGAATGTATATAAGAGAGGTCTTTTAATGGAATGACACTCTACAAATGCCTATTGTTGGTGTTGATCTTATAATTCTATAGGTTGGTGCAAAAGTAATTGCAGTTTTGCCATTACTTTCAATGGCAAAAGCTGCAGTTACTTTTGCACTAACTTAGGCTTCATCCTTTCAGAAGCCATTATAGAATCACTTTCAAACATGAGCAGAGGAAAGATCCCATGGAGACTGGCAAAAAAAAAAAAAAAAAAAAAAAAATACACAAAGTCTGAAACATTAGAAGGTAGGACATCAGGGGTTTTTGTTTGTTTCTTGTATCAGGCCCAACATTCTGAGAAGGGTCATTACTTGCTCCCTGGTTGCCTGGCGGCAGAAGGAATACAGGGCTTCTCAGAGTCAGTGGCAGCATTCTAGCTCACTCAGTTCACAGAAAGCATTTATTCAATGCCCAGGAGCAAGAGAATAAGACCTGCTCTCCGCCAGAGAAGGACGCATGTTTGGGGAACCTGACTCTTTGCAAAAGTGCGTGCCTCGGTCACTGTAGCCTGACAAGTTTGCAAGGATCCCTTAACTCCCCTCCCCACAACCTCCAACAGGTTCCTCCTGAAGACGTCCTAAATCAACCACCCAGCAACCCACAGGGAAACCATGCCTTCTCCCCTCTCTGCCAACATCTACATCCAATCCTCAGTAAGGCTATCTTTAGACACTCTACGTATCCCTGAATCCGCCTACTTTACCTCCATGGGCACTGCCCTCATCTCTTACTGGAACTTCCAAAGCAGCCTCCCAAGTGGCCTCCCTGTCTCCACTTTTGCCTTCTCCACTCTGGGCAGTGATCTAAAAATGTGGATCAGGTCGCAGCACTCTCTTGCTTAAACGTTTGAAGGCTTTCCACTGAACCCTAAACAAAATCCAAATTGCTCTACCAAGTCCTCCAGGCCCTATGTGTTGTGGCTCTTTCCTGTCTTTTCTGACTCAGCATCTACCACTGTTCTCCGGATGCTGGTCCTGCCACCTGGCTGAGACTCGGTTTCCTTACCTGTGAAATGGGCACAGTAATGTCTACCTTCCAGGCTGGCTGTGGGGCCACCAGGAGTGGGGACTTAATAAGCACTTTGTAGACTGCAAAGTGCAGCACCTTTAACTTTTACCCTGCTTATAATTGGGCTTTTGTGTTCACACTCGTTTCTATGATTTCTAGTTCCATTTTATCTGTACATTTTATTGTTTGTAATTTTATATGCTTTTCAGATATAAGGATACTTATATACACAAGATATTATTGGAGACCACGTGACAGCATCTCAGTATTCCAGAGATAACAGCCCAGCTAGGGTGTGCTTAAAACCTGGACAATATTAGTTCTTTCCTGGGTAGAAAACCAGAATTTTAATTATGCAGTCAGATTGCTAGAAGCCTAGTGAGATCTCATTAAAATTATAAACGAGTTAATTTTCTTATGAAAATGACAATAATGTGATCTTCAATATCGTCTCCAACATTTTCAATAGCGGCAGGTAACATTTATTAACCTTATTTTGTGCCGACCCTTGTATTAAGCACTTTTTAGGCTTTACCTTTGTTAATCCTCACAACATTAGGAAGTATTATTATTGTCCAGATGAGGAAGCTGAAGTTCAGAGACATTAAGTAACTTGCCCAAGGTCACAGTGCTGGTGAGAAATAAAATTCCGATTCTCTTTGTCTGTCTGTGTTTGTAGCCCATGTTCTTTGGTTCTGCCCTATGTGTGTTTGGGCACAGGGAGACCAGGAATGTGTTTATTTGTGGAAAATCATAGGGATAATACGGTTGGGCAGGGAGTATTAGGCAACTGTAAGGCCACCAAGCTCCACACATGCAAGGTAGTTTGGGCAGTAGATTCTCTTCGGCGTTCTCCTTTACTACTTCATCTCTTATGTTCTAACTTGCAAAGTTGAATGATGCCCAGTAGGTTTCCTTGTAGTCAGTGCAAAAGAGTGTGATTCTCTCCTGTAAAGAGCAGTCATTGCCTTTCTGCTATTTAAACCAAAAAGTGTGTGTGTGAGACAGACAGACACACACACACACACACACACACCCAGAGAGAGAGACTCGGTGAGAAATAGTAGTCATAAAGTGCTTTGTTTTAGAAGCTGATGGGGGTGCTCTGCCTAGAAAGATTCCCAGAAGTCTTCCCTCCACCCTGACCTTCTTCTACCTCCCTCGTCACGTCACTCATCTGTGACCTCAGGCAAGTTACTTCCTCTGTCTGGACCCCAGTTCTCTCATTAGCAAACCAGAACCTCTAGATTCCCAGAGTTCTTTCCAGATCCCAGACTGCAGGGATACTTTTATATCCATGATCTCTTTTGCCTTCACAATCTTGGGAGAAGAGCAGGTCAGATTCGCAATGCGAAGCTCAGAGAAGGTGGCATGGTTAATAAGTGGACCCTGGACTAGTGTCGTCAAGTTTCAACATCAATTGCAATGTCAGCTGATTCTTCCAAGCTGCCAGCTGCCTTCGAGGGTGTAGATGGAGCCTGTCTAGGACCTACGTGTCTACCCTTTCAAAACCGAAAGAAGGAGCACTCTGAAGCCTCTGAGCATCTCCAAGCTCTGCGTGGAGGCCTCCGGCCACCCCAAGAGATCAATCCCTGCGGGGCAGTTCCCTTTTTCCTTCTCACCTCCTGGCTTCCTTATCCTTGCATAGGGAAGAACACAGGCAGACGTGGTAGGAGATGCCCCAGGAAAGGCATAGATGGCTTGAAGGACTTTCTGAGGTCCCTGCGGACGTAAAATTAACTGCAGAAAATCAGAAGCATGATGTGTGTGTGTGTGTGTGTCTGTGTGTGTGAAGGGTGAGAACAAAAAGCTAAGCATAGAAAAAGCTCTCACAGCCACCTGTATTTCCTCTCTAATTACTCTGTGTTTTATACTTCTTTACAAATCTATGAGCTTCCTATTATACACCAGACAAATCTTTACAAATAAGGGAGAAAGAAGCTTCCCCACTAAGACCCACCAGCTGGAAGTGTTTCAGTCATGACATAAGCTCCTTCATGTCTAGCTGGTGAACATTCCCTGGGATCTGGCGCCAACAGTTCTTTCCCAAGGTCCTTACAGCCAAACAGAACATCAGCCAGCCCAGAACCAAGGCAGAAACCCACTAAGGTGGGGTCTCCCCAGATCCGGCAGCAGTTCACCATTTCCACCCAAAGGGCTCAGAATGCTATAGATGCAACAATCCCTGTTTACATGAGGGGTCCCTTAAAAGTGAGCACTTAGCAGTGCTGTCTCACGGTGGGGGCCAAAGGCCACTACCAGTAGGATACAATTTGTGGGGAACTAATGAAAGGCTCCTCTAACCAAAAAGTCCTGGGTAATGACCCCTGTCTGAACCTGGTTTGAAATTCCCATAATAGAGCCACTCGTGGCTCGGATGACAAAGAGAGGCCTAGTGAGCTAAAGAAAATAGCCCACGTTTTGCTCTAGAAAGTCCTGATCACGTTTGTAATAAGTATACTCTTAGATGATGACTTAACCTCATTGATCCTTGATTTTTGAATCTCCAAGCTCTGTAAAAATAATGAGAAATACTGATTTAGGACATCTAACACAGAGTCTGGCATGTAACAGGTCTGAGTAAATAGCAGTTGTTGCTGTAATTATCTCAATCATTTCGAGGGTCTCTGTTTAAAAAGTTCCCATGCTGTCAGGGATGCTCCACTGCAACCATGGCCCATGAGTAAAGGTTCCTTTGATGGTTTGCTAGTTGGGCTCTCAGAAAATGAGCTGGGGCAATGGTTCTCAAAGTGTCATGCCCGCATCACCTGGGAATTTGTTAGAAATGCAGGTTTGGGGGCCTCACCTGCCCCAACCTGTTGAATCAGAGATTCTGGGGGTGAGGCCCAGCCATTTCACACGCCCCCAGGTGATTCCAGTGCCCACTGAGTTTGAGAACCCCAAAGCGCAGGCAAAGACTGCCAAATCTGCCTGATCATCAGAACTTCTGGGAGTGTTCAGGGGAGAAAAGCCTTTGAGCCTTGACTCCCAGGGATTTGGAGGCTTTAGGTTCTGGGGTGAAGCCTGGGAGCCAGCTTTTTTTGTTTGTTTGTTTGAGACGGAGTCTCGCTTTGTCACCCAGGCTGGAATGTGGTGGTGCAATCTCGGCTCACTGCAGGCTCCGCCTCCCGGGTTCACACCATTCTCCTGCCTCAGCCTTCCGAGTGGCTGGGACTACAGGCGACTGCTGCCATGCCCCTGGCTATTTTTTTGTATTTTTAGTAGAGATGGGGTTTCACCGTGTTAGCCAGGATGGTCTTGATCTCCTGACCTCCTGATCCACCTGCCTGGGCCTCCCAAACTGCTGGGATTACAGACATGAGCCACCACGCACAGCCAGGAGTCAGCTTTTTAACAAGTTCCCTGATGTTTCCACTGAACTAGAGGTTGAGTTTGTTAGGAGAATTTGCTCCTGGAAAGAACTCGGGGATGGATGTGGTAGGAAGTAGGCTGGGGAAGCAGGCCTGGCAGGGCTGGGGGCCCTGAGAGAAGAAGGTGCTGAAGACCAATGTTCTCAATCCCAGGCCTATAAATTTATGAGATGAATTTCTTACAACCTTCTCATTTTCCAACTAGGGAAACCGAGTCCCACATAAAGAGACATGACTGTCCTAAGTCCATGCAACTCATGCCTGGAATAGCTGGAACTTGAGCCATAGGTCTTGCTTCCAAAGCCAGTGCCCTTCCCACCGTGCCCCAGGAGCTGGTGCTCATTTGTTCCTTCTTCGTGTCTCTAAGAGTGGGCTCTACAGTCAAGCACTACATCTGCGCACATTTCCCCAAAGCTGACCGTAAGGGAGAGAGCTAGGGTGGACTTGGAGTCAGACTTCATATCTCAGTACAAGTTTAGGTTGTCACTGGGTAGCTGAGCCACCGAGTTACCGTCTAAGGGCCTCAGTTTCCTCATCTGCAAAATGGGGGTAACATCTGATCTCACACAGATGCTTAGTGGTTCAAATACCATCACATACATGAAGAGGCTTTCCAAGCTGTCAATCAGCTCCACAAATGCAGGGGCTTGGGAAGAAAGGAAGACTTCATCACCATGTCTCACCAGAACCACTCTCTCTAGCTGGAGGGCTGAAACACCCTCAAAGCAATCAGAGAACAATTAAGCGTTCAGCTGCATGCTAAGTGTGAACTCACACTGTGCCTCTGCTCAGGCTGCCCCTCTGCCTGGATTGCCCCCCCACCCCTGACCCTCCAAGTGCCCAGTATGTGCAAGAACCCTGTGTAGTTCATGGTCTGTTCCTGACTCCCTACTGTGAGGCAGGAAGTGGGTTTTGCAACCCCAAAATGTCTGGCACCTGCAAAGTGTGCTCAGGAAGTGGTGGATAGGGAGATCTCTAGGCCTTAGAGAAGGCCTTTTCAGGTGGCTAAATGCTTCGGGGAATTCTTATGATGCGCCAGTGGATTGAATACAGGAAAGACACGGGCTTTAAACCAGGCGGAAGTCACCAGCTGACTCCCCGCTATCCCCAGGCCTCTAGCGCCTTTGTCATCCACTCCACCATTTGAGAGTTCTCGTTAGGGCTAGTGGTTTCCTGCAGGGAAGTGTCAGGGGAAGACAGACAGGGAGGAAGGGGAAGCAGGAACCAGCAATGCTCCACTGGGCAGCAGTATGTAATGCTGCTGCTAAAACGAAAGAAAGACAAGAACCAAGGGCCAGGTAAACAGTCAATGCTCAGTGTTCGAAACAAGAGTTTTCATGTATCTGGCTGATTCTCCTGCTTCTCTGTGTTTTCCGGGTGCGGAGGATGAACGGAGGCATGCAGAGGAAACATGGCACCATGGCGCAAAGAGCTGTTGGCAGGTGAACAGGAGATTCGGGCTTTTCCTCCAACTCTGCCCTGACAAGCTTGAGCAAGTCACACTGGATTTCAGGGTCTTGCTCTTTAAAATGGGTACTGACAATGGGGAGAAGTTTAATTGTTCTCCTCTAAAGGATAAAGCAAACAACACAGAAAAGGAAGTAATGGCCACAGGTCCAGCAAAGCAAAATGAGTTTAAGCTGACACTGTTCTGGCCAGGGTCCTTCCATGAAAACCCAACAGTAACGACGACAACAATGACGATGGTGACTACTCTTATTTATTGAGTATGCACTGAGCATGAGGCATGGGACAAGTACTTTTCTGTGCTTGTAATGAACTTTCTGTGCAATGTAATGACAAGTATAATGTAAGCCACTTTTAATGTAAAGCACTTTTTCTATGCAATGTAATGACGAGCACTCATCACAATGGTTAATCTTCACAACGGCCCTTTAAGGTAGATACTATCATTATTCCCATTTTGCAGTTGGGCAAATTGATGCACAGAGAAGTTAAACCTGGGATCAGGGACTGGCGAGTGGGAGAGCCAGGATTTGAACCCAGGGTGTCTGATTCCAGAACCTACCTTCTTTCCCACGACACTCTACCAAACTTGGAAGTCTGTATTTTTACAGTTAGGAAAGAGTAACTGTGGAAAGAGTAAAGGACTTAGGCAATTAAAATAATTAATCATTTTCTAAACAGAAGACTCAGTCTGGAAAGACCACACTTGGAGCACGCACAAATTCAAAATCTACTAAATTATTCCTAGTGTAGGAAGCACGTCTCAGGAAGTTGGTTTAAACAAAAAGGTAGAATAGGTGCCCTGGAGCTAGCCCAGCACTTAGAGTCAGACAATCTGGGTTCTAGTCCAGTGGCCCCATGTACCAGCCTCTTCTGCTGGGGTCAGGGAGCCACTTTGGAGCCCATTTTCTCACCCTTCAGGGAGTGAAGTGCCAGAATATATAGTTCTCACCCTTCAGGCAGTGCCCTCTCCACTCACAGATCTAGCTCAGAATAGAGAGTCCCATCAATGTCCACCTTCTCCACAACACAAGGTTTAGAAGAATCTGTCTCTCATACATTAATATCTATTAACAAAATAACCAGGCATATGTATAACTGCTGGAGTTTCTGAACAAAACAAGGTAACCATTGTTATCCAATTGCAGCCCAAAGCAAAAACAAAACCAAACCCCCCACGATCCCATGCCACCCCATGCCACCATATCCTGGATTTCTGGAACTTGCAGTGATTTCTGGAAATACTCCCTATATTGCGGACTTCTGGGAAAACACTGGCCTACATTTTAGTTCCTAAGGCCTCTTCCAAAACCAAGTTCTATAGTTCTACAAAATTATGTCCATAAGTGTGCTTTGCTAATTGCAAACGTATCATTGAGGTTCTTATTTTGTTCCCTTAATGCTGGAAAGGTAAAAAACAGGGAGGACCCCTTGGAGTCCAGAGGAGGTCATCTGAGGATACGAGCCGGGCAGGCCACTGCCACTTCACACTGAGGGTGGAAAACACATGGAAGTCATTGGGCCCGAGAGGCTGTACCAGCTAAAAATATAAACAAGTGGAAGAAGGGTTTAGATGAACTCATGGGTGAGTGAACGATGGGGTGAGGGAAGTTGGAAATGTTCAGATTTTGTCCATTGCTTCTGCAACCTGCTCTGTTCTCTGTTAGCAACAGAATGCTTGGCTGAATGGAGTGTGGATGGGCCCACAGAGAGCAATGCCACATTCTAGTGTGTGCCCAAGATAAAAAAGAAGGAAGGGAAAAAAAAAAGTAATGACGGTATAGTGTGGTTCCCTGCTCCAACATATAACTTCTATAATCATACACGAAAAACCCTTTGGAATACATTTAGAAATAAAAGAAAGAAAAATAATAATTTCTGATTTGATCTCTAAAGATCTCAACTTTGTTAACATTTTACTGTAATTTCATCATGCATTATGTGTTTTTCTTAAATAAAAACTATTTATACAGTATGAATCCTGCATTTTTCATTTAACATTTACCACTTTAAAAAAATCACATTAGCCGGGCGTGGTGGCTCACGCTTGTAATTCCAGCACTTTGAGAGGGCGAGGCTGGCAGATCATGAGGTCAGGAGTTCCAGACCAGCCTGGCCAACATGGTGAAACCCCGTCTCCACTAAAAATACAAAAATTAGCTGGGTGTTGGCACGTGCTTGTAGTCCCAGCTACTCGGGAGGCTGAGGCAGGAATGAATCGCTTGAACCTGGGAGATGGAAGTTGCAGTGAGCCGAGATGGAGCCACTGCACTCCAGCCTGGGTGACAGAGTGAATTCTGTCTCAAAAAAATCACATTACTAAATACTGTAGACTTCATATATGACCGAAAGGTTTCTACCACGTATTTAACCATTTATTTATTTAATTGTTTAATTATCATACTATTCATCTCTTGTTGAACCTTGTTTTCTTTTCCCAGTTTTCTGCTGTATAAACATGCTGGGATTGACATGCCCGGTTACTTCTTTTTGGAGAAATAACAATAAATCTCCAAATCTCAGAGTAGAACATGTAATGAGTTTCTCTTACATAGACAAAGGGCATGTGAGGGATGGGCACACGAGCAATATTCGCCAGGGTGTCCGTGGTGACTTGCTGTAATACCATTTTTAAAGGTTCCTTGATACCCAGGAAGTGCCCCTGGCACCCCACTATCCTGTGCTTTCTACTGTCTTCCCACAGCTATTTGTTTTTGTAGAAGATTCTTCCCTTGCTCTGCAAACTGAGAGCACTTGGAGAGCTACAGAGATGTGCAGCCACTGGGCTAAAGCACACCCAGACGGGGCTCTTATTAGAAATGCAAATCTCCTCTCTGCTGACAAATCCCAAACACAAAGCTCAACGGGCTCTTCCACCCTCCTCTCCCCTAGGCGGGTGGCCTCTCTCTTCCACGTTACCTGAATGAGCTGAAAGGGAGTTGGCTGGGTTGTGGATCAGTAATCTGAGAAGGAAAGGGTCTGTCTGAAATGGAATTGTCTCCCCAGTGTTTCCATTTTACCCAATAAGAGGAAGTCAGTCTCTTTCTTCTCAGCCTTAACTCTACTAAAAGCCATTAAGCACGGACAAAGACAGGAGACATTATCTGTTGGCAAGTGTGAATGCTGCATTCTGTACCTCCAGCAGGGATGGAAATTGAGCTGTTTACTTGGTGGCCACCCCAAGGGACTGAAATGAAGCTCTAATGTGACAGCATTTCTGAAATGCAAGTTTTAAATCCCAAATTCTCACCTTCTATTCCCCACCTGTAAAACGCACTAGGAATTTGCACTATTAATTTAGCCAAATTACACCCTGACTAGATCTGACCACCAGATGCAAATGAAGTCACCAGTAGGTGACCACAGTAACCTGGGTCTGGTTTTGGAAAGGAGGGTGGGTGTTTGAAACCTGTAGGGGTAGTGGCAGGGCCAGCTTATGGAATAACTTTCCTCATTACAAGTGACTTCCAGAATGGGGCTCACGATTAGAGATGGGGGTCTGGAACCCATTGCTCAGATGGGGTTTCCTTTGATGGTCAGTAATACAGTTACTGGAAAGGGGTCCAGATCTAGACCCCAAGAGAGGGTTCTTGGATCTTGCACAAGAAAGAATTCAGGGCGAGTCCATAAAGTGAAAGCAAGTTTATTAAGAAAGTAAAGGAATAAAATAATGGCTACTCCATAGACAGAGCAGCCCCTAGGGCTGCTGGTTGCCCATTTTTATGGTTATTTCTTGATGATATGCTAAACAAGGGGTGGACTCTTCATGCCTCCCCTTTTTAGACCATATAGGGTACCTTCCTGACGTTGCCATGGCTTTTGTAAACTGTCATGATGCTGGTGGGAGTGTAGCAGTGAGGATGACCAGAGAGTCATTCTGGTCAAAATCTTGATTTTGGTGGGTTTGGGCCAGCTTCTTTACTGCAAGCTGTTTTATCTGCAAGGTCTTTATGACCTGTATCTTGTGCCGACCTCCTACCTCATCCTGTGCCTTAAAATGCCCTAATCGTCTGGAAATGCAGCCCAGTATGTAAGATTCTCCCTGGGGCCTGAAAGCTTAAGGGGATGAATAACTCCTCCCTTCTCAGGCCCAGTCCCAAGGCGCAAGGCTACTTGTGCCAGCAGTGTGGGCCAGCTAAATAGCAGAAGCAGGAAGAAAGCCGGCTGGAAGACACCTACCCTGGCTGGAAGACACGTACCCCTGAAGATCAAGAAAGAGGCCATCCGGGTACAACGTAGCAGTTACGTCAGACTAGGACACTTCCTGTTTACAGGAGACTATAAAACCTTTGCCCTGTCCTCACTTGGTGCTGATGCCATTTTAGGCCTCAGCCCGCCTGCACCCAGGAACTCATTAAAACAGCATGTTGCTCCACACCGCCTCGTATTGTCTGTTGGCACGCTCTCCGGGTTCGAACGGATACAAGAACCTTAAGTCAGGTGCCAAAACCAGGGAGGGGCTCAGGTCTGCATCCCCTGTGGACCTACCCCTCCACCCCGGAGAGCAAGCCATAGCAGCTGGACAAAGGAAGCTCCTCAGCCTCCAATTGCCTCTCTGTGCATGCACATCGGTCACTGATCTTGCCTACTGGTAAGTTTTCCCGGGAGCCCTGTTAACAGGGGAAAATCCACATGGCCTCTCTTGATTTCTCTGGTCCAAAAATCCAACGTTGGTCCAAGAAGGCTCTGGCGTGTGCCAGGCACTTGCTGATCATCTGGCCTTAGGGGGGCGCCTTTAAGCCATTAGATCGTGTTCTGGGAACGAAAATGGCAGCAGTGACAATTGCTCCTTTTATTGTCCCCCTCCTGCTGTCCAGGACGGTCTCCTCTTCCTTGTTCTCTCAGCCTACCCTCTGTTGTGGGAAATTCCCAGTCTTCCATTCCAAAGGACAGCCCTCTAGGCTGCCTCATTAAAAAAACCTACAAACCTTAGGCCTCAGGCAAGATATCTGCCCTAAGTGCCTTGTCTTTTTTGCAGTTCAGTCTGGCCACAATACGAATTAAATAATGGGTCCAAATGGCCCGCAAATGAAACATTCAACTTTACAATTTTAATTGACTTAAGCAATTATTGCTGACGACTGAAGAAATGAGAAGTTCCTTATGTCCAGGCCTTTTTACACTCAAATCACAACCCAACCTCTGCAATTCTTTCTTACCTGTTCAAATCCTTCTCCATTCTTGCCACCCTGATCGCCTTTCTCTTCCCAACCCTACCTCTTTTTCCTCATTAAATCCAGCAGACTGCTGTCCACCCCTCCCAGCCCTTACCTCTTCCTCTCAACCACCTTCTTTAACCCCCGCAAGCCTCCTCATTGTCTTCTCAGCTGCCATCTTCCCAGTCGCCATCTTCTTAGTTAGCAGTATCCACTTCTTTTCCTACACCGTCCCCTCCTCAGGACAATTCTAGTATTGCCTGTACCCATTCTCCTCCCCCACCGCCCTCTCCTGAGGCTTGTAAACCCATCCCACCACCTTACGCCCCTATCCTCCACTGCTTATCAACTCAACCACCCTTCCCCCTTCAAACCCTCGCAGGAACCACTTCCGGCTTCTTCCTTCTCTCCTGCCCTTACTTGCTTGGGCGCCATCTTTGGCCCATGCACGCCTGTGCTAGAATGCCCCCTTCAGAAAGTAGCAGAAAATTAAGGTATTGTTAGAGTTCATGTTCCCTTCTGCCTCGTTGATCTCTCTCAAATTAACAAAAGCTTCGGTTCATTTCCAGAAGATGCTACCTTTTATATTAGAAAATTTTAGTACCTCACCCAGTCTTATGAACTAACCCGGCATGACCTCTAGGTTATCCGCTCTTCCACCCTCACCCCAGAAGACCGAGACCGTATCTGGACCATAGCTCAGGCACATGCTGATACCATTCATCACCAAGCTCCTGCCCAGCCTACTGGTGCAGAGGCAGTCCCCAACCAGGACCCCCACTGGGATTATCAAGACAGGGCCTCTGGATGCCACCGTTGAAACCACATAATTGTGTGTCTCCTTGCAGGACTCAAAAAGGGTGCCCATAAAGTGGTAAACTATGAAAAACTTTCAGAAATCACCCAAGGTCCTAATGAAAACCCAGCCCTTTTTCTCTCTCATTTAACTGAAGCCATTAAAAAATATACCAACCTAGACCCAGCTAGCCCAGAAGGAACCACTATCTTAAACCTTCGGTTCATCTCCCAATCCACCCCCTATATTCGGCACAAGCTTCAGAAGCTTGATGACGGCCCTCAAACCCCACAACAAGACCTTCTAAATTTAGCCTTCAAAGTCTTTAACAATCATAATGAGGAAACTAAAAGGCAAAAACCCGCAGAGTTTCGAATGCTTACCTCTGCCATCAGGGGCCCTGCAGGCCCACGGGGCCGCAGCTCCACACAGAAGCCTCCTAGCAATCTACCTCCACCTGGTGCCTGTTTCAAGTGCGGCAATGAAGGCCACTGGTCCAGACAATGCCCAAACTCAGGTAAGCGCACCAGGCCGTGCCCCATCTGCGGAGGACCCCACTGGAAGTCGGACTATGAGCAGCCCCAGCAAGGACCGCCCCCATCCCTTCCCGAGCTGGCCAAAACCTCCTACTTGGATCTCATCAGCCTTGCCGCTGAAGACTGATGGTGCCCTGGAACAGACTCCCTGGCAACTACCATCACTTCATCCAAGCCAAGGGTAACCCTGATGGTGGCAGGTAGGCCGGTATGTTATTTTTAAATTAATACCGGGCAACCTACTCTGCTTTACCTAATTTTTCAGGACCCACCCAGTCCTCCCAAGTCTCTGTTGTGGGAATTGACAGACAAGTCTCCAAACCCCGAGCCAGCCCTCCACTTTTCTGCTCCTTGCACACCTTTTCCTTCGCTCACTCTTTTTTTTTTTTTTTTTTTTTGAGATGGAGTCTTGCTCGGTTGCCCAGGCTGGAGTGCAGTGGCGCAATCTCAGCTCACTGCAAGCTCCACCTCCCAGGTTCACGCCATTCTCCTGCCTCAGCCTCCCGAGTAGCCTGGGACTACAGGCACCCACCACCAAGCCCGGCTATTTTTTTGTATTTTTTAGTAGAGATGGGGTTTCACCGTGTTAGCCAGGATGGTCTCGATCACCTGACCTCGTGATCCCCCCACCTCGGCCTCCCAAAGTGCTGGGATTACAGGCGTGAGCCACCGCACCTGGCCCGCTCACTCTTTCTTAGTCCTGCCCTTATGCCCAACTCCGCTCCTAGGCAGAGACACCCTTTCAAAATGCCACACTACTCTCCACATCCACATTCCCCATAGTACCCAACACATCAACCCAGACCCCTCTGGGGCATCTAACCTTCTTCTACTCCTCCAACCGCCCACCTTAAAACATGCAACTTCTCCTTATCCGGCGACCGTAGTTAACTCCGCAGTTTAGGATACTTCCACATCTTCAGTCGCAGAACACCACACCCCCGTCCGCATTACCATTAAAGAGCCCACCCAGTTGCTATCACAGAAGCAGTATCCCCTCCTTCAAGCAGCTCTCATAGGCCTAAAGCCTATCATTTCTCGCCTCCTCACCAGTCACCTACTCCGCAAACTCCCCTTTTAACACACCAATTCTACCTGTTAAAAAGCCAAATGGAACTTAATGCTTAGTCCAGGACCCCAGGCTCATTAACCAAGCTGTACTCCCGGTATGTCCAGCAGTTCCTAACCCATATACTTTACTTTTCACGATTCCCTCCAATACCACCGATTTTTCTGTTCTAAACCTTAAAAAATCCCTTTTTCACAATTCCTTTACACTCGAATTCCCAAAACCTTTTTGCCTTTATGTGGGAAAATCCTGACACCCACATTTCATGTCAGCTCACCTAGTGTGTACTACCTCAAGGTTTCAGAGACAGCCCCCACCTTTTCGTACAGGCCCTTGCTTGTGACCTCTTTACCTTATCCCTAAAACCGTCCACCCTCCTTCAATGTGTTAATGATCTGCTCCTGTGTAGCCCCTCTCAAAGAGACTGCAACGCCCATACTATCTCTCTCTTTTAAACTTCTTGGCAGAACGGGGGTATTAGGTCTCCCCTAAGAAAGCACAAATATGCACCTCCTCGGTCACCTATCTAGGCCTAGCTCTTACCCTGCAAACCCGAGGGCTCACAACCGACCGCGTATCCCTCCTCCAGTCCCTCCCGCCTCCGCAAACTAAGCAAGAAATTCTCTCTTTTCTAGGACTAGCAGGATATTTTAGGCTCTGGGTTCCCTCCTTCGCTCTACTTGCCAAACCATTATACTAAGCTGCTAAAGGCCCTCTCCATAAGACTTCAAACCCTGCACAGCCTATTCCCCAACCTTTCTGTCTACTCCAGAAGGCTCTCAACTCAGCCCCCGTCCTCACTGTCTCAGACTTCACCAAATCTTTCTCCCTCTATACCGACGAATGGCGTGGAGTTGTACTGGTGTTCTAACCCAGTCTAAGGGACCCACCCTCCAGGTTGTTGCCTACCTCTCTAAACAGCTTGAAGCCACAGTTCTCAGACGGCCTGCCTACCTCTGAGCATTGGCGGCAGCTGCTGTCCTCACCCTTGAAAGCCTAAAACTATCTCTCCATGCCAACCTAACAGTTTATTCAACCCATAACATCAAAGACAAGCTAGCTCACCGCAGTGTACTAAGTCTCATCTCTGCCCCACAGCTCCTCCAACTGTATGCTCTGTTCGTAGAAACTCCCCACATCACCGTGCTAACCATCTCCCATCTAAACCCGGCCACGCTCTTACCTGAAGCTGCAACCGCCCAAGACCCTACACATTTCTGTGTAAACACTGTTCAAACCTTCCTTATACCTTTTCCAAACCTAACAGACCAACCCCTTCCAGATGCCTCCTTTACTTGGTTTGTAAATGGCAGCTCCTTCCTACATCAAGGACACCAGAATGCTGGCTATGCTATAGTGTCACCCACCGCCCCCCGCCCGACACACACACACTATTGAAGCCAATCTCCTCCCCCTAGGCACCACCTCCCAAAAAGCTGAACTCATCACCCTCACTCGAGCTCTCGCTCCAGCAGCCGGACAACAGATCAACATATATTCAAATTCTCATTATGTGTTCCACATAGTGCACTCACACTCATCCATCTGGAAAGAACGGGGTATCCTAACTGCAAAAAACACTCCTGTCATAAATGGCTCTCTCATCAGCAAGCTCCTTCAAGCTGCCAGGCTCCCACAAAAAGTTACCATCATTCATTGCAGGGGCCACCAAACCCCAGACAATCCTATATTGGCTAGAAATGTGCTAGCAGATTAGGTAGCCAAATAAGTAGCCCTACATCCTGTGCAAGGCCAGTTTCTGTCCCTGTCCTTGTTCCCTCCGCTTTACTCCTCAGAAAAAAGGAGGACTTCCGAGCCCAAAACCTTCAAAAGCAAGGACCATGGTATGTCAAGGAAGGGTGCTTCGCTGTTCCTCACTCTCAAAGCCTTCCTCACCTCCAAAGCCTCCACAAGTCTTTCCATGTCAGTTACAAACCTCTCCTGTAACGTCTCCGCCCTAGCCTCACTTGTCCTCACCTTTCCAGCCATGTTTGATAAACTACCCAGTCCTGCCCTATCTGCCACTCAGTGTCATCCCAGGGCTCCCTCTGGCAGCCACCTTTTCCTACCCACCAAGCCCAGGGCCAGGTACCTGGGCAAGATTGGCAGGTAGACTTCGCTCACATGCCGCCAGATAAACGGCTCTGCTATCTTCTAGTCTTTGTCTGTACTTTCTCCAGACAAGTAGAAGCATTCCCGACAACTTCAGAAGCTGCAAATATTGTCACACAAACTCTTATGCATATAATTCCCCGTTTTGGACTCCTAACATCCATCCACTCTGATAACGGGCCCGCCTTCATCAGCTAAATTACCCAAGGCGTCTCTACATCCTTAAGAATAAAGTAAGTTCTCCACACACCCTACAGGCCTCAATCTTTAGGCAAAGTTGAAAAAATTAACCCTGTCCTTAAAGCCCAACTCACCAAGCTGGCTCTAGAAACCCGCCAGTTGTGGACAAAATATCTCCCTTTTGCCCTCATGAAACTCCGCGCAACACCAAAAGCACCCTCTTTTTATAGTCCCTTTAAAATCATGTATGGCCGAACTTTTGTCTTAGGGCCTCCATCCTTACCAGACTCTGAGCCACGCGGGAATTACCTCCCCTCCTTAATCCAGACACAGTCTTTCATTCATAAAGCAGCAGACGAGGCCATGCTTCTCCCTGTCGACACCTCCTTGTCCTCTCAACATAACTGTCTTGCAGGCACAGACGTTATTTCCAGACAATCCAGGCGATGCTCCTGCTACAACGACATGGTGAATACCAATCCATCTCTCAAGAATACCTAAAAATTAAGGTTTTCTTTTTCCAACGTGCCCACGCCACCCGCTATGTCCCGCCTGAAGTAGTTATTAAGAAAGTTGTCCCTTTTCCCTTTTCTATAACCAAACAGACAGGAATGTAAGATTCTCCCCCAGGCCTGAAAGCTTAAGGGGATGAATAACTCCTCCCTTCTCAGGCCCAGTCCCAAGGCGCAAGGCTACTTGCGCCAGCAGCGTGCGCCAGCAAAATAGCAGAAGCAGGAAGAAGGCCAGCTGGAAGACACGTACCCCTGAAGATCAAGAAAGAGGCCATCTGGGTACAACATAGCAGTTACGTCAGACTAGGACACTTCCTGTTTACAGGAGACTATAAATCCTTTGCCCCGTCCTCACTTGGTGCTGACGCCATTTTAGGCTTCAGCCCGCGTGCACCCAGGCTCTCATTAAAACAGCATGTTGCTCCACACCGCCTCCTGTTGTCTGTCGGCGCGCTCTTGGGGTTTGAACCGATAGAAGAACCTTACAAGTAGGTCTCAGCCTCATTTTACCCAGCCTCTATTCAAGATGGAGTTGCTCTGGTTCAAATAGCTCTGACAATATTGAAAACTTAACATGTTTACATCCCTCAATGTGGCACATTCAGATTCTCCCTAGTGACAAACCCACTTCTTCATCACCAACAGGGCTCCACTTCACAATCTGCCTATGCCATTCCTTCCACCAGTTGAGGGAGGGCCATTGCTACTTCTAAATGTCTCTCCAAACTCACCTTATATAGGCAGAAAGCTTGTCAAGATGAATTCTGTCTGGGGTCATTTATTTTATATCCTTTTGGCACTCTGAAAATTCAGAACACTCAACTCTTACAGCTATTGCTTTTCAACTGTTGTCACAGAAACTTGCTTGTGTATTTGGTCTCTACTCTGTTCCTCAGCACTTGAAGGTGGGACCAATCTTTCATGTGGGGTTCCTAACAGTGCTCAAATAGAAATATGTTTTTCCCCAACTCTTACAATGAGGTGGGAGAGTTTTCATATTGTTCTTATTCTCATTTTGTCCCTAATTTGTATGGATGTAGATACGTCCATGTCGTTATAAAGAGAATATAAGCACATTAAATAAACTTCGAAAAGTAAAGAAAAAACTAGCATAGTTCATCACCCAACTCTAAGCATTGTTATAAGTTCTTGAAGCTTTCATGACAGTAAAAGGTAACAGGCCTTGTTTGATGCAACTTTTGCAGAGTTGAACAAATGATTTTGGATTTGCAGATTTGAAGTTGGAATCTATCATAAGATAGCTTGGTAGTTTAGTTTAGCTGTGATTAAGAAAACACATCCTTCCTAGGTTGATGAATCCTGGCTCAGCCATTAATCAGCAGTGTGATTTTAGGCAAGCTGCTTAATCTCTCCGTCTTTGGGCATATCTGTATGCCTTCAGAAAATGTTATTCCACTACACATATGTTACATATAGTCCTCATTTTACATAATGTCCCATGCAAGCAGCTACCCTTACTATTACAGAGTCTTCATAACCTACCTTCAAATTGTTCTATAATATTCTATTTAATAAATGGCTCAGAGTTAAGTAAATGTTTTCTTTTTGGTGAAATGTAGTGTTTTAATAACTGAAAAAAATCAATTTCTTCAATTTGTAGTGGATAAATAAATGAATTATTATCTGCCACCTCCTGGGTACTCTGTGTAAAATAAAATAAAATAAAATAAAATAAAATAAAATAAAATAAAATAAAATAAAACCCCACAACACCCTGGGTAAAACCCAAACTGGTTGTACTTCATTTATATTCCCAATGAGAACAACCTGGAATGAGCCTTCCAAGAACCCCTTTACAGGCACGATCCATCAGCCCTGTGAAGCGTGGGAACACACCTGCGATTAAATGAACCACTCATTCCCTCAGAGCAGTCCCTTCTCAGTGCCCATGGCCACCAGGGCTGCTGCCAGCACATCCCCCACAGCCCATGGCTCCGCCTAGTTATTACACAGAGCATGAGGAGCTCTCTGGTCAACAAGGTATGTCACAAGGACAGCGTCTCCTGCCATGGATTTAGCCGCACACTGGCAGATGCATTCGTGAGCCGCAGCTCTCCCTGTCTTCCTGGGTTTTGGTTTCTCTTCTGTCACTCTTATCCACATAGTGACCACGTAATGACCCTTACGCTCAGCCAGCATAAGAATGCACCCTCCCTCCAGTCTCCTGGTGTGTGAGTGAGATCCTCTTCCTCCATATCACTAACACACACACGCACGTGCACTGTACAGATACTTTCTCTATCTTCAGCTCCTGAAAAAACAGGAATTTTTGTTTCATTCCTCTCCTAAGCCCTAGGTCTGTGCTTCTGTCCACTCCACAGGGGTGCTTTTGTTCCATATACGCTGCACTCGCCTCTGCTCTCCTGGCCAGCGCTGTCTAGGTGCCCTTAGGTCTCTCCTGCGAGCCAGCTTTTCTATTTATTTATTTAGAGACAGGGTCTAACTATCGCCCAGGCTGGAGTGCAGTGGTGAGATCATGGCTCACTCCAACCTCGACCTCCTGGGCTCAAGTGATCCTCTCATCTCAGCCTCCTGAGTAGCTGAGACTACAGTTGTGCACCAACATGCCCAACTAATTTTTAAATTTTTTGTAGAGTCAGGGTCTCACCATGTTGCCCATGCTGGTCTTGAACTCCTGGGCTCAAAGGGATCCTCCTGCCTTGGCCTCCCAAAGTGTTGGGCTTACAGCCATGAGCCACCGCATCCAGCTCTTCCCTATTTCATCTTGTCTCTGTATTTAATATTAGGTTGGGGCAAATGTAATTGCGTTTTTTTTCACTGCAACTACTTTTGCACCAACCTAAATACTTTAAAGAGGGCTGCCGGCCTTGAGAATCCCATTTCTTAATTATTTATGTACAGATTCTCTTCTTTTCTTCCCCTCTAAAGATTCTGATTCTGAAGTCAGACAGATCTGGGTAACCTTGGGTCTGTTACTTAATTTTTTGGGCCTCAGTTTTCTCATCTGTAAAACAGGGCTCTATTAGTACCAACTTTCTTCACAGAGTTGTTGCGACAATTAAGTGATCTAATACATGTCCTGGACTTGGCACAGTGCTTGGGCCTGAGAAAGCACACAAATGTTAGCAAGTATTCTATTGTTATCATCATTAATTATATTCATTAATAACAATCCTCGGCTGTTAAAAAAAGCCTATGTAGGCTGGGTGCGGTGGCTTACACCTGTAATCCCAGCACTTTGGGAAGCCAAAGCAGGCAGATCACCTGAGTCCAAGAGTTTGAGACCAGCCTGTGCAACATGGCAAAACCCTGTTTCTACAGGGGAAAAAACAAACCAAAAAACCCCCAAAATTAGCTAGGCATGGTGGCGCAAACTTGTAGTCACAGCTACTTGGGTGGCTGAGGTGGGAGGATCAATTGAGCCTGGATTCGAAGGCTGCAGTGAGCCAAGATAGAGCCACTGCCCTCCAGCCTGGGAGCGAGATCCTGCCTCAAAATAAAATAAAAATAAAAATAAAAATGCCTAAGGTGCCTTCAGAGCTTGTCATTTTCTAAATTCATCCATCCCAGGCTTTCTCACCTCCGCCTAGGAACCCTATTCAACCTAAAACTCTTAACTCTTGGTTAATTTTTCTTTTCCATGGACTTAAAAAATTAACAAACCTATATTAAGAGTCAGAAGAATCTGAATTCTACTCTCACAGAAGAGTAAAAATGGCTGTGACCCTGCACATGTAACAGTCTCTCTGGGTTCTCTCTCTCTTGCCTGAAAAATGAAGAAGTTGGACCTGAACACATTTTCCCAAACACATTCCAGAAGCTTCCACCTTTCCAAAGACAATTGCCCCTTACGCACAGACCTTTTGGCTAGGGCAGTGCCATGCGCTATGAACAAGCGCACTCCCTAGCACCGCCCCCAAGCTGCACCTCTGTTAGCTCCGTGTCGGGATTTGGATGGTGTCTACACTGCCTGGCGCCTCAGCAACCTCAAAGGGCTGACCCAGACCCTTTCATAAAAAGAAGATTCTAATTGGTATAAATCTCAGCTCTGTAAGGAAGGAAAATGAACTGCAAGCTCTGCGGAAAAACTAGGACAAGGTTCTCTTTAGCAAGTCTCCAGGTACTGTTCTGACAATCACTGGGTATCATGAGCCTTAAAATATGCCCCCGCCTGGTACAGTGTCTCCTGATTAAGCTGGCTGCCAGGCCGAGGGCACGGCAGGCAGAAATGGCAAATTTCAAAACCACACAATTACTAGTAGTTTGGGAAAAACCGTTGGGAACACCATGCCAATCATTTAATTCATTTTCCAAGCCCTTTTTAAATGCAAAATATGCTAATATGTTGTTGGAGTGTCCAGCATGGAACCTGCTAAACCCAGGGCTGGTGGGAATGGAGCAAGGCGAGAATAATGGCCCATTTTCCCTCTAGTGAAGAAAATAGGGCTGATGCCACTAGGCTCAAGTGTTTCTTTGTACTCCCTTCAGCTGCAGAAGGTGTGATCACCCTTAGAGTCACAGATTCGGGAATAATGGGCTTCTTTTCTGAGCAGAGCCCAAGTCCTGCCCCTGGTAAGTGAGGTGTATCCTTGAGTTGTCTGTTAACTCCTCCTGGAGAGCAGGGGATAATGAAGGAGGAAATAAAGAGAGGGGGAGAGGGGAATTTATGGCTTGATGGAATACGTTAATTTAGGTCCAAAGGGGTTGGTGCAGTGTGGTTTCTGACAAATGACATAGTCCTGCTTTTTGTAGCCCTCCATTTCACTTACCTGCATATGGAGAAGGATAAATTACAGACCAGGAGTCTCTCTTTGAGGTTGCAGGTGAATCAGCTTCTTCACCAAATATTATAGCCATTTTGCCAAAAACCATGTGCTTCTTGTTGGTAAGAAGGGAACTTAGAGGTCATGGACTCTGAGCCCCTGGTTGACAGGGGCATGTCTTCATATGTCAGGAGACTAAAAATACGGACTAAAATATGGTGGCCAGGATCTCTCTTGACCTCAGAGAGGCCTGATCCCATGGCAGAGCTCGAAAACCAGGACTTGGAGGGAGGCGGTTTAAGTTTATTGAACAAGAACAGGGATGGGGTGTAGGAAGACAGGGCATTTCTAGCTCAGCCAAAGCAGCCAGAACAACCCGCATGCTTACCAAGTGCCAGAGATGTGCCAATGGTTGAGTATAACGACCAAGCCCTGACCATAAGGGAGTCATGACCCAGCCAGGCAGCCAGGCACTAAGCCAGCTATAAAGCAACGTGACAAGTACTGTGACAATGGGGCACAGAAGTTGTGGGGGTCATCAGGGGAGAATGTGCATGTGCATGAGGATATACCAACAGGCAGATGGTGTGACTGGAGGTGCAGCAGGCAGAATAGTGCCGTCACCCTCAAAAGATGTCCACATTCAAATCCCCAGAACTTGCAGTTATGTTCCCTTACATAGCAGAAAAGACTCTGCAGATGCGATTAGGTTCAGGATCTTGAGATGGGGAGATTATCCTGGCTTAACCAGGTAGGCTCAATGTAATCACGAGGGTCTTTATGAATGAAGGAGCCAGGCAGGAGAGTCAATGTTGGAATGATGCGGCTGGAGAAAGACTCAACTGACCACTGCTGGCTTTGAAGATGGACAGGGGCTGTAAGTCAAAGAACATGGGCAGACTCTGGAAACTGGAAAAGGCAAGAAAATGATTCTCTTCCAGAGCCTCCAGAAGGAACAGCCCTGCCAACACTCTAATTTTAGCTCAGTGAGGTCCACTTTGGACTTTCAAACCCCAGAACTGTCAAATAACAAATTTCTGTTGTTTTCTATCATCAGTTTTTGGTCATTTGTTACAGCAGCCATAGAAAACTAATACAGGAGGACAATCAGAGCAAGAGATGGGGGACCCAGGGGACCGGCCCTATATTGGTACCAGTGATCCTCTTGGACCCTCTGTTTCTTTCTCCGAAAAACATGAGCACTGGGCTGGATGATATCTAAGGTACGTTCCAGTTCTGACACTTTGTATTTTGATGGAAGAGGGGAACAGCCACTGTACAATGGCTGACAACTTGTTGCAAGGGTTGACAGAGAACAGCACGTCCCTGAGCATGTTCGGTAGTATTTCAGTTCTATGGGCTGTGGGTGAGGGTTCATTGGACGATATCTCTCCATGCAGCAAATCACTACTGAGCATTTCCTAGGCCCTGTTTGTTCTAGGCACTTAGAGTCAATGGTGCATGGGACAGGCTCTGTCCTCTGTCCTCATGGAGCTGAGATCAGGGAGTGAGCCAATTCACAAGTGAACTTATAAGTACACAAGTACACAAGCTAATTTCTGCCAGTCATTAATGCCATAAAGAAAATGCATCCTGGTGATGAGAAAGAGCAGGTTTCCACAGGGTGGACAAGACCGGCCTCCCAGGGTCAGATTTGACTCAGGACTAAGTAATGAGATGAGACAGGCATGAAAGAAAAGGAGAAAGAAGTCTGAAAAAATATTGAGCTCAACAAAATTAAACAGAATTATATATGGAGGAGTTCTGAGGGTTTGAATGTCTGAATTGATTCATGTGTTCATTCAACACAGTGTTTTATTAAGTTAGACAGTGTTCTAGGTGCCAGGGATACAGTCTTGAAGAAAACAGACAAGTGCCCTACAGCGTGGAGCTTCGTTACTGTGTGGAAGACAGACAATGCAAAAGTCAACAGGTAAATATGAAATCAGGAGGTAAAAGTACGCTGAAGAAGAACTGAGCAGGATGAGTGGATAGAAGGTGTCAACAGCGGCCGTAACTGGTCTGGGAAGACCCCTCAGAGCTGTCCATATCTGAGCAGAGATCTAATATGCATTAGATCAGTATGCATTTCCCAAACCGAAATGACAAGGGAACCTCTTTGTCACAGAGCATCTTGCAGGACTGCTTCTGAGAACATGCTTTGAGGAAGCGGGCATGGAGACAGTCAGAGTAGAAAGTGGGATCTTCATACTCCCAAGACCCGGGTGCTCATGTTAGAATGGAGACTCTGAATCTCATAAATGCAAAGTAAGACCTTTCATATAGGAGTCTTATCACCCACCCCCAATTGGGAGGTCTCTGCTTCGACTTCAGGATTGGAAAAGCACTGCACGTACTCTCCCCAGCTGCCCTGGATTCACGCTTGTTCTGCAGGGTTCATGAAGATGGAGAGTACATTTAACCCATGGTTAGACGAGATGGCCTTTGCAGGCCTGAACAGATGCTAGTTTTTCGCATGTCAGAGAGAGCTGAGTATAAGAACAGGAATCCTTCTTCTAGGATGTTACGTTGTTGTAAAGAACATGTTATTCATTTTAAAGTGTGGCCAAGAGACAATGATCAAGGTCCCCAATTCCAGGGACCTTTGCCCAAGATTTCCTTCTGTCTTGATAAAGGAATAAATAAATTTGACACCCAAAGACCAGACACAGGATCTGGGACCCAGACCAGGACACACGCTGTATTCATGGGAAGGACACATCCTGAGAGGGTTACTAACATTCTCCCCAAGGAGCTCATAGGGAATTTTACAGAAAACAAACCACCTGTCCCTGCAATGTCCTTTCCTGTCTAGAGGAGGCTGTCTGGACTTTCTCACAGCTGAAATCGGATGAGGTACATTATGTATTCAAGTCCTATTGCAGCAAGCCTTCCAGCCTGCCACACTGAGCCACCGCCTGCCCAGCTCCAGCAGAAACGCCTCTCTCGGGAGCAGTCTCCACTCACCATCCGCCGGGCCCCGTGCCCACCAGAGGACCACTCTGATAGCCCAGGCACAGGCCTTACCTGGCAGGTGGTGATGTCGCAGGCTTCCCACATTCCCCCTGGCAAGAAGTCAATGCAGAGACAGATGGGAACAGTCTATCCTGAGAGCTGTCATCTTTTTCGGACCTCTGCTTCCCAGGAGTGGGGAGATGAGCACTGGACCAAACCCAGGAGCAGTCCCTCTGCTTGGGAGGCTCTCGTCACCTTCTTGTCACCAGTCATCTTTTCAGCTCAGTTACCACTTCCTCCAGGAAGCTGTCTCCATCAGGGCAAATCCTGCCATTTGGAGTTTTTATGGCACATCAGGCCTCTTTTTATGAGCATGCCTCCTATGAGATGGCTTCAAGTCTGAGGTCTGCTACTCGCTGGTCCTTGAGCAAATCCCACTGTCCCCTGGGCCTCAGTTTTGAAGGAAGGGGGTTGATAAAATGCTCTCTCAGGTCACTTTTGGTTCCAACCTCTGGGATTTCCCTTCCCAAAACAAGAGCCGCCATCACAGCAGCAACCCAAGTGGAGGTCTTGACCTTCAGAAAATCCCCTTCCCTCGCTGGGCCTTCGTTCACTTAGCACTAAAATCATGGGGTAAGCTATGATACTGGTTTCCAAGCTTTTTAAGGCATGAAATTCATTTTTTCAAAATGCAATCTAATACCTAATAGCAGTAAGAGTAGAGCTGCTTTGCTTGACATAGGAGTGAGGGTCTGGAAGTCCCCTTTCTGTTGGGCCTCTGAGGCATCCTCTCTCAATAGGGCTCCTAGAAGCACAGTTTTAAAGTCACACTAGGCTGGGTACGGTGGCTCATACCTGTAATCCCAGCACTTTGGGAGACCAAGGAGGGTGGATCACGTGAAGTTATGAGTTCAAGACCAGCCTGGCCAACCTGGTGAAACTGTCTCTACTGAAAATACAAAAATTAGCCAGGCGTGATGGCACATGCCTGTAATCCCAGCTACTCGGGAGGCTGAGGCATGAGAATCACTTGAAACCAGGAGTTGGAGGTTGCAGTGAGCTGAGATCGCGCCATCGCACTCCAGCCTGGGTGAGAGTGAGACTCCATCTCTAAATAAATAAATAAATAAATAAATAAATAAAGTCGTGCCTGTAGCATCACTGTGTGTAAAGTTCTAATGTCTACCCGCTCTCACCTCACATCTGTGTGTTGCCTGCATTCTGTGGGGTCCAGGGATCTTCTTTTGAGAAGTGTCCAAAAGATAACAAAGGCTTGAGTGCTCCTTTTTTTTTTTTTTTAAGTGTTTGATTTCAAATGAGGCTCCAAAGGACTAAGATATGAGATATATCAAGGCAGGAGGAGAGAAGCCAATAAATTACCCTATTTGTAAATCATTGCTATGGAAGCCAAAGCCCCAACTGTTAAAACAAAGGACATAAGCCCTTACTATAGCTTAGCCTGCTCACAGAGGAGGCACAGATGCCCATGGAGCTGGCCCAGCCCCCAACAAGCCCCTAGGCACCTCCATTGCATCCCATGCCAGTGCCCAGCAGAACTCTAGTTCCCGTTCATGCAGGGCTGGACAGCAAGTCAGGAAGCCTGGCAGCTGGTTCCCAGGAGTTGCCAGCAGATCCAAGGACACAAAGAGGGACTCCTGGTCCCTGCAGAACCAGCGCACCCCTCCTCCAGAATCTAGAATTCGCGAGAACATTGCCCACCCCTCATTGCTACCCAGATGTAAACGGCTGTGTGGCTTTCCATGGCGAGGGCTGCACACTCCTTCCTTTCTTTATTTCTGACGCCTCCTGAATCATCACCCTCTGCTGGGTGAGCACAATGTGCAGAGGTTTTAGGGGCTGGGGAAACATCCCTGCTGCTTCCATGTCAGGGAGACATAAAAACACACTAAGAAACCTTTTGGCAGGAGGCCCAAGGCACAGGCCTGTGTGGGCACCTGGCCGTTGGCTTTGATTTGGAAGCCAGGGTGGCTGACCTTTCGGAACCAGAGAGACATCTTTAATATTCGGAGACAGCTGATTTTTATTCTTATTATTTTTAAAGGCTCTAAAGCACCCATAAAACCATCTCGTGGAGTTGAAGCTTCCTTTAGTTTTCCTTCCATTCTTATTCAGCTTATAAAAATGCATAAAATCAGGAGTCATTCTGCCACCCCAAATGCATCCCTCTCTCAGTCCCGTCGTCTGGTGACAATTATCCGTATCAATCCCAAGACAGCAGCTGAGCTTCCTGCACAATCCGGCATCTCCCCCATCCCCCGCTCCCGCTCCCTTGTCCTGTTCAGTCCTCTTGAATTTTAACTGTCAACTCTCCAGTGACAGACACAGCAAGCTTGAAGGGGAGGGAGGCGGGTGCTATTTATAATTCGGCGGCGTTCACCCTCAGAACACGGCCATTTTTTCCAGGCCGCCTGCCAGAGGCCCACATTCCCCAGGCTCTATATATGGGCTTCTCTGCAGGCCCCTCTGGCCATCTCCTCGCCTCTGAGGGGCCCAAGGCAGCCTGGCCAGTCAGAAAGGCAGGGCCAGCTCTGCTCCTCCCTGGCCTGCGAGGAGGCCACAGCCAGCCCCACAGCCTGGACTTCCTCTGGGACAGAGGACAAGAGTCAGGGAGCCTGGGGGTACTGATCTGACAGGGACTGGAGAGCAGCCGGCTTTTCCCCCTGGGTTTGAGTAAGAATGGCAAGGAAAAAAAAATGTATTCTTGCTATCAAACATTAGATCACCCCTTCTTTTTGCCAAGTGGTTTTCAATTGTTTCCATCGTGATGTGACTGAGGTCCACGGCAGTCTCGCCAACCCCTGAGAGCTCTGAAAGCTGGATTTATGGACGCCCTTAGCTAGGCAGATGGGAGAGGAGGCCTGGGGAGGCAGGGCAGGCCAGCCAAGGCGAGGGCGTGGGGCTTTGGCCAAGCAGATATTTTCTGCAGGCTCTCAGCTTTGATTAGCATATATTAAGGATACAGGAGAGAAAGGTGTCCGGCCTCTTGTGGGTATTTGGATGTAACCACTTCACTGCCTTCTGGAAGCCAAGCCTGGAGGCAAAGGAAGGGCCTGACCCAGTGGAGTGCCCCGTCTGGGCTCTCGTCAGCTTTGCCCTTTCTATGCCAATGCCTGTGGGGCCAGGCTGAGGCCAAAAATGAGCTGGGGTCCCCATTGAGCAGGACACCCCCTCCAATTTCATGAGGGCAATTCTACTTTGGTTTCTTGGATAGTGCCTGGAAAACCTCCTTAGGAACTGACTGCAGTGGACGCAGATGTGTCCTGGTCTGGCCACTTGAACATCGAGAACACTCTTGTTCCCTGGTCTCTGGTCATCTTTTTCTCCTCCTTTCAAACCAAGTTCAAGTCCTTCTTCTAAAAAGCCTTCTATGGCCATCTTTGTATCTCTGCCTGAGGACGGAGGGCATCTAGTATGAGCACGCATGCTGGGAATAACAGTATGGACTGCTGGCATGCTTACTCTATGCCATGTATTTAGCACGGAGCATCTCATAAGGCTCCCGTGGGAGAGTGCCATTCTGTAGGTGAGGAAACGGAGGTGCAGAGTGGTCAGGCAGCCTGCCCAAGGTGACCTCGTGGGTAGGTAGCAGATCCCAGTCTCATTCCCAGCCTCCCCACTGCAGGCACTGGCTCTTCTCAGTTGCCTGGGGTCTTCAGTGGTTACTTTGGGTCTAACCACTGTCTTCTCATGCACTGGCCTCCCATCTGTCCTTTAAGAAGGCCTTCAGCTCCTTGCAGATGGAGGCTGAGTCTTAATGCCTTCTCTCTTCGTTCTCTTCTCCCCTGAGCATCTAGAACAAACTAGACCCACAAAAAATCTTCACTCCTGTTATGGTCCTATGGCTAAGGACGCGGTCTACCTGCAAGCTTGCTTCTGCCTGAGATGGGTTCCCGATTCTCTCCTTTGGCTCCATGGCCTCTGCATCCCCCTGAGCAGCCGCCGTCCTCCATCTGTGGAGGTCCCAGCCATCCCTACAGTTACTGGTTTGCCTGTGACAAATATGGGACTGGCACTTCAGCAGGGAAAAGCAGCAGCAGGAGTTGATCAATTCCTAAGCAACGAAGATCCTGTTTTCATGCAAACGTCCTCGGCATTAAAACAAAAACAAATTCCTCACGGGGCGCGTCCTGGATGCCAAGTTTCATAGTAAGACACATTTTTAAAGCAAGGTTTTGTGCCTGTGTGAGAGACTAACAGGGAATGCGGGAGAGCCCCAGGCCAAGTGCTGTCTCCGTACAGATACACCCTCATTTAGGCCTCATGGCCACCCCTCAAGCTAGCCACAGTCAGAGCCTGATCTGAGGGGAGAGAAACTAGGCAGAGAGGGAGGAGGGAGCGGGTCCAGCATCGATCAGCTCTCAAATGGCAGCAAAGGGAGGTGACCGGGTCTGATTGAGGCTATGCTGTGTCCAACACAGACATGGGGATGAAACGTGGTCATATTCGCCTTGCAGACACGAGGGGTATGATTGTGAACATTTCAGATGACTATAGGCAAAATGGTTGTTTTTTTTTTGTTTTGTTTTGTTTTTTTAATTTTCCTTAGTGTGCTTTTCTCAACTCCAAATAAAGAGACGGATGTTGCCTGGGTGCCAACTCTCTCTTTACAAAAACCCAGTCCGACTGTAAATCTGGATGAAATGTTAGAATTGACCCAATGCCCTGCAGCGTATGATGCTTACAGAGTGCTCAGGAGAGTCCCTGACTCACTTGGCTCTAAACATAGTCCTGGATTCCTTGCCTCCGAAGCCAAGAGGAAATAAAAAGGGGGTGATGATGAGAAATCTTATGAGGCAAGCCAGGACCTTTAGGTTGAATGATAACAAGTGCCCTGAGCTTTGAAGAGGTGGGAGCACTGAGGGCCGAGCAATCTGGGAAGGCTTCCTGGAGGAGGGAGATATGCTGATTCCACTCAAGGATCTCATAATAGACAGCTTTGACCTGATCCTAGAGGAGCGGGGTGCCCACCAACACCAGCATCACCAGGCCATTGCCAGGGTCACCAGGCCTGCCCAGCAGTTACAGGAAAGTGTGCACAGGCCATCTAGCCTCCAGCTGGCTCCTGTAGCTTTGTCTTGTAGGATAATGGGTGTCCAAAGGCAGCACACTTGATGGGTTAGGGGCAGGGCCACACAGTTCACTTCCGGCAAGTGGCAGTCATCCCAGGACTGTGGTATTTTAGTGTGCAGGATCATCTGGCACTGTCCCCTTACTGCTGATGCCTTGCTCAAGGTTCATAGTGCAGCCAAGACTCCAGTTCAAACCTCCTTCTTCCTGGCCCTCTGAAACCCTCTTTGCAGCCCCCTTTTCCTATGCTGAGGAGGTAGTCCCTGGCTTCTGCATGTGCCCAGCAGTGCCTTGTGGGCCTGGGGTTGGGCAATACAGAAAGCATAACATCTGGTTGCAGCCTCCTCAAGTTGGCCTGGGAATCTCCCCAGTGCATTCCTCTTCCTAGTGCCTCATATGGCAACTGATCCTGAGTGGGCAAAGGTCTGGTGCTGGGCACAGTGAGTGGGCAGGTGGGGCAGGATAAAAGGGCCTATAAAGGGGACTTGTGGGAGCTAAGAGTGATAAGAATCAGCTAAGGAGGGTGTGGAAAGCACGCGGGCATTGTGTGCAGAAGACCTGGGCTGGAATCTAACACTGCGAGTACTCCCCAGGATCCGTATTCCTCTCTTTAGCCCAGGCATGCAGTTACATTACATTTTCCAACCTTCTTTGCAGTTAGCTATGATCACGTGACTGCATTCTGGCCAGTGGAATGTGTGTGGAAGTGATGTGGGCCAATTCCACGCCTGGCCTATAAAAATCCCCCACTTTTTGTTCTCTTTCTCCATCCACCATCTGCATGGAGAGCTCCCAGGACTAGAGGGAGAAAAAGCCACGAGAGGGAAGGAGCCTGGGTCCCTGAATCACTGTGTAGACTGCCTGCCAAACATACACCCTGAATTGTTATGGCAATAACAAATAAACTCCTAATGTGTTAAGCCATTTAAATTCTGGGGTTGTTACAGCTGTTAGCCCAGTCTGACTAACATAGCCTCTTAATAGGCTTTAGATAAGTTTCCTAGCCTCCCTGAGCTTCAGTTTCCTCATCTCTAAAATGATAATTAGAAAAATCTTTCTGAAAATGACTGAGCTCATATTTGTAAAGCTCCTACAACTAAGGCTGCATATGACTTTTGTAAGCCCTAGGCACTTTCGTTTTGTAGGTGCCTTCCTCTATTAAAAAAAAAAGAATAACTAAATAAAAATGAGGCTTTACAACTGTATCAGTATAAAGATGGACATAAGACAGATTCATTATTGGGACTCACTTGAACCCAGGAGGCGGAGGTTGCAGTGAGCCAAGATCGCTCCACTGCGCTCAGCATGGTGACAGAGCAAGACTCTGTCTCAAAAAAAAAAAGATAGATTCATTAGATTCATTATTGTATTTATTATTACGGGCATACTTTGGAGCTACTGAGACTTCAGTTCCAGACCACTGCAATAAAGCAAGTATCACAATAAAGTGAGTCACATGAATTTTTTGATTTCCTAGTGCAATGTTATGTTTACACTGTACTATAGTCTAATAAGCAACAGCAGTACACATAAAAAAATGCACACCCTTCATTTGAAATATTTCACTGTTAAAAAATGCTAATAATCATCTGCCCCTTTAGCCTTTTGATGGTGGAAGGTCTTGCCTTATTGGTGATGATTGCTAACTGATCAGAGTGGTGGTTGTTGAAGGCTGGAGTGGCTATGGCAATTTCCTTTTTTTTTTTTTTGAGACGGAGTCTTGCTCTGTCACCTAGGCCGGAGTGCAGTGGCTCTGTCACCCAGGCTGGAGTGCAGGATCTTGGCTCACTGCAACCTCCACCTCCCGGGTTCAAGTGATTTTCCTGCCTCAGCCTCCCTAGTAGCTGGGACTGCAGGTGTGCACCACCACACCTGGCTAATTTTTGTATTTTCAGTAGAGACAGGGTTTCACCAGGCTGGTCTTGAACACCTAACCTCAGGTGTTCCATCCGCCTCAGCTCCCTTAAGTGCTGGGATTACAGGGCATGAGCCACCACGCCCGGCTGGCAATTTTTAAAAATAAGACAACAATGAAGTTTGCTGCATCGATTGACTCTTTAACAAAAGCTTTCTCTGTAGCATGCGATGCTGTTTGATAGCATCTTACCCACAGTAGACATTCCTTCAAAATTGGAGTCAATCCTCTTAAACCCTGCGGCAGCTTTATCAACTAAGTTTAAGTCATAGTCTACATCCTTTGTTGTCATTTCAATAATGTTCACAGCATCTTCACCAGGAGTGGATTCCATCTCAAGAAACCACTTTCTTTGCTTATTCATAAGAAGCAAATCTTCATTTGTTCAACTTTATCATGAGATTGCAGCAGTTCATTCACATCTTCAGGCTCCACTTCTAATTCTAGTTCTCTTGCTATAAAACACAGTATCTGTGAAGCGTGATACAGCGAAGTGCAATAAAATGAGGTATGCCTGTATTTATTATTTTTATATTTGATTTTATATTCATTATTCTTATATTCACTTTTTCCCTTCTGATTTTAAGAGCAATAAAAATGAGCATTTTCTGGGCCCAACAAAGTATCACAGACTCTAGGCACTGTGCCTATTGTACCTAACAGAGAAGCCGACCCTGTCCACTATAGTGCCTGGCCCATGGTGCATACAATAAATGGGAACTATTAAGATTTGTATAAAAATAATAACAGAAAGACAGGTGTGAAACAGCAACAAATGATTATAAACCCCTTTCATATACCTCATTTCCTCCAACCCTCACAACCACTGTGTAAGATGCTTATCATCTATATTTTCTGATGGAAAAACGAGACTCAAGGAGATTAAGCTGTGGGCTCAAGAAAGGCAGGAACATCTAACACTCGGTGCCTATGTTGGACACAATGCTCCACACCTCTCTTACTTTATCACTGCTAATTTTCCCAGACCTAGGATGAGGTAGGGATTATGTTTTTATCCCCATTTGTGATTAAAAAAACAAACTGATGCCAGGGACCAGTGGCTGAGCTGAGAACTAAACCCACTTCTACTGGGTACCCCATCTAATGCTAACTCTACCACCTGGTCTTTCCATTTATCAATAGCTGTGTCAGGAGAATTGAGAGATGGCAGTGTCTACAGAGGGTGTCAGACACCCCAACACCTCCTTTCATGAGCTAGAGAAGAACCTGCTCAGGGCTGAGATCCAAACACATTATGCCAGATTAAACTTGTGCTTTCTCATTCTCCACCCAAATGTCCTCCTTGGAAGGTTTAATTATAGTGACTTCTATTTTCTTGTAAATAATCACATCTGTCATAACTGATCTAACTAATCCAAGGCTCCAAGTTGGCAGTCTTGGTGGCCTGAGCCAATGTGTCAATTATGCCAAGTAGGCTGTGAGCAAAAGTTGCGTGAAATGGAAGAGAGAAAAATAATCACAGTCATATAGATGGTGAGGACCAATATGTGCTTTTTCACAACAATAATATCTACATGAACTCCTAAATGTGGCCAGTGGGTGTCAACCCTTCAGCAATCCAACAGCGAAACAGATGCAGCCAGCTAGTTCCTGGAGAATAAAAACAATCTTTTCAGTAGAGAGCCAATCCTAGCAACTGGCTTATTTAATATTTTTTGAGTCTAAGTAGATACCCCCAGGAAGCTGCCTTGGCTCTTTATGCATGTGGGCTTTCATGATCTGTTGCCTCTGGGAGTTGCAAAGGCTATATTCAGAGTGCAGCTGTTCAGCCAGTGTAGATTAGTAGTGCGAACTTTGGGTCTGGATTGGGGTTCCAGTCTTCTCTCTCTGTGAAATTTATCAGTAGTATGACTAAGCAAATCATTTAGGCTTCACCGATTCATCTCAGCTTTCTCATCTATAAAATGTGGACAAGAATGTCTACCACTCAGAATCCTTGGAGGACTGAATGATGTAATGACTGTATGTGATAGTCTGTTGGAGAGAATAAGCACTACATAAATGCCAATCATCATCATAATTAGCAGATTAGCATATACAGGTTAAGCATCCCTAATAAAAAATCTGACATTCAAAATGCTTTAAAATCCAAAACTTTTGAGCACCGACATGATGCTCAAAGGAAATCCTGAGTGGAGCTTTCCATTTTTTGGATGTTTGGATTAGAAATGCTCAACTGGTATGTATTCAGCAAATATTCCAAAATTTAAAAAAATCAGAATCTGAAACACTTCTGGTCCCAATCATGTTGGATAAGAGATATTCAACCTATACTGAGTCCTGTTTTCAATCCATGGGATGGCTTCTTTCTCTACTCAAATAACAGCAAGTGGAAACACTCATGCTCTGTGTCAGAGAGGGGATAAGACATGGCATCTACTTGGCGACTTCTTTCATGGGAGGTGTCTGAAAGTCATCATGCCAGTCAAGCTCTGAAAGTCTTTGTGTCTGATGGGAAGCTATAAGGGAGGTGCATCTTTCAGGTCACAACATAGGAAACTGAAAGGCGGCTCTGATGCATTCCCCAGACACCCATGGGAAATGGACACATGCTCTTGGCTATGACTTTCAGAGTAACCTTGGGCACAGGGCACGTTAGCTCATCTTTCTTGCTTCAGTTTCCTCAACTGTAAAATGAGGGTAGCAACGGTACCTACTTCTTTTTTTTCTTTTTTTTTTTTTTGAGACAGAGTTTCACTCTTGTTGCCCAGGCTGGAGTACAGTGGCACAATCTCGGCTCACCACAACCTCCGCCTCCCGGGTTCAAGTGATTCTCCCGCTTCAGCCTCCCGAGTAGCTGGGATTACAGGCATGTGCCGCCATGTCCGGCTAACTTTTGTATTTTTAGTAGAGACGGGGTTTCTCCATGTTGGTCAGGCTGGTCATGAACTCTTGACCTCAGGTGAACCGCCCACTTTGGCCTCCCAAAGTGCTGGGATTACAGGTGGGAGCCACTGCGCCTGGCCCAGTACCTACTTCTTAGAGTAGTGGTAAAGAATACTTAAACTATCACACTTCACCAGCTTACAACAGGGCCAGGCACATGTGAAGCAATCAGTTGGTATCAGTATTTACTATGACTGATGTCACCGCCATGTCACCGGTCAATGGCCTTCCTTCCCTCCTCCAGGATTTACTAACATACATGTTTAATGTGTTAGCCTCTCTCAGGTTTTCCACATTAAACCTCTTCCTAGGAAGGAAATACTATAGTTAACATAGAAGATCTGACAGCAAAGCACAGTGTTAAGAGCTCCAGGATCTATATCTGAATCTTCAAGAGAGGCCCAGAGTCACCTCCTTCAAAAGAAGTTCATTTCTGGAGCAGAGACATGAGAAAAAGGGTTCTGGACCAAGAATCAGGGGACCCGAACCCTAGCTCCGTGCCATTTTTCCCACTCTGTGGCCTTGGGCAAGTTGCTTCCCTACTCCGGGTATGAATTTTCTCAGCTGTAAAATAAAGGGGGCTTTTGGCAATGCATCTCAGTGTATTCACGTAAAGAAAGGGATAATAAGAACAACAACTGTCACAGAGTTGCTACGGGGTCTGAACCACATAACACATCACTCTGAAAGGCATGAGGTCTTTACCATGGCCCATAAGGCTCTTTTCCATCTGGCTCCCACATCTCCAGAACGCATGGCCCTTTCTGCTGCACACATCGGACTCCTCGCTTTTCTCACACCCCTCGGGCACGATCCCACCTTAGGGTCTTTGCACCAGCTATCGCTCTGCCTGGAATGCTCTTTCCCCAGAAAGCCCCATGGCTCACTCCTCCACTTCCTTCGAGTCTAAGGTTACTATTGTTTTTCTATAAAAATGACCGCTTTCTAGCATGGTCTATGATTTCCTTACTTATCATGGTTATTGCTTACTGTCTGTCTCTCCTCGGGCCAAAAATGTAAGTTCCATGAGAGAAGGAATCTCTTTCTGTTTTGAACCCAAGAGCCTGAGAAGAGAACCGGGTACAAAACAGGTGATCAACAGATAGTTGGTGATTTACTGAATGGATGCACGAAGAGCACTGATACACAAAGTGAGTGCTTATTAAATTCTTGGCAACCTTCTTAAATGTGAAAGGGTGATTCTTACTCCTCACACATTTTCTTTCCACGAGAAATGGTCTTTACATAAATGCTCTGGATCTGTTACCATCCCACCTTCCTTCTCTTCCCCCCGAAAGTGAAGTAAAGGACTGATTGGCAGGTGACGGCCACTCACGGACCATTTCTCAACTCAGTTATTCTCCTGCAAACATCACAGATGGGCTTTCTTTTCTGTTCTGTCTGCCCCTATCAGATGGCAGCAGTGGCCTTGCCCCTGGGTAAGTGTGTCTGGTTTCCAGGCTCCCAGTTCCCCTTGTCGGGTTCTTCCATGGCCTGGATGCAAGGCAGGGAGCATTAGAAAGACCACAAAGCTAGTGAACCTGCATCATATTCTCTAGTCTGGTTCTAACAGTAACAAAGTAGATTTTTTTTTAATTTTATTATTTTTTGAGACAAGGTCTCGCTCTGTCACCCAGGCTGGAGTGCAGTGGTGCAATCTCAGCTCACTGCAGCCTCGACCTCCTGGGCTCATGCAATTTTCCCACCTCAGCCTCCCTAGTAGCTGGGACCACAGGCATGTGCCACTACACCCAGCTATTTTTGTATTTTTTTGTAGTGATAGGGTTTCGCCATGTTGCCCAGGCTGGTCTCGAACTCCTGAGCTCAAGCAATCCACCCACCTCAGCCTCCCAAAGTGCCGGGATTACAGGTATAAGCCACTGCACTCAGCCCAAAGTGGATATTTTGATTTCCACCTGTTCAACTCCTCTTTCTGTCTCCATTGATTCTGAACCTGGTCAGGTAACAGGGCTCTGCCATTTACTGACCCCTAAAACTCTAACATCAAACATTCCCAATTTTAAAAAGTAAAACTTTTGGTACCCCCTGGGTCCAGGTTGTCTATAATCCCGGCCACTCCCTTTTGACATGCTAGTCTGTGGATATTCCATTTCACATACAACACTCCTTGGAGTGCCCATTTTGATGGGCACGACTCTGCAGTGAGGTTTGTGACACCAGGGGAGAGGGGCTGCTACTGGCTGGACACCATTCTGCTACCGATGCTGTTAGTAAAAAGTGTATACACATCCTGCCCCTCTCTGCTGGCCCTTCCAGGACCTGCCATCCACAGAGCCTCACCCACGCAGGACGTGACACCTCAGGGCCGCGTTTCCTGCTCATGTGGGACTTGATACTGTTCTCTGAATTGCTGCATTTGCTCCATTCTTCTTGTCTGCTGAGATCTTTTAGGAAGCTGTATCTATCATCCAACATGTTCACTATTGCTCCCAGCTTCACGTTATCTCTGACCACAGTGAAATGACAGTGACCACTTACTGAATGTGTACAAGATCTCAGGTACTGGGCCAAGCATTCTCCCTACATTGTCGCATTTAATACTCAAAACAAGCCAAGGAAGCAGGGGTTACTACCCCCCATTTTACAGAAAAGGAAACTGACGTTTATAGAGATGAAGGGCATTTATGTGTCACTGCAGCTCATAAGTAGCTGTGCCAGTTCTTAAGCCCGCACACTGGACGGCCTCTAGGGCTGGCACTTAGGTCTTCATTTATGCCATTTATTAAGCTCTTACTCTTTGCCAAACTTTGTGCACAATGCTGGATTTACATGATTTCTTAAGAGGCTTTAAAAATATATATATATTTTTAGCAGACAGATACATGCCCATGGTCAAGAAATCAAGCACTATAGGGTCTTATAATGAAAACCATCATCTTCTAATGAAAAGTAGCCCTCCACCCCCTCTACCCAATCCCCAGAGTCAACCTTTTCTAACTCCTTCTGAAAACTCATAGAGACCTCTCTAACTACAGGATTTCTTGTAAGCTTCAAACAATTTGAATGATGTAGATAACAGTGATAATCTCCCTTTACAGATGATGAAATGGCAGCAGAGTGGCCTAACGTCACATAGCTGGCATGGGGGCAAAGCCAGGATTCAAACTCACTTCTGCCTCTGTCCAGGTCCTGCTCTTACACTTCAAGCCCCATGCGTGACAAGTGGGGCAAGGGTGTGGCTCGGGTCCCCTCAGGCACATTGCTTTCTTGGTTGCTTGTTGTCTAAAAGCACTCACAGTGGACATAACTAAATACCAGCGTGGGATTATGCAGAAGTGAGTTTTCTTTTCCCTGTGAGGTTAGTTTCCAATTCCTCTTTCTTCTTTTTTTCTTTCTCTCTTTTTTTTTGTTCTTTTGAGATGGAGTTTCACTCTGTTGCCCAGGCTGGAGTGCAGTGGTACAACCTCGGCTCACTGCAACCTCCGCCTCCCAGGTTCAAGCAATTCTCCTGCCTCAGCCTCCCCAGTAGCTGGGATTACAGGTGCCTACCACCACGCCTGGCTAATTTTTTTGTATTTTTAGTAGAGACGGCGTTTTGCCATTTTGGCTAGGCTGGTCTTGAACTCCTGTCCTCACATGATCCACCCACCTCGGCCTCCCAAAGTGCTGGGATTACAGGCATGAGCCACTGCACCTGGCCCCAACTCCTCTTTCTAGTGTCTTCAGGTTTGTCCTTCTCCAGCCACTGCAGACATCTCCCATCTCTCTGTTATGATGTAACTGCCAACATCACTTCAGGGGCTGAGTCTCCCGGGCCCTTCCATTCCTTTCCAAGAACCTCACAGCTTCTGGTCTCTCTTCCTGTTAGATGGAACTGATGGCATTTGTCACCATCTCTGTTAGGAGGTTGCAAAAAAGACCAATCTCTTCCAGCTTCAGCTTTTATAAAAAATGAGTCTCCCTTTGTTTTGTGACTATAGCTATTACTGGAGAAAAACTGCATGCAGCACAAAATGAAACAACATTGACAATATTTGTTAATTGTCTAGCTAGCGTTATGGAGCTCCAACTCAAACTAGTCAGGTTCAAATCTTGGTAAGGGCATTCACTTACTATCTTTGGTAATCTGACAGGTCACTCTCCTCTCTGTAACGGATTCTTCAGCTGTAAATCTGGAAGGAGTGTGGTGAGAATTATGGATTATAAATAATGAATTACATGAATTAACCACTGTGCTTTGAACTCTCCTGACCAGAGCCAGTGCTCTATATGCTATCATTACTTACTATTTGATATGGTTTGACTGTGTCCCCACCCAAATCTCAACTTGAATTGTAGTTTCCATAATTCCTACATGTCATGAGAGGGACTCGGTGGGAGGTAACTGAATCATGGGAGCGGTTACCCCCATGCTGCTGTTCTAGTGATAATGAGTGAGTTCTTATGAGATCTGATGGTTTTCTAAGGGGCTTTTCCCCCTTTTGCTCGGCGCTTCTCCTTCCTGCCATCATGTGAAGAAGGACGTGTTTGCTTCCCCTTCCACCCATGATTGTAAGTTTCCTGAGGCCTCCCAAGCCATGCTAAACTGTGAGTCAATTAAACCTCTTTCCTTTACAAATTACCCAGTCTTGGGTATGTCTTTATTAGCAGCATGAGAATGGGCTAATACACTATTATTGCTGTTGTTTAAAACCCTGAAGTTGACCTGAGGCATACATATATATAAATTTGGTGCTCACATCTAAGTGGAGTCAAGACTGAAATGATCATTAATCTCTTAAAAGTATTTAAAGGCATAATTATTAGCCCCATCTTATAGATGAGGAGATAAACTGAAAAAAGGTAAGTGACCTGCCCAAGGTGACAGGATGGTTCAGAGTTAGAAGCAGGCACTAAGCCCATTTGAACTCTCCCAATAAGGCTGGGTGACCTTGGACAAGTTGCAATATCTCTCTCTGAGCCTCATTTGTAAAATAAAAGGGGTAAAGCTGAGACCTCACCTCTACCATTCTCTAATAAAGAGGGAGTAAGCACAGCAGTTAAGAGACAGTGTCTAGAGTTAGGGGTCTTCCACTTACCACCTGGGTGGCCTTGAGCAAATTACTTATTCTCCCAGTGCCTCGGTTTGTTTATCTGCAAAATGGGTCTAATGGCAGTATCCACCCTAGAAGGTGGTTATATATCTCAGGAGAAGGCCTGGCACATAAAAGCTCACAGTAAGCATCGGTTCTTATTCCTGATTTGTATGTGGCCAGCCTGGCCTCCAACACCCTTGGTCAGTCCTAAGCTCTTTGCTCATCACCCACCACTCCTGACCCAGTGCTCAGGACATAACACGTGTTTTCCAGAAATCCCTGGTCAGGTGGGTTGTAGGCAGAGTGTTAAATTCTCTGTCTAAAGTAAAAGGCTATCTCCAAGTGCCTAACACTTCAATTTGAAAGGAAAACTCTATTTTTCTATTTCTACCTGTAACGCTGATTACAGTGTTTTTGCTTTTCTTCCCATGCAGTGTGGAAATCCTGAATAAATGTCAAAAAGAGTTCCCTGAGTCAACAAATATGTAATATTATTAAAACTGTTAGGAATGAACCATTTCCTCCATTACCAGAAGCTTAAAAGGATAATATTTTCAATTTCATTGTTCAATAAATACATTATTCAGGGCCCAAGTGATGTTGATATAATTTGTGGTTAATAGGTCAATGGTTCATTCATTCAATTGGAAAATACCTGCGCCTGCCCAGTAGGAGCCAGGCATTGTCCCAGGCTTTGATGATCCAATAATGACAACAGCAGCAGCAGCTGCAGCGAAAATAGCAGCTCCCACTCACCAAGGGCCCCTTCCACTGTCCACCCTTCTCCACAGTGTGGATTGTCTGAGTGCACATCCTCGCTCTCCACCCTCTACCAGTGAGCTCTACCAGTGGGATGAACTGGCATGAGATCAGAGGGTCTAAGGATGGAAGGTCTGGGTATCTGTCCCCACTCTTCCTCCCCTATTATCACACCTAGAGAAAATTACTTAATCTTTCTGTGCCTCAGGCTTCCCATCTGTGAAATGGGGCAAACAGTAATACTCCATAAATGAGGCTGACATGAGTTACTGTGCTTAGAATAATGCCTGGCCATAATTGGCACAAGGTAAATGTCAGCCATGTAAAATGACTATTCTTCAGTGTCATATGGGACAGTCACTCTCCTACAACTACACCTCGCTTGAGTTTCGGTGGCCACCCTTCGTCTTGACCTTCAGGCCTAGGGGAGGTTGGACTTTTCAGCTGTTGTGAGCCTGGTGCTTCCCTTTCCCTTACTGGCTTTGCTTAATCCTGCACTCTTCTCTGTAATCAGGCCCTCCATTTACTCAGTCCTTGCTACTCTGTGTGTACCATCTCTTTCCTGCTGGGACCCTAACTCTGGTGACTGCACACACCGTGTTCTAGGCAGTGTTCATGAGTTTTCTGTAATGCATACAAATTGACCCGGGCAGATGCATTCCTTTTCTGGATTATAAAACTTGTGATGACTTTCTCAGATCCCAGGTTTCTTCTTGTTTTTCTAGTGGCTCTATTGGGTAGGGGCCAAGAAACTCCACAAATGCCCCTGTAAAGGAAGTCTTATTGGGTCCATTTCTACAGATAGAAAAACTGAGGCACACAGTTCAACCTAAGCCCCACAATTAGGAAGTAGTTAAGCTGAGTTTCAGATTCAGGCTGAGCTTTCATTCCCAGGCCTTACTTTAATGCCATCGAAAGTGACTCATTCATCCTTGATTTCCTGAAAGCTTGCAGGTAAGTAAAAAGGCAATTACAGTCGTGTGTGTGTGTGATGATTAATCTGATAGGAATAAGAACAGGAAACTGTGCAAAGGCCAAGCTCACCTCGGAACTAGCGATGAGAATGGGAGTTAGAGAAGGCTTCCCAGAGGAGGTGATATTAACCAGACTCAAGAAAGATGGGGCACTATTCTGGCAACAAGGTAGACGAACTGGAATATGCAAAGGTTTAGAGGGAAGAGGGAAAGAGAGAAAGACTTTTTTTTCCAGGACCTACAAGCAGTTCAAAAATCCCAGAGCAGAGAACTCGAGGCAGGGGACAGGGAGGAGTAATGACAGAGCTGAGGCCCGGTCCCAGTGATGAGGAGCCACAACTGCTGGGCTGAGGAGATGCAACTTAGAAATTTCGATGTCGATGTTTGTAGAGAGATGATGCCTATAAGGGCCTGCTCTGGCAATCTACCCACGACAGCCAGCTCCGTTAGGACAGAAGCTCTCACGTTTCATTTTGAACTTTTAAACCTGGCATGGAGCTCTGTGTACAACAGGTGCTCCATAAGTGGGACTGACAACTTTTTAAAAAGAAAGATCTTCATGAGGTGTTCCTTTAGTCTGTAGTAGATGCTATGGCGCTGGCCCATGTCCCCCTGTTGTTCCCACCTCAGTGCACACTGGCCTCACTTCTAACTGTCGGTACCTGTGTTTCCTTGCTGGGGTAGGGGGTCACTCAGATTTTCAGTGGCCACTTTGTTCCCTACATACCAGGCCCGAAGTATGGGAGAATGACGCCCCTTCAGGGAGCAGCCCATGGCCAGTGACTGATGGGAGTTGGTGAATAGGTTCCATGCCCGTCTCAATACTCAGGTGGAACAGCACTGAGGTGTGTGATCTGTGCTGGCACCCAGAGCTCCCCACTGTGGTCACCTGCTTGACAATGCTCTATTTCCTGGCTTCCTTCTCTCCAGATCTCACTTGCTGCCGCACCTCCACCCCCACCCCCACCCCCACCCCCACCCCCACCCCCACCCCCACCCAGAGCTTCCTTCGCTTCTCACATAAACTATTTGCACTTGAAGCTTTGCCTAGGGGTCTGCATCTGGGGAACCCAAACTAAGACAGCCTGATTCTTAGTGTCACAGAATGAAAGAGTTTAGATGAAGGGACTTCAGAGGTAACCTTCCAGGGGCAGGAACACACATTGAGTCTACAGCTGGGGGATGGCTGGGGCTGGGTGTATGCTACGCACGTATTGAGGCAACAGAGCGGCCGCTGTGTGCACAACGGAATCCATGGCCCTGTGTTCTAGTTTCAGCTCTGGACACGGCATTGTGTGTTGGAAAGAATACAGGCTTTTGAGCGAGACAGACCTGGGTTTGAGTCCAGGCTGGGCTACAGATAAGCAGGTAACCCCAGGGGAGTTAGGTGATCTCCCAGAACCTCAGTTTCCTCAGCTGGGAAATGGTGCAGAGTTGTGATGATGTTCAAGTGTGAAAATGCAAGTAAAACACCTCACTGGGAGAGACTGGGCTCCTTTCTTGTGTCTTTTCAGGCACTGCTTATTCTACATAAGCTTTTTGCTTATTCTACATAAGCTTTTCTAACTGCTTTTTGCATACCTCCAGCCCAGCAATTCTTTCACTATACGGGCCACCTTGTGCACCTGCCTATGTGCCTCCCAGGTGACCAGAAACTCCCAGAAGATAGGAGCCAGGTTTTCCTTATCCTTGCCTCCCCAGCATTCAGCACCACACCAGGCATTTACCAAGCACTTAATCAATGTTTGTTGAATGAATGACTGAATAAATGGGGCCGGGCGTGGTGACTTATGCCTGTAATCCCGGCACTTTGGGAAGCCGAGGTGGGTGGATCATTTGAGGCCAGGAGTTGGAGACCAGCCTAACCAACAAGGTGAAACCCCATTTCTACTAAAAATACAAAAATTAGCCAGGCACAGTGGTGCACGCCTGTGGTCCCAGCTGCTTGGGAGGCTGAGGCAGGAGAATCACTTGAACCCAGGAGGCGGAGGTTGCAGCAAGCCGAGATTGTGCCACTGCACTGCAGCCCGGGTGACAGCAAGACTCTGTCTCAAAAAATAAATAAATAAATATATAAATAAATGGACAAATAAATGACAAAAATGAAAGAATCCCTACAAACATCTACCAGTGATGATGGGTTTTCTGCAGTATTTGTTCATTCATTGAATCTTATGGTACTGAGTCCTTGCCAGGCACCAGGCACTATTCTATGTACTGACCAAAGCCCGCCCTGGCCCTCCATCTAATGGCTTCTCCTCTGGGGGGAGACAGCAGTGAGTCTCAAACAGGCCGCCCAGCAGGCTCACCTGGGAAACATCTCTAATGTGCACCCATATTCCAGAGATTCTGATTTAATCATGTGGGGTGGGGCTGGGCATTGAGAATTTCAAAAGCTCAGGTGAGGATAATGAGCTGCCAGGGGGAGAACTACTGGGACCAAGAGAGAAAAAAACAAGACCATTTCAGAGAGTGAAGAAGGCTGTGAAGAACACAAAACGGAGGGTGTGATTTAGTCCAGGGGTTCTCCATGGGGGAAGAGGAGATTGGGACTGTTTCATCCCTGAGGGCACATTTGACAAAATCTGGAGACAGTTTCGGTTGTCACAGCTGGAGGGGAGGTGCTGCTGGCACGGAGCTGGCAGAGGTCAGGGATGCTACCAAATACCCTATGATGCACAGGACAGCCCTTCACGAAAGAATGATCCAGGCCAGAACGGGCTGAGATAGAGTAATCCTGGTCTAGAGAGGAGGCAGGGTGTGCTTCAGAGAAGGCGTCTTGGTGGAGGTGACAGGAGACCTGACACTGAAGAGGCAAGACATGGACTCCACCAGTGAAAGCCTGCAGGAGGAGCAACAGGGAGTGGCACGTCCGAGGTGGGGCCAGGGCCACCATCATGGTCCCTAACGAAAAGGTGCCACGTAGTGACACTGCCAAGCCTGGCTCACACCACTACTACCTCAGTGGGAGCTGTTTGTTAGGGGTAGGGTGGGGAGAGGGAGGGGGAAATCTGGCTGCGTTTGCTTTGCTGCTTTCACTTGAGTCCCCACCCTCGTTCCAGGCTCAGAACAGGAACAGGGGATGGGGAGGGAGTTTCAATTGGGGTTGACCACTCAGACCTCGCCACCAGCACCACCTGTAGGGGTACTTCTTCCTTATTTCCAAAAACATCTCCTGCTGCCACCCGCTGGTCCTCTAGAGCTCTAACTGGGGGCTGGGCGGGGTGGGGTGGGAGTGGGGGCGGTGGGATGCAGGGGAGCATTCTCGGGCGACAGCCTGTCAGCCTCCTCCAGCCCTGGAAAAAGTGACTTCCCAAGATAAATAGGGATGCCCAGAGCAGTAAATAAACACACTATCCCAGAGAAGGGTGGAAGGGCAGCCCCTGCCGGCCTTGCCCCCATCACGGACACAACCCATTCACTTTACCAGCCAGGTGCTGGGACCCAGAACACATCTCCTGCCCTGCTCCCCTGTCCCCTTTCTCTTTCCCTTTCCTGAACCTTCCCTGTAAATCAGTTGCAGACCCACTGCCTTGGTATCCCCTAGCTTGGACTAGCAGGGGCCATGCAGGCAGCCTGCTTGCTCAACACCATGTGGGCTTTCCACGGAAACGTCATGACAGTTCTGTGGGGGCAATCTGGGTGGAAAGGCAAGTCCTTACATACAAGGTCCAGAAAGGCCTGAATCAACAGGCTATGCAAGGGAGCTAGGGCAGCCTCGGGCCTCTGACAGCAACAGGTCTTACCTGCAGGAACCCTGGTACCTGGGGATGGGCAGAGTGAACCCAGCTGCAGACTGCTGAGAAGAAAAGTGACTTGAAGCCGGGCATGGTGGCTCACGCCTCTAATCCCAGCACTTTGGGAGGCCGAGGTGGGTGGATCACTGGAGGCCAGGAGTTCGAGACCAGCCTGGCCAATATGGTGAAAACCCGTTTCTATTAAAAAAATAAAAATTAGCCGGGCGTGGTGGTGCACACCTGTAATCCCAGCTACTTGGGAAGCTGAGGCAGGATAATTGCTGGAACCAAGGAGACGGAGGCTGTAGTGAGCTGAGATTGTGCCGCTGCGCTCCAGCCTGGATGACAGAGTGAGACTCTGTCAAAAAAAAAAAAAAAAAAAGGATGACTCCAGGAACTGTACAGCCACCTCCACTTTCTAAGTGGGGAAACTGAGGCCACAGAGGGGATAAATGACCCACCCAAAGTCAGCAGCCGTGGGTGGCTGGGCAGGGTGATCCCAGGTCTCCTGACCCCTGTCTGCATATGGAATTTCTCTCAGGCCTCATACTTATTCCAGTATCAAAGAAAAGTTCCAAGTCAACGCATCCAAACAGAAAGCCAGAGTGTCCGGAACTGGCAGTCATCTTCCTCCAGATGTGCGTTTAGGGCAAGGGAGGATATTACGAAATGTCTCTGCCTCTTTAATCTCTTTTTGTTTTGGAGATGAGGTCTCACTCTGTGGCCTGGGCTGGAGTGCAGCAGTGCAATCACGGTTCACTGCAGCCTTTACTTCCCAAACTCAAGTGATCCTCCCACCTCAGCCTCCCAAGTAGCTGGGACCATATGTGTGTGCTACCAAGCCTGGCATTTTTTTTTTTTTTTTGTAGAGATGGCATTTCACTATGTTGCCCAGGCTAGTCTCAAACTGCTGAGCACTCAAGCAGTCCCTCCACCTCGGCCTCCCAAAATGCTGAGATTAAAGATGTGAGCCACCGTGTCGGGCCCCTTAATCTCTTGACTCATCTTCTGAAAGGAAAACATCCCCCTGTGTTCCCAGGGTCCTCAGATATAAGCTCATGTCAAAATCCTGTTCGTGAGGACAGTTGTTAAGTCCTAACTTATGAAACTCCATGTCACAGAAAGAGTCATTATGGGAAATTTGCAGGAATATGTTTACTTAAGTAATTATTTTATTAAAATGAAAATTTGCCCAATATGCCCTGAGAATTTTATTACAGATACTTATAATGAAGTAGGTAATTAGCAATAAATGGTCTCTTTCTGCAAACCTAGAATTACGAATTTTTTCATGGGTTATTTTAAACCGCCAAACACTACAGAAAATGTATACCCTCTTCACTCATCGAAAGCCTTGATTTGCAGAGTTGAGTGTCTGCAACTTGGAACTAACAAAACTGATCACTAGCTTTCATGTGCCTTTTATGCTGTTAAAGTTATACATAAACACCTATATACTGTCAAGCAAAAGGCTAACAAATATTTAATTTTTGAGCTGTGCCATGTTTTGGCTCTGTGTGTTTGTATGTTTGCGTGCACGCGCACCTGTATACACAAGCCATAACTCCAGTTGTAGGTTTTGTTTTGACAACTCTTTCAGGCAAGCTCCCCACATGGTTTTGAAAGAAGAAAAACGTTCTTTGTTCTTTAGCTTCTGCTTCTGCATCCTCTCTCTCTCTCTCTCTCTCTCTGCCCCCCGCCTTGGGAAAATACATGGCTTTTCAGTGACCACAGCTATTCTTATGATTAAATCAAGCACTCGCTGTTAACCAGAATTTAGGGTTACTGATAACACATGTTGCAAAGACGTTTCATCAGTTGCCAGGACAAATTCCCAATGTGCCAAGTCTCCAAGTGCTTGCGTCCTGGATAAGTGTCACTGTGGGTCCATCAACACTGCCTGGCTCAGAAATTCCACAGGTATTTATTGAGCACCTACTCTGCACAAGGGGTGGCCGCTACAGCTCGGGGGCTCCACTATGCTGTCCAGGACACAGATACTCCCTTCCAGTCTTTGCAGAAGCCAGGGTTTGCAGGCATCGCACCAGCTTCCTTGCGGGGGCGCCTCACAGCAGAAACACTAGGGACGACCATGACGCTGGCTATAGCTACTATGTGAACCCAGGACACGGGAAGAGGGCAGGATGGGATGGGGGCTGGGATGAAAGGGACATAATGGTGACTGGTGTCTTCAGCCATCAAGGCCATCTGAACTGCAGGACAAGCTGACTCCTGCTGTACCAGATGAGCTAGGAGGGAGCAAAAAGCATTTTCTTCTCTCAAAAATAAATTTAGGCCAGGCGCGGTGGCTCACGCCTATAATCCTAGCACTTTGGGAGGCTGAGGCAGGCAGATCACTTGAGGTCAGGAGTCTGAGACCAGCCTGACCAACATGTGAAACCCTGTCTCTACTAAAAACACAAAATCAGCCGGGTGTGGTGGCGCATGCCTGTAATCCCAGCTACTTGGGACGCTGAGGCAGGAGAATCGTTTGGGAGGTGGAGGTTGCAGTGAGCTAAGGTCACACCACTGCCCCCCAGCCTGGACAACAAGAGCGAAACTCCATGTCAAAAAAAAAAAAAGAAAACTAAAAGAAAAAGAAAAAGAAAAGAAAAGAAAATGTAAATGTAAATGCCCATTACTCCTACAAAGCAAAGGCGAAGGGCTGAGAGTCAGGTGGACAGGACTCTCCTCCAGAATCTGGGAAAAAAGGATGCTTCCTGGACATCAGGATGCTGCCAGGTCACCTAGCCCAGGAGCTCCTCAGTCACAGAGGTTGAGCCCTCAGCCTTCCTCCATGGATTATCAGCGGGCTAAGAGCTATAACCAAGTCCTCTACTCCATGGAGATAATCAAGTCACAGCATTATTTTCTGGGAACAAAATTCCAGAATTTAAAACATAAGCTAAAAAAGAAAGTTGAAGTTCACCAAAAAGATATTTAATAGACGACTTCTCTGGATTCTTATCTCCCCCATTTTCACCTCCCCACCACCACCAATTTTAAATGATTAGCTTTGTCAGAGAACCTTGGATGAAATTCTAATACTAAAAAAAATGCAAAAAAAAAAAAAAAATTGTGGTGCACAAGCCAAAAACAAAGGGTGCTAGCCCAGGTTCCATGGCTACTTAGCGTTTGATCTTGTGTGTGTCATTTTCTTTCTCGTGATGGAGGGAAGAGATGCCACTGCCTAACCCACTGCCCTCAAACCTTGCAGCTGCGTGGGGAGATGAGGCTTGGCTGACTCTCTTGCCCTGCACACTGTAGGTGGTGATCAGGATCAAAAGAAGAGGCTTATGATCAAAAGGGCTGGGAGTGGTGAAACATTCTGTCATGCTCGCTCCTTCGTGTAAGTGTAGAGGAGGGGGCAGTGCTGTTTGTGTCACGGGTATGGTTTGTTGTTCTGGAGCGAGCTTTAACACGGGCACATTTTAAAGTAGCAGAGGAATCCTGGGCAATTCACAGCCTAGAGAGGGCCTCCATTGCCTCTCTTATAAAGCCCCAGGGGATTGGACTAGGTGATTCAAATGTTGGCTTTCATAGTGGTTGGCTGACTGTTCAACACAGGAACTAGTGCAAAATTGGTAACCAACAAATGCTTGGATGGTTAATCACAGGGTCAGTTGGTTGAAGAGGGTCCTTACTTTTCTTTCTTTTTTTTTTTTTTTTTTTTTGAGACAGTCTCGCTCTGTCCCCAGGCTGGAGTGCAGTGGCACCATCTCAGCTCACTGCAACCTCCACTCACTGCAACCTCTGCCTCCCGAGTTCAAGTGATTCTCCTGCCTCAGCCTCCCGAGTAGCTGGGACTAGAGGTGCACACTACCACGCCCAGCTAATTTTCATATTTTTAGTAGAGACAGGTTTGGCCAGGATGGTCTCGAACTCTTGACCTCCAGTGATCTGTCGGCCTCACCCTCCCAAAGTGCTGAGATTACAGGTGTAAGCCACCGTGTTCAGCCGGGTCCTTACCTTTTGAGCTGAGTCCATCTGCCTCATGCAATGTATTCAGAGCCAAAATTCCAATGCACCACCATTCCCTGGCAGGATGTGAGATCAACATTCTGCAGCTACCTTTAAATGATATTTTTAAAAATCAGGGAACTTCAATGGAGAATAAACAAGTCTAAACTGAATGCACTATCTCCCTCAGCACTGTAGGGTCCCTCCTGATCAGCATGGTGCCTGACACATAGCAGGGGCTCGAATATTTCCTGCAAGAATGAACAAAGTGTCCGGCATCCCTAATACTTCTGATATTCCTCGAATGTATAGGCGTAGCAGAATACCCAGAAAGCTTTCAAGCGCTGGCCTTTTCTGTATCCCCCAACATACTCGCACCCTCCAGTGCTGGGTTTAGAATCAGCTAGACCGGTCTGGCTCTGCCCCTTCCTCACTGCGTTGCTTCACCTCTCTGAGCCTCAGTTTCCTTTTCTATTCCATAGAGATAATCAGGCCTCTCTGAGGAGGAGAACAACAGGGGCTCCCTCCCAGAGGAGCTGGGTGGAGTATGCAGATTAATTAATCCGTGCAGTTCTGAGAATCAGCCTGGCACGCTGAACCCTCCTGGTAACTGTCAGCCATTAGCGTGACTATTGTTATGCTCAGTATCATTAGTGCTGGCAGTAATTAGAGGCTCATTAAATGTTAATTTTCTTTACGCCAGACTGGATGCTCAATGTAAAACCAAATTGTAATGGTATCCTACAAAATGTAAGAAAGGCAAATAGGCTGCAAAAGAAATTTTTTTTTTTAATGTCTGGGTGGCCGTTCAGAGCCCAGGACTGCTCCTCCACATCCCGTTGGGAGGGACAATTGAGCGCGGTCCTTAGCGTCAAAGACGGCACTGGACTAAGTGTCTGGAAGCTTCTGTTCAGGTCTGGGCTTTGCCCCGAAACTCTTTGTGGGCCTGGATTCAGGAATCCTGTTCGAGGTAAAAGGGAAACTGGTTGCCTTGCTGAGCGGAAGAGAAAACAAGGCACAATCCTTGCTGAAGCAGCACAGCCAGCCCAGGGTTCTCTGGGAAGAAACAGGCTCTACTGGCCCGATGGTCATGTGCTTCCCCCACAGTCTCCAGGCTCCTTGCAGCTATGCAGGGTTGTGTGAGCAGAAGTGGCAACTTTAGAAAGCGGGTACGTACCCCTTTCCTTTTCTCTTCCTCTCCTCCAGCAGCCTGAAAGCCAGTTGTTTCAAACGAAGTGGCTACAAAATTTTAGCAGCGTGGATCCCCAAGTCACAGCTTGGAGGAAAGCTGCCTTACAGAGCTGTAGTCCTTCAGTGGACTTCATGAAAGGAAGAAATAAACTCTGCCTTATGAAGCCACTGGGATATCGGGGTTTACCTGTCACTGTATCATAGCTTAGCCTAACCTGATTACTCACATATCTCATCCAATGCCTATCCCAGAGGTTTCCTGCACCTGAAGGAAACCAAAATACTTTTCTCCAAACTATTGAGGATCGTTAAGTGAAAGACATTGACAATGCCAAGGACCCCTGTGCCCAGCCTGCATCTGCCTGATGGGAGGACCCAAATCTTTCCTTACTGGAGACAGCACGGATTTAGCAGACCAAAGGAGGCACCAGCAGGCACCCGAGGAATCTGGGAACAGATTTTACTGTCTTCCCACATTTTCCCGCTTTTTCAAAGACTGGAACTGCTCTCTTCTTTGTCTTGTCACTATATAGGATTTATGGCCCTTTGTTAAAATACTATTTAAGCAAGGTCCCTTGTTAAAATACTATTTAAGCAAGGTCCCTAAGCCACCACATTGAGAAAGAAATACTTTTAAACTAAGGCCTCTCCCATGTGATGGGCAGAGCACGCATTAATAAACGTTTGGTTGTTTGTCTTCTGTTAATCTGACTTTTGTTTTCAGGAGAGCGTTTCCACAAAGAACCTAAAAAGGGAAAGAAAGGAAACTAGGTTTTCTCCCCTACACACAGTTGTTACAGAATGGTCTGCTATTCTATTACTTAAGCATGGGCGTGTGCACACACAAATATTAGACCGGAATCCTAAGCCCATTTTCCTATTACACAAGATGGCACACTAAGATTATTAAGATTTGGTAATCTTAATAATCCCACCATCCCACTGGTGACAAAACTGCAAGAGGACAGTGTCTTGAGGATGAGAGGCTGTGTTAGTGCCAAGGAGTGCCTCCAAAGGGAAAGGAAAAAGATGCTGCTGTTACTAGTTCCTGTTGTGCGGTCTCTCATAAGCAAAATCTTAAACTCTAGTGGGGAAGACAGGGCCATTGTCTACATATCCTACTTGCTAAGGACTTATTCTTTTTTTTTTTTTGAGATGGAGTCTCGCTCCATTGTGCAGGCTGGAGTGCAGTGGTACGATCTCAGCTCACTGCAGCCTCTGCCCCCTGGGTTCAAGCGATTCTCCTGCCTCAGCCTCCCAAGTAGCTGGGATTACAGGCGGCTGCCTCCATGCCCAGCTAATTTTTGTATTTTTAGTAGAGACAGGGTTTCATCATGTTGGCCAGGCTGGTCTCAAACTCCTGACCTCAGGTGATCTGCCTGCTCTGGCCTCCTGCTGGGATTACAGGCGTGAGCCATTGCGCCTGGCCTTAACACAGAATCTTTATGTCCTTTACATAACAGTCCAGTACTGTGACAGGGCAAGTATATGGGATCAGATGTCACTCAGACCTGGCTTCAAATCCCAGCCCTGCCTTTTACTGTGTAACTCAGGCAAGTTCATTTCTTTGAAGCCTCAATTTCCTCATATGTAAAATGAGTATAAAAATTTCTACCAAAGGGGGTAGTTGGGATTAAATAATATAAAACAAGGTATAGTATACAACATGCTTGGTTCAATGGCTGACACTTAACACATTTACATCCTGCCTTCCTACTACCATGAAATAGCATTTGGTCTCAAGTTCAGACTCTATCAAAAAAAAAAAGTTTACTATTGGAAGTACCAGAAAGATCCTGCAAGGACAGCTGTGATATTGCTCTGTGTGTCACAAAGGAAGGTGGAGATGGTGCTCCCAAGAGAAAACAAGGGATAAGGCCAGGCCCAAGGGAGGAAGTGGACCCAGCTTGCACCCAGAGGCCAGGTGTCTTACAGACAAGGGAGCAGGGCTAGGCCAGGGAAGCAGGTAGGTTGGCCAAGATAGGCCAAAAGCACCTGAACTTGGGACAAAGCTGGCATGGGATAGACACTGCCTTGACCGCTTCCTGTTACAAAATAGTCCAGTGACAGTCCTTCCAGGCTGTGGCAATGACCTGCCACCAGGGGCAGCAGCGAGCAGCAACTCATTCTGCACCTGTGCCAACCCAGGAGCATAGAACTCCCTATAGGCTGTAGTGACAGAGCCACTTCCTCATTCATATAACAATCCAGTCATTCCACAGACATTAATTTTGAGCCTATGAAGTGGGCCAGCCCTGTGCTGGTGCTGGGAACACAGAGACAAACAGGAAGCTTTCCCTTGGGGTGGAGTAGTGGCTCATAGTATTTCAGGGATGCAGATGTACAAACAGATAAAAATCCATCAGCTAAGATTTCTAACAGGTTATTTCCATGGTACCCTGGCCTCTTAGAGGAGAGAACAAATATCTCTAGAGTAGAAAAAAGTAGGTTTTGCTAAACTTGGGGATAGTCTTTCTGGGAAGAAGGAACTACAGGAGTCTTTCTTAAGAGAAAGAATGAAAGGGGAGAGAGGACAGTGCATTTGGGGTTCAGGGGTCAGTCTGATATGACTGAAGTGTGGGGTATGTGGAAGAAGTGGAAGGCTTTAGAGCAAAACATGCCTGGTGGGTAGAGCTCCGCTCTCAAAGAGCCACCATGCCAGGGTCAGGAATTTGGACTTGATCCTATGGGTCAGAAATTACAACTGGAAGTCTGTAGTGGACTGGAGAGTCCATTAAAAAATCTAAATATCTTTAGACTGGAGATATGCTCTCTAGTCTGACCCACTCCCACTGCTTCCTACTATTCTACACTTGACCCCGTCACTCTTTTATGCTACCTGCAAAGCTCTTGAAAGCGTTTGGGTTTCTGACCCCTAGGAAAGCAGTGACCAGGAGAGGTTTTTAGGCAGTTAGTGACACATGAACAAATTTGGTATTTTAGAACCTCAGTGGCGTGGAGGAAGGGAGAGATTGGTGACAGATGACACAACATGTATTCCTTCCAATAAGACTTCCTCCTTCCCTCTTGTTAGAAAAAAAAAAAAAAAGAAAACAGATGGAAAAAAAAGTCGACTCTGGAAGACTTTCCATTCACTTTCGTGCAGTTAGGACCAACATGATGTCACACTCCTATTTCAACATACCCAGACTCTCTTTTCTTGAATTCTGTGTATCAATATAACAACTATTTATTGAGCAACCACTCAGTGAAAGCTGGGTACTCAGGTGCTCAGGTGGCAGGGGGTCAGGGTACGGAGGTGAGAATCAAAGCATAAAGCTCCAGAGTTCAGCAAACTCAAGGACTCATCATGGCACCACATGTACGATGACTGGTGGATAGCATAAGACAAAAGGTATCTCCCAACAGGGGACCCTACAGCACAGATGGCCCACACTCAGGGTGTGCCAGCAGGCGGGTGCCAGGACATGGTGTGTGCACAGGGCTGGGGAGAGTGGCAGTAGGAGGTCTGATGCCATTGGTCCCATGGCCCTCACAGAAAGCAGTCTTTCCCAGAGGCAGGGCCCCCCAAGCTTCTGCGATTAAGAGGGGTGAATCCATTTGAGCCATGTGTAGAATCTATGTAGGCTTTGACCAAACTGGAAAGAAGGCTCTCATCATTTCTATCATTTTTGTAACCAACACATCTGTTATTCATCTAGAATTCTCAAAGTTGATTTCCCAAATCTCCTACAACAGATCAGTTAGTGCTCCCTTCCCTGAACTGAACCCTTGAAGACCAGCAGACTAAGCTGGTTACAAAAAAGGCCATGATAGGGCCCCTACTTGGCTCACCATGGCTGCCCCAAGTATCATCCGGCAGGTGTTTTCTCATGTGTGAGGAGCACGGCAATGCACTCTGGCTTTGGAGATAACAGAGCCAGGCATGGAGTGTCTACAGCCCAGAGCAGAACCCCTAAGCTCAACTGGAGCCAGTGCTGGGCTCTGTGGCTGGGACTTATGATGCCCAGGTCAGGATCAGTGGGGCTGAGGAGGGCCTGGATGTCCAGTTTCCTTCATCCCGGGCCACTTCCTGGTCCCTGGGTGATGGCCTCTCCTTTCATGGATGTCCCTCAACCTATAGGGACTTAGAGGTATCCTCACAGGAGGTAAGGTCAGACATATGCCAATGACAACAATGACACCAGCCAGAACTTCTAGGGCATGCCTAGGTGCCAGGCACTGTGCTAAATGCTTCACAGCTATGATCCCCTGTAATTCTCACAGCAACCCCGTGAGCAGCGATTCAGGCTCTGCAAGTCCAGCCAGGCTAGCTGTGGGGGCTGCAGATGCCTGGGTTCTCCAGCCACACTGAGTACCTCCAGGGAAGGGGCAGCAGTGTGGCCATCTCTGTGTTCACCCCCACAACAGTGAGCACAGTGCCCTATACACTAGGAGCTGGGTGGTGGCAGGGCCTGCACCAGGGTGAGGTACGCTGCAAATCAGGTACCCAGGAAGCAAAATTTAAGGACACACTCTCAGGTGCCACCCTGCACTTGTATGAACCAGACAGTGGGTGCCACCTTAAATTTTGCACACTGGGTACCTCATTTGCTTTCCTTTAGTCCTGGCCCTGGGTAGTCCAATGACCAGGCATGTGTGTGTGTCTTGCTCCTCCACCCTAGCCATGGGACCCTCCCTTCTCTGTGCCTCAGTTCCCCCTCACCTGTAAAATGGGGCTAATGACAATACAAAGGGTGGACAGAGATGCAGCAAAATCAGAACTCTCTCATACTCTGCTGATGGGAACATAAAAATGATGCATCCACTTTGGGGAACTGTTTGGCAGTTTCTCAAAAAGTTAAACATAGAGTTACCATACGACCCAGCAATTCCACTCCTGGGTATCTACCCGAGAGAAATGAAAACACATCTCTAAACAAAGACTTGTATACGAATGTTCACAGCAGCAGCATCATAATCACCATAAAGCAGAAACAACTCGATTGTCTATCAACTGATGAATGGCTAACAAAATGTGGTATATCCACACAACAGGATATAAAAGGAAACAAAATACTAATACATGCTACAATGTGGATGAACCTCAAAAGGGAAAGAAGAGAAGCCAGACAAAAGACCACATGGTGTATGATTTCACCTATATAAAATGTCCAGAAAAGGCAAACCTACAGAGACAGCAAGTAGATTAGTGGCTGTGTAGGGCTTGGGCTAAGGTGGGTGGGGAGTGGAAGAAGGGAATGGAGAGTGACTGCTGATGGGTACACAGGGTCTCTTTCTGGGTTGATAAAAATGTTCTAAAGTCACATTGTGGTAACGGTTGCATAATTTTGTAAATATACTAAAAGTCAGTAAATTGTACACTTAAAGTGGGTGACACTTGGGTATGTAAGTTATATTTCCATAATGCTATTTTAGAAAATAGGGCTACTGATAATACCTATGGCACAGCATTGCACAATGCCTGAGAGTATCCTATACATCATCTTTTTTTTTTATGAGATGGAGTCTCACTCTGTTGCCCAGGCTGGAGTGCAGTGGCATGATCTCGGCTCACTGCAACCTCCACCTCCCAGGTTCAAGCAATTCTCCTGCCTCAGCCTCCCAAGTAGCTGGGATTAGAGGCATGTGCCACCACGCCCAGCTAATTTTTGTATTTTTGGTAGAGACGGGGTTTCATCATGTTGGTCAAGCTGGTCTTGAACTCTTGACCTCAGGTGATCTACCGGCCTCGGCCTCCCAAAGTGCTAGGATTACAGGCGTGAGCCACCGCGCCCAGCCCCTATACATCATCTTAACACTTATTATTATGCTCAGATAAGTATCTGTTGCTCACTTAAAGGACTTAAAGGTTGTCTAAATTCCCTTGAAGTGCCTTTATTTTTAGGGGGACTTTGGGGAACTAAAGTGGGCAGTCACCCGAGATCCTGTGTCTCTAAGTGACCTGCCCGTGCCCACACAGGTCTCCCAATCAGCTACTCTGGCTGCAGCGGCTGCTGCAGGCACCAGCCTGATGTGGGTGAAACTCTTCAAGTCTTGGATTCCAAAGATCTGTGTTGAGTTCTGGCTCTGACCTTCGTATTATCTACTCCGTAGGGTTGCTGTGCAAATGACATGGGCTACAGTGTGAGGATATTTGGAGCATCCAATAAATTGGGGAAAATCATGGGTGAGGAAGATTGTTGGCAGAGGAAGACCCTGAATGCACACCCATCCTTGCTGTTATCCTCCGTGCTGGATTGTGGCTCAGCCACAGGTTCTAATCCGTGGAGGAGGGGCCACAGCCCTTTTGCTGGAGCCACAGGTGCATGGAGGGCAGGAGGGGTTAAATGTGCCCAGGCTTGATGAACATCAGGTGTGGCACAAGCCTGCCTGGCTTCCAGAACTCTTGGATAAAGGACTTCTCCACTTTGTACTTTCTTGTCTGTTAAATGGGGATAACAGAATCTGAACATCAGGCTAGGCACGGTGGCTCATGCCTGTAATCCCAGCATTTTGTGAGGTCAAGATGGGAGGATCGCTTGAGGTCAGGAGCTCGAGACCAGCCTGGCCAACATGGTGAAACCCCGTCTCTACTAAAAATACAAAAATTAGCCGGGCATGGTGGCGCGCACCTGTAGTCCCAGCTACTTGGGAGAGTGAGGCAGGAGAATTGCTTGAACCCAGGAGGCGGAGGTTGCAGTGAGCTGAGATCACGCCATTGCACTCCAGCCTGGGTAACAGAGTGAGACTCCGTCTCAAAAATAACAACAACAACAAAAAACAAAACAGAATCCCAACCTCTCTTAGGATTGTCCGAGCACACCCACAAAATGAATGTAGATTTGTGCCTCTGATGTCAGTGAGGGCTAGCACGACAATGGGCAGCAGATGTTGTAGCTAAGTGCCAATGACTGTGACCTTCCTGAAGGCAGGAGCATTGTTTTCTTCCTCTGGCAGGCGCTCAGTGAGTGCTGACTGCAAAGAGGAATCGAAGCGGGGAGGGAAGGTGCTGTGATGAGCTGGCTGGCCGGCCGAGGAAACAAAAGGGCCTTAGTTAGACTGCAGAGAAGAAGAAAAATAATACATGGCCATAGGACTGTATAACCTTGGGCCAATTATCTTACCTTTCCAGGCCTCAGTTTCCTCAAGCTGGGCTATTTGAGCCCTAAATTTTTTTTCAGCTAGAGCATTCCTGGATCCTACCAATGTACCAAGTTGCTATTAGACTCATCCTCTCAAAATCCTCTTTCAGTGATTCCAGAGGACATTATACATCCTGTACCAGGAAATCCATAAATCCTATTCTAAAAGTGCCAAAGTCAGGCACTGTCCAAGTTCACACTGTCGAATGCAAGTTCTCCGTTCTTTGGAATGTTTACCATTAACTGTGAAGCGATCAAGACCGTTTCCGTTCTGTGGCTCTTTCTGCCCAAGAGCTCTGGTTCTTGGAAACAATGTGAAGTCTTCGGGCTCTCCTGGACTACGCGTCTCTGGCACAAATTCACCATATACTCAGAATCAATTCTCTAACACAAAGTTCCCCAGAAGAAATTAACAGGCAGTTCTACAAGATAATGAAACCGCAGAGTTCTCTATTAGGAGAGCTTAGGGGAGAGCTGGTGCTTCAATCCTCTCCTGCCTGGAAACCATCTTTTCCCCTAAATGTCTTGGCCAGAGGGCAGTCTCTTTCTCCAGCTTCTATCTGTCAGTTCACATCCCCGCATTATCTACCTCTCTACCTCCCCTACACAAAAGCAAAGGCACACCCCATCACCGCCAGTGCTGGCCTCCTGGCCTCCTGGCCTCTCCCTACTCCCTCCAGACCACCATTGCCACAAACAACTTCACCATGACATCCAGCTCTGACCAGGCTGTGCGCAAATATCTCAATCCATTTTGAAAAAGACAGGGTGCCATGCAAATGAAAATAAGTTCTAAACTTCCTCCTCCATAGGCTATGGAGATCCCTGGGGGGTTCTGGGTACACCCAGGGGCTGGGGGGGGGGGGGGGCGCCTGAGATGGCTTTGTCCTTAGAGCAATTCAGCCCAGTCTCATATTTTAAGAACAGCGGGAATGTAATATCAGCTGAAAGGAGTTTTCTGTGCGCTATTTAACTAAATGGCTCTGCAGCTGGGGAGAGCCATAGGCAGACGTGTTATGATTCAAAGGCTCCCAATTACAATGATCCTCTTTTATTGTATAAAAACAGCAACACAGCCATTCTCCACCCTCCCTCCGCCTGCTTCCTCCACCCCCTTCCCCCATTGGCTGGCGAGGCCACTCTGCATCCTGAAAGGAGCACCCAGATTCTCCTCCGGCTCCAACTTTGCAGCTTTCAGCCCACAGGGATTCCTTCCCTCCAGATCCGGGGAGGAGAGGGCGGAGGGCGCAATGCCCCTGGAGAATGTTCTCTTGGAGACACTGACAGAGGCTTTACAATGGCCTCTTTCTGAGGAGGGGTGGTTTGGGGGAGCTGTAGATAACAGATGCGGATTTGTAATTCTCTCCTGTTTTGACTAAACTCTCATGCGCACACGTGCACGCACACTCATGCAGGAAGGCATGCACCCCTATGCCCCTTATCAGAAAAGCAATCAGACTATCCCAAAGCACGATCTAAAACCGTCCCTTCTCCTCACACCTCTTCCAGGCTGATGTGGGCCAGGCCTCCAGAAGACTTACATACAATATCAGAAAGCTCTGGAATCAGACTGAGCTGAGTTTGAATTCTGTCTTTGCTACCTTCTTTCTGTGACCTTGAATAAGTACTTAACCCCTCTGGGCTTTCGTTTCCCATCTTTTTTTATTTTTTATTATTTTGAGACAGAGTCTTGCTCTCTCACCCAGGCTGGAGCGCAGTGACGTGATCATGGCTTACTGCAGCCTTGAGCTCCTGGGCTCAAGCGATCCTCCTACCTCAGCCTCTCAAGTAGCTGGGACTACAGGTGTGTGTCACCACACCCAGCTCATTTTTTAGTTTTTTTTATTTTTTGTAGAGATGGGGTTTCACCATGTTGTCCAGGCTGGCCTTGAACTCCTGAGCCCAAGCGATCCACCTGCCTCGGCCTCCCAAAGTGCTGGGATTACAGGCGTGAGCCACCACGCTAGCCCATTTTTCCTGCCTTTTAAGTCGAATTACACTGCCACTCTCAATTTACTCCTCAGGGTCAGATTAAATGACACTGTGAAGGGAAAGTGTTTAGCAGAGTGCCTAGCACATAGTAGGTGCTTACTTTTTCTGTGGCTGTTGCTGTTCTTAACATGGTGAACACCATGTGCTTGTGCTGTGTCTGGGTATGTGGGGAGCTTTGTGCATCTGGTTGTGTAGGGAGCTTTGTATTTGTTCAGTTTCACCAGCCAGAGTGAACCAGGCTGTGGGGGGTGATATGGCTGTCGGGGCATAAATGTCAGGCCTGCTGAGGAGTGTTTTTCTTGAGTCTTTCTGCAACACTGGTTTAAACGGTCACCTCTGCACAGCATATGCAGGCATGCGTGAGTGCCTGCCACTTCCTCCTTAACTTAAACTTCTGGTCCTTCCTCAGTTTCTGCAGATGTTTTTGAGCCCAGCAGCTGCAGTTGCAGGCATCCAACCAGGACAAGGAGGGGCTGTAGCCCAGGAACTCTCATTCATAACCCTCTTCCTCTCTGCCTCAATAGCAGGCTCCTCTCTCTCTCACAAGTAGCCCCTGGGCCCCCAACAGGGAGGATTTCCTTCCAAAGAAAGAGCTAACTCAATTTGGCTACTCCCTGAAGCCCCAGAGATCCATGAATCTATTCCCTGACCCTGAACTTGACAGGAAATGGTCCCCAGGATTTTGCTGATTTCTCTCTGAAAGAGAAACTCAGCGTGGGCTTCCCGCTATTCCATCCCAAACTAGACATGTGCACCCCTAAAATATATCACAAATCTCTTACACCACAATGAATGCCTGGCTCACATTCCTTCATATTGATCCCCCATGGATCAATAGCACAAGAATTTCATTCACTGCAGATTCTGTTATGTGTTAAATACCATTGCAGTGAAACAATGTGTAACAAGATTAATCTCCACTAAGTGTTTCTAATGTTAGGGAGTAGGAGGGAGAGAAAGAGGAAGAAAGGGTGTGAACTGTGGCTTTTAACAGGTAAATATTGTCCACCAGGGGGTAAAGAGAGGTATCAGCAAGAAAACAGGTTCTGGCCCTGGTGTCTCTATTCCATTTTCAAGTTTGGGTGGAAATTGATATACTGTTGCCAGGACTGTTTTTCTCCGTTGGGTCTCTTTTACACACACACACACACACACACACCACCAATCAACCCCTCTTAACTGCATGATTACAAATGTAAGAACAGGAAGCAGACTGTGGGTGGATGTTCTTAAAATCACAACCTGTTCAATGTAGGGTGGGGGCATTAGAGAAGGGTGTGGGGCGGGGGGGAATCAGGATTTTTTTCAGTTCAAAATGAAATAATCTTGTCAATACAGAAAATAATATCTACCTTATTGTCTATCAAAGGGGCATGTGCACAGCCAAGCATCCTTCCTGAGATGCGCTGTCTGGATGTGGCTATGACACAGCACTTTACGGTACCTGAACAATGCACCAGCATCTCACTGTGATATTACAGGGTCAGGTTTCCATTTCAATAGTTGCTCAGACTTGCCACAAAATGAGTGCACGTGTGTACTGGGGGTGGGGGAGGGGGGAGGCAGAAGGGGAATGGCAATGAGATGGGACAGTCAGGGTCCTGGGATTGATGATGAAATCCACACATGCTAATTACTTGGCACCTCAAATTTACAATAAAGTCACTTTCTTGAGGTGGTTGCAGTGATGACGGTGATTTGTTGAGCACAGTTCATATGTGAGGTGTGTGCTAAGCCTTTTTACAACTTTCTTAAGTTTCCTAACAACTCATACAGCAGCCACTGAAGTGATCTCCATTTCAGAGATAAGAAAATTGAGGTAAGTAACAGCTCAAAGTCATAAAGGTAATACCCTGAGCAAAGAGAATCAGAGAGGCTGGCCCTTGCTGGAGGAATCTAGCCTGGGGAATCTGGTGCTGGGAAGGTCTCTGACATCCTCTGATATCATCTCCCTGATTTAAAGCAATGGTGAGGGTCACAGCCAAAGGTATCCTGCTGATGAGTGGTGGAGCTGCAGCTACGGTCCAGGAGCCCCATAGGTCAGGAAAAAGGCAAGTGTAGTGTTTGGAGAGTAAATGGCACCCCCTTCCAGCTTTTCCAGTCCCACTAGCTGAATTATCCAGAAAGGAGAGCTGATTGCCTCCCTGTAACAGCTGACTCACATCAGGTTAAGTTTGGATTCTTATTGACAGGACCTAAAAGCAAATCATCCCTCACTTCTTTATTGCACATTGTCTTGTTTTTGCCCTGAGGCAAAACCGGTCCCCTGGCCTGAAACTTTCCAGAACTCTTTTTATTGCAAATAAGAACTAAGCTCGTTTGTCTGCACAAGGTACTCTGCTATCAGTCTTAGTCTTCCCTTCCCCAAACACGTGACAATCCCGCTTCAGAAACCTGCCATAGCTCCCTAGTACCTAGAGATTAAAAGCCAACCTCCTCCATGTGCACCCCCAAGCCTGGCATCATCTCTTTGCACAGCCTTCCCTGCATCCCCCTCTCCACCTCCCCAGGGTACCTGTCCACCGCTCCCAGGGCCCTTCTTTCTCATCTTAGGCAGCACATGCCCTCACTGCCAACTCAACAACCATTCCTCCTTTCACCCCTTCTGCCTTACAAGTTGAACCCCAATTTGCTCATGACAGCAATCGGTCCAACTAAAAATACTTGACTGCTCTTCCCTGGCAGTAGTCACCACGTGGCACAGCTCTGATCGATGAGCTAAGGACAGAAGTCCCTGAGAGGGGTGCCCCTTCCCAGATATAGCAGTGAAGCTGTACTGGGTAAAAGCTCTTTGAGCCTCATTCATCCTTTTTTCTCTTTCTTGGAATGCAAACCTGAGGCCTAGAGACATAGCAGCCACTTTCCTACTACGAGATGATAAACCTAAGGCCAAAGGCCTCCACTCTAAGCATAGCAGAGTAGAAAGAAGTAGTCTGGGTTCCCAGTGGTACAGCTGAGGCATCATCCCCCTTTACCCCCCACCCCGTTGTTGTCTGACACAAAAAAGTCCCTATCTGGTTAAGTCACTGGTAGTCAAGATTCTGCTGCTAGCAGCCGAATGCAGTGATATTGGCTACACCTCCAGACATTGTTCCTCTTCATTCATGGGGCAGTTCAGCTGCTCCCACCTCTAGGAGATCCTCTGTGATCCCCTCAGAGCAGAAGAATCATGCCTTCCCTTGTGCTTCCACAGTGGTTAGTTTTCTCAGTTATAGCACTTATCTAAGCCTGCTTGATTTGGTTTAATGAGTGCTTCCCCACAGTCGGCTCAAACTCCTAGAGGGCAGGGGGTCTGTATCCCACCAGCATCTCCATAATGTCTGGAGCATGCAGTGCTTTGCGTTTCTGCCAGGGGGGCTCTGTCACCCCAGCATTTCCATAACATCTGGTTATGCGCTCTGCATTGCAACAGCAGAGTGTGTGTGTTCTGGGGGCTGCCACTCCGCTTACTGGCTGTTTGGTCTTGGGCAAACTTCTCTGGGCTTGTGCCTCCTCATCTAGAAAAAGGAGAGAATGAGAGTACTTATATCAGAGTTGTCATGAAGACAAAACAGTCTAGTCATAAGCACTTGGGATAGTGCCTGGCATACAAAAATGCTTAATGGCTATGGGTTCTTATTAGTATAATGAACATTATAGTTGCTGAATGAATAAATAAATCAACACACAGTTGCTAAATAAATGAATAAAGGAATAAAATCCAGGTAAATTCTGGAGTTCAGACCTCGGGACAGTGGCTACTGTTCCCTCTTTTCTGCTGGACCTGACTCTTTACTTTTTTATTCTAACTGTGACGTCACGTATCTGGATGCTGGTACAATGGACTGGTTAAGGCTATGAAGTTAGGCCTGGATTTGCTTTTTGCTGCGTCATTCAGGCAAGTTTCTTCACCTCTTGGAGCCTCTGTTTCCTTAACCATAAATGGAGGATAATAGTAGTACTTAGCTCACAGGATTGTGGTGAGAATTAAATGATAAAGCATGTAAAATATACAGCATTGTGCCTCACACACCATAACAGTGTTAGAAACTGTTATCAAACATTGCCATGATTATTTTTGATAAGTGTACAGCAACCCACCAAATCACATAGTCCTGATGTGGACGAGAAACACCGGGTGGGGCCACCTTTCAGCATGTCAAGATACACTGCACTTACATCACAGGAATACCCTTTCTTCAGTGCCAACAAACAGTGGTGTTTTCCCTCCTTAAATGGACATTAGTTGAGATAGCTGATGTGCCCCAAAATCTTGGTTTCTTGCATTTTCCCCTGAAGCACAATCTTCAGGTGCATCCTTTAGCTGACAGCAAACCTGGCTAGAAGGAAAGGTACAAGTGCGCAAGAGAACAATCGCGGAACAGAGCATTTAAACAGCGATGATATTTCCACACATCACCAGTTCAATTATTGACAGTGACACATTTCAACCTTACTTGTAGATTTTTTTCCCTTCTGGCCTTAAAAGAAGCTGTGTATACAGCTTTACGTAACTTTCCCTTTAAACTTAAACCTTTATGCTAGTCCCATTCAACCACTTGACGGCTCCATTAATCTATTTTTACTATTAAACGTGCCATTTTACAAGATATTTATTCCACTTGGTCGTCATCCAAACGCTTTTTGACATTACTGCCCTGGGAGTGAACTGCTTAAACTCGCTGCCCTCATAAACAGAAAATCACCTTTTGACTCAAATCTTGAAGAGCTCTCAGAACCTCACCCCCTTTACTTCTACGGACATTAATTTCTGCCATATATAAAGGAGAGAGTGAGTAAGCGTGCGTGTGTGTGTGTGTGTGTGTGTTTTTAAGAGGGTAATTGTGGGAGGTCTGGGCAATTCAAGAAGTGCTGGGGAAGGAATCCTCTCCTCCTAACTCCATTCTGCTCATCGGGGCCTGCCTGAGACCTGGGGATCTGGTAACTTAACAGAGAGAAAGTGATCAGAGAGCAGGTTGGGGAAGAACTCCAGGGCCTAAAAGGCAGTGTCCCAGGGGGCCAAGCTGAGCAACCACTCTTTAAAAGGGGAGGGGTCGAGGGAAAGTCCTTATTCATCGACTTCTCTCCTTCTCCACGCCCCAGACAAACAAAAGGCCACCGCGAAACAGTTGAAGGTAGAGACCTACTGGCTTTGAAGACTATCAATCAGGTGGAAACCTGAACAAATCACAATTTGGCTTCCCCATCAAGTTTTCTCCCCAGCCTGACAAACCCTCCTCCTCCGCCGCCTCCACCTCCTCCTCCGCCTCCCAGGCTCAGCACAGCTACGAGGCCAAAGGGACCGTCCTGTGATGCCTGCTGGTTTCCAACTTTCCGCTCATCTTCGTCTCCGCAGCCTCCTGCAAAGCGGCTGGGAAAAGGGCAAGTTTGCAAAGCCGAGGATACAAGTCCTGGGGAAGCCACAAAGAAGCTGCAACACCAACAAAGATTAACCTCTTGTGGGGCAGACGAAAAGCGCCAGCTGCCGTTCAGGGGGGCGAACGTAGGCTCGGGCTGGCAGAGGCTCCGGCCAGCTGGCAGCGGACAGCAGGGCCGGGGGTCCCGCGGCCCCCCTCGGCCCCCCGCCCCGCGCGGACTCCCCCCGCACCTGAGCGGGGGTGAGGACAGCGCCGCGCTCCGGCCCTGCCCCCGCCAGGTAGCTCGGCTGCCGCCCGCGCTGCGCGCCCGCTGCCTGCAGCCGCCGGGAGCGACGAGAGCAGAGGCAGCCTCGGCCCACGGCGTCATGCTTCCTGCCACCACATTACGGCGAATCGTCACCGGGAGAGGGGAGCGAGGGGAGAGGGGGAGGGAGGGGAGCAGACACACGCAGCCCCCCGCCTGCCAAAACGCGCGGAGACGGGGCCACGTCCCGGTGGAGTCCCCGCGGGACCTGCCCCGTTTGCACAAAGCGCCGCAGTTTGGCCAAGAAGGGAGGGAGACGGCCACGAAATAAATAAATAAAAACAGTCGGGTCTACGTAACGCCCTGTCGAAAGCGGACGCCATATTTTTTTGTGGCTTATGTCGACATAGGGAAACGTAGACATGTTTTTCCTCCTCCTCCTCCTCCTCCTCGCTCTGGCTCCCATTTATCCAAACTTGTAATCAAAACTCTTTAAAAAAAAATCTTCTTCCCTCTCTGTATCCGCTCATTTCCTCCCACCCGCAAAAAGAGCCCGCACACCCCCCCCCCTTCCGTACCCCCCTTCCAATCACAAACCCGGCCAAGTCCCATTAACAACACATTTTCGGGAGCCACAGCGGCGACGGCGGCGGTGGGAAAGTTGGGCTGGAGTGGCCGGCGCCCGGCGTGCGGGGCTCGGGGCTGGCGGCGCCGGCTGGGGGGGCTCCGCGCCGAGGCGAAGTTTCTTACCTGCGCTGGGGCTGGGAACGCGGGGACCCGGGCTGGGAACGCGGAGACGCGGCACGGGCGTTCCAAAATGGAACTCTGCTGGCTCCCCCCACCCACTCCCCACTCCCCACCGGGCGCCCGGCTCGGGCTCCGTGGGAAAGAGGGGGAAAGCCAGCCTGCCAGCCAGCCAGACAGACAGAAAAAGCCCCCGTACGGAGAACGGTGGCCAAAATTTTTAAAAGAAAAAAAAAAAGGAAAAAAAAGGGAAAAAAAAATGCCTCGATCAGTGGGGAATCTACGCCAAAACCCACATGATCTGTAACGTCAGCATGCGTATTTGCATACGATACCACCACTCGAGCTGCCACCCGGGCTCGGGTTCCGCAGAAAGTTACAAAGTGAAATTCAGCCCCCTCCGGAGACACCGGCGAAATGTCATTTTTCAGGCAGGAGCTGGGGGGGAGGCTAGCCCTAAAGGCGCTGGTTACTGGCCAAGGTAGGGGGGCAGTAAATTAACTTAAAAGTCTGAGCCCAGTAACGGACTCGGTGGAATTTCTGCGAGAAGAGGAGGGGGAGGCGCGAGCGAGATCATTGAATATTAAGCACGACCCCGCGCGGCGGCCGCCGCCAAACCTTCTCGGTGCAATACCCATTTTCTTTATGAAAAGTTCAAGGTGTCACTGATGAGCTCAACAAACTGTTGATCTTGACCACGTGGAGTGGCGGACCGTGGGACCGAAGGGCGCGCTTGCAGGCCCGGCTCTGGCGGCACCCGGGCCCCGGGTCCCTTTGCGTGGGACTGTGCGCGGGTGGGGCCACCACGCACCCTGGGCGCTGCCTGCGCCTTGGCCCGGCTTCAGGCTCAGGAAAATAATAATAACGATTTTAAAAGTATGTTGAGCGAGACACATTTTACTCCCGGAATGATAATGAGAAGGCTCGGCGTGGGGAGGGGAAGAAGGAGCCCCCCACTTATATAACGACTTGAAGTTAGATCACTTTTGCTTGGGGAGATTCCGGGATTTCCGCCCGCGCCAGGTCTGAGGCTGGTTAAAGATCTTCAAACTTTTTTCCCTTAAGAGCCAATAAACAAACAGACGCCCCAAGGGCCGACTTAAACTCTGGTAGAGCCCGCGTTTGCTGGAATTCTCAGATTCGAAGAAATGCACACGCCTGCGGTGCTCGAAGAGAAGTCCCTCGGAAGCTAGGCGGGTCGCTTTCGCAGCTGGGACTCCAATGTTCCCAGTGGGAGCGGGGCTCTCGCCGCGGCAGCCCCCAGGCTCCCCTCGGCGCCTTAGAGCAAAGGAGGCGGGGGATCGCGCTGCCCTTCGCCCGCGGCCTCGGAACCATGAACTTGTATTCCGGGCGCCGCGCTCCTGCCACAGTGCTCGGCTAAAGAGCTCTAAGGAATTCGGGATCCGGGCGGCAACCTGTCTGCGCCGCGCATTCCTGCCCAGATGGACCTTTCTTCCCCTGGGCTGGCCTGTGGACTTTTGGGCAGCTCCCGGGCGGGGACGAGGGGATGCGGTCTGGGGGCTAGTTTAGAAGCTTCGAGCGCAGCGAGAAAACAAAGGGAGCCTGGGGCTGGGAGGCTCTGCGGAGTCCCCGCCCGCCCTGCAGATTAGCAGGCGCGTCGCGTCGGGGCTTCCAGGCCAGCTCTGCTCTGGGGAATTAGAACGAACTCTAGCGGCCGTTTGCAACTCGGCTGTGGGCGCGAGGACATCAACAGGTGGCCGTGTGCAGCGGAGAGGCCAGTGGCGAGGACCCGGACTGGGGTGAGGACGGCTGGCCTTGGGGCTGACTGGGTGGCGGACGCGCTGGGTGACCTTTTGGCTTTTTCATTTCCGAGGCCGGGGAGAAGGAAGTAGCTAAAGGTTTTTGTAAGTTCTGCCCTAGGGCTCTAATTTCTGACATACCCCTTGACTCCCCAGAAATCCTTTGCAACAAAAATTAAAACAGCTCATATGCAAAACTTTCTTAATGGCCTGCACCTGTTTGTTCGGTTATTGCTGATGTAGGGTCTGTTTGTTTACATTTTAACCGCCCATAAAACAAGATTCTATCCTGGGAAGGAGTCTCTTGCGTGATGCTCGCGGACCTGAAAGGCGACCTGGAGGGGCTCTTACAGGATTCTGTTAACTTCTTGATGACTGTAATCCAGCTTGGGCCACATCTTTCTCAACCTCATTTGGTACCGGCTAAGAACCTAATTTACTTGCCATCAACATCAGAATTTACCGATGCCTGATCTCCTCCCAACCTCTGCCTCACCCAGGGTGAACCAAAACTGTAAAAAGAAAAGAAAAAAAATGGGACCCTCCCCCCATTCCCCCGCCTTGTCCCGTCCCGCCCAGCCACACCAACTTCAGCATTTTTACATCGCTTACCTTATTATGCCCCTTCCAGGCCATTCCACTCCCTACCCCCGCCCCCTTTAAAATAAGTCTAGTTCTGTCTGTTTCCATGGAAATTACCCAAACCTTAACGAAGCTATTCCTATTTTGAGGCTGCACCTCCTCTGGATGATCAATCACTTACGAGGGTTTTCTATAAGCCAAGTTTCCCTTGCTGCCACCTCACTGCCACCTGCTTCTGGCTGGGTGACAGATTGTATGTAGGGTGGAATGGGCCAGGCCGGAGGGAAGCCAGGTAACCCTCTAAACAGTCTGCTGGGTTCTCATATCTTCAGAGCACTTGGATCTCATGGACACTAGCAAGGATGAGGGGCTTCTGATGTGTTGCAGTGTTTTTAAATTGTTAAGAGTTTAGCATGGACTGAACTTGCACCATATAAAGAAAAAACAACGAGGAATAAGACAAAGGTGGCTTTTGCTTTAGGTGGTATGATCCTCGTTTGCTTTAAGTATACCCATGGAGTAGACAAACTGTTATTTGACAGCATTTAGGAGCTTCAGAATCAATAATGTTGGACAAGTAAATGTTCAGCCAGGAAGTAACATATGCCACTTTCACTTAAAACTCATTGGTCAGAACTAATCACAAAGTTAACTGTAAAGATCCATGGAAGTATTGTGTGCCTGGAAATGGAGAGAATGGGAAAGATTTGCACTAATATGATAGCACTAATGACTATCATAAATAATAATAGCAGTTCACAATTATTGATCATTCACCATGTGCTGAGCCTTTTATATGTATCATCTCATTGAATCATCACAAAAATCTATATTTTATCTTTATTTTACAGATATAGAAACTGAGACTTAAAGAGCGTAAGTACTGTACCTTGCTTGACATCACACATGCTAAGTAATGGAGTTGGAATTTAAGCTTAATTTTACCTGCTTCCCAGAGAATAGACTTTTAAAACACTGTCCTCAACCACCTTTGGACTTAATTGGTCCCCTGATGTTGGGCATTGGGTAGTTTCAATTTTATTCCAATGAACAACCTTGTGTCAGATCTTTTGAAACATCTGCGATTACTTCCTTAGGATAAATTCCTAGGTACATATTTGCTTAGTTGAAATATACACACATTTCAAGAATAAAAACCTTTTGCAAAAAGTGAAAGCCTTAGGAGGTGCGGTAGTCTTCTAAGATGGCTTTTTTCAATCCTTTCCTTCCCTTTTTGAAAAATACGTCACCATTAAGAGGTGGAGTTTACTTCACCTCCCTTGGAATCTGGACTAGTCCTGTGATTGCTTTGGATGCAATGAAAGTGATATTCTGAGACATCTAAATCCAAGTCTTAAGAGACTGGCAGTTTCTGTTTCCTTCCTTTTAGGGTCCTGCTGCCATGCTGTGAGAAGTCGAAGTTTCATGGAGAGGCCACATGGAGCGAAAACAAAGGTGATAGGGACAATAGCTCCACCTGAGATCCTGGTTAACACACAGACTTTAGCCATCTTGGATGCTCCAGCCTAATTGATCTCCCACTTGACTCTAGTCTCACCTGACATTATGTAGAGGAAAACCATCCAGCTCCACCTAGTCAACCCACAGAATAATGAGATGATCATAAGACTGTAGTTGTTTAACATTATTAACTTTTGGGGTGGTTTATTACACAGTGATAAATAAATAAAATGGGAGTTATTATCTGTGTCTTTATTTGCACATATATCTGAATATTCCAGATCTACTTCCCCCTGAGCTCTGCAGGGTACAGGTAGCATTGTGAAATATTGGAGGCCAGGACAAGGGGGTAGAGAGGCCTCTTGGTCCATGATGCCTGAGCTGGCCCACTCTCCAAATCAAAGCTTTTGATTTTAGTTGTTGCTCATGAAGGATCCCCCGCCACAGGTCCCAGATCCTAAGCAAATAAGAACTCATTTATCAAGCATAGATACTCGGTAGGTACTGGAGTTAAGTTCCTGTTTGGTGTTGCCAAAAACAGAGGTTTCCATTATTTAAGGATATACACTGTGATAGGGAGTGCAAGTGCCTGCTATGTACATGGCTGCCTGGGAGGTGCTTCTTATACTTTATGTCATTTAATCTTTTAAACAACCTTCTGAATAGTATATTGTCTCCTTAATTTGTAGGAGGAAACAGGAGTTTATAGAAGTTTATGAATTATCCATGGGCCATACAGCTGATAAGTTAGAAGCAGGTATTGAGTCCACATTTAATTGATTAGAAATCCTGCCTGCTTCCCACTATACTTGTGACTTGCAAATTAACTCATGTGCAAACCACCTTCACCAATTTTGTCCCAGTAGCAAAGGAACTACCTATAGTATTTTTAATTTAACATTTTATTCGGCCAGGGTCGTGGCTCACACCTGTAATCCCAGCACTTTGGGAGGCTGAGGCAGGTGGATCATTTGAGGTCAGGAGTTTGAGACCAGCCTGGCCAACATGGTGAATCCCCATCTCTACTAAAAAACACACAAAAAATTAGCCAGGTGTGGTGGTGAGTGCCTGTAATCCCAGCTACTCAGGAGGCTGAGGCAGGAGAATCGCTTGAACCGGGGAGGCAGAGGTTACAGTGAGCCGAGATTGTACCACTTCCAGCCTGGTGACAAAGCTAGACTCTGTCTCAAAAAAAAAAAAAAAAAAAGAAAACATTTTATTTACATTGATTCACATTTTTAAAACTTAAATGCACTTATTTCATACTAATACTAAAGAAGCCTTTTGTCACAATAGAAACAAGAAAATCCAATATTGAATTTTCAAATGAACCAATGAAAGGTAACAGTGAAAATAATCATGGGGAAAAAAAAAACAGCACTATTGAGCCAGCTAGATACTCTTATCTGCAGAAGGTAGAGACGGAGGGGAAAGGTGTTAGAAAGTTATTAGAGACAGGGTAGCACCAAACTGAGAATTTTTTCTTGAGCTAATTAAAAGGATGGGAAGAGAATTGAAAGTTGTAACTTTCTCTGAGTCAGAGCTATTTTGTGCTGTACCTGCACATCATTTAAAAGCATCTCATGGCCACACATGCTACTTAAGCGGTACATGTTTCACACTGCTGACACCTGGCTGCCTATCACAGTTCTTCATGTATGAATCTATTACAATGTTGCTCCCTCTGAGAGCATAAGAATCAGTGCCACGGGTTGAAGGGCTGAATGGTTGTGCTCTCTTGCCTCCCAATTCATATGTTGAAATCCTAATCCTCAATGTGATCATATTAGGAAGTGGGCGGGGCCTTTGGGAGGAGATTAGATCATGAAGGTGGGGCCTTCATGATGGTGATACTGGAGTGCTGGGTAGAGAAAGGCGGGTCCCTGGCCAGGGCTCCACCCCTACAGACCTAGGTGAGGACAGGCACTCTTGCTTTTGCGTCTAAACGTTGCATTTTCCAAGACCACCCTGGCCCGCCACACCCTCATCCTGGTCCTATAAAAACCCGAGACTCTAGCAGGTAGACACAGGCAGCCAGACGAGAGGGGCAGTTGGAGAAGATTTGGGCTGCTAAGCAGCCTGACTCCAGGGGAAAACCATCTCCCTTCTGGCTCCCCCATCTGCTGAGAGCTACTTACACTCAATAAAACCTTGCAGTCATTCTCCAAGCCCACGTGTGATCAGATTCTTCTGGGACACCAAGGCAAGAAACCCCGGAATACAGAAATCCCTCTGTCCTTGTGATAAGGAAGGGGGTCTAATTGAGCTCGTTAACACAAACCGCCTATAGACAGCTAAACTAAAAGAGCACCGTGTAACACACACCCACTGGGGCTTCGGGAACTACAAACATTCATCCCTAGGCACTGCTGTGGGGTCAAAGCCTCACGGCCTGCCCGTCTGTACACTCCTGTAGAAGTTTGGGTAGCGGGGCACTAAAGAAGCGAACCACACCCTCATTGCATGCCCTGCAAGGGGGACAAGGGAACTTTTCCCATTTTAACGGGATTGGTGCCCTTCTAAAGGGATACACCGGAGAGCTCACTTTCTCTCTCCCTGCTTCCGTCTAAGTGAGGACACAGCAAGAAGATGGCCAGGAAGGGAGCTGTCACCCAAACCTGATCATGCTGGCACCCTGATCTCAGACTTGCAAGCCTCCAAAACTGTGAGAAATAAATTTCTCTTGTTTAAGCCACCCAGTCTCTGGTTATTTGTTCTATAGCAGCCTCACTTAAGACAGTTCAAGGAACTTGCAATTCTGTAAACACCAACTAACTCATTTCCCTGGCTCCAATTTCTATGTCTACTATCCATGCTGTCACCAAAACACATATCTTGCTTGGTCACCTCCTTGCTTACAGTCTTTTATTGCTTTCTACTTCTTTGGGGTGGCAGGAGTGATCTTGCATAAACTTGTCCAAATCAGCATTTCCAGCCTAGTCTTCCGCCCCTTCTAATCTTGTTCTCTACAATTTAGCATCACTGGGTTCCTTGTCACTCCCTACATTTTCCATGATCTTTTCCATCTTTGTAAATGGTGCACACTGTACCTGGAATGGCTTCCCTCTTCCTTGGTCCTTCAAGACACAGATCAAATGTCACTTTCTTTAGGAAGCCTTCCTGTACTCTCCCAAAGGGTTAATCCTGCCTCCTCTGAAGTCCTACAGAACCTTGCACTTAACCTTGAGTTAGCAATTATTGCCCGATAATCTAGTTACTTCTCTGTATTTGCTGTATCCGTTTTACTATAAGTTCCTTGTGGATGAGTATTTCGCCATAGTCATCTCTGTGTCCTTGTTTCTTGTCTCACATGGGATATATAGCAGGCAGAATTCAAAGATGGCCCCCAAGATTCCCAGTCCCTGGTTATTCAATCAACCACGGATGTAGGCATTGCTGTGAAAAGATTTTGCAGATGTTGTTAAAGTGCCGAATCACTTGCCCTTGAAATATGGAGATTACGAAGATTACCTGCATAGGCCTGATCTAATCATATGAGTCCTTTAAAAGCAGATAGGTTTCTCTGGCTGGTGGCAGAAGGGAAAGTCAGAGACATTCAAAGAATGAGAGGGATTTTACACAAGGGAGGTTTTCTGTTGCTAAGATGGACCTGAGAGCCACTTCTAGAAGCTGAGAGCAGAACCTGGCTGACAGTTAACAAGACACTTGGGACCTCAGTCCTACAAGCACAAGGAAAGGAATTCTGCCAATAGCCAACAAGCTTGAAAGAATACCCTGAGACCTAGATGAGAAGCGAAGCTCTGACTGACACCTTGATTTCAGTCCAGTGAGACCCTGAGCAGAGAATCCAGTGAGGCCATGACTAGATTTCCGACCTACAGAAATTGTGAGATAGTGAATTTGTGTTGTTTTATGCTGCTAAGATTTTGGCAGGTGTTTTTTCCATAGAAGTAAACAATTGATAAAGGGTAGATGCTGAGTAAATGTTTGCTGAATGAATAAGTGAATGAAAACATGCATCATTCAGCAGCTATAGATGACATTTAAGGGGAACGCCTTTCCTCACTCCTGGTTTCCAGGAGGAGGGGTTTTCTCCAGAGGATGTTTCTGCTTCTCTCTGACTCTGGAAGCGTCTGGCTCAGCTGCACCCTTCCTCCCCGGGGCACTCCCCTGAGACCCTGAGTCTCCTTTGTTCTGCATCTTAGCATTGGTTGGGGCACTCCCAGCAGCACTGCCTGCACCTGTGTGGGTATGCCAGTCTCATTCTGGGTTGTGTATTTGCAGCCCACATGGCTAACAGATGATATTAGTCAGCTCAGGCTGCCATAAAAAATGCCCAGCTGGGTAGCTTAAACAACACTTTTAGGCAGCTGCCATCTTGCTACGTGCTCTCATGACTACTTTGTGTGTATGAAGAGAGAGAGAGAGAGAGAGAAGAAAAGCCAGACAGAAACAGAGCAAGCAAGCAAGCAAGCTCTCTAGCTCTCTGGTATCTTTTCTTATAAGGTCACTAATCCCATCATGAGGACCCCAACCTTACAGCCTCATCTAATCCTAATTACCTCCCAAAGATCCCATCTCCAAATACCAAAACATTGGGGAGTAAGGCCTCAACATATGCATTTTGAGGGGACACAAACATTTAGTCCATAGTACAGACATATGACCCCCTCCTTCGGCGTGGCTACTAACGGTGATGAAGATAGATGATTTATTGGGCCCCATATGTACTCCTTATTTTATCTGCATACTGGATTGGGAAAATGGGTATTATTTATTCAGGGGAGAGTCTCTTGGAGACCTCAACAGAAGACACAAGCTGTTGTGGGAATTGTACCTGTGGCAAGACAACATTTTTGGAAATGTTTAGTGATGGTGTCATCTCCATCCACATCCTTGTACTCCTTGACCTTCTTCTTCACCCCATCCAAGTAGAGATAAGAATTTTTGATGCTTTTCCCCTCAGAGAAGGAATGAGGTAAAAATTGCATTTTTGAGCAAACTCTTGGCTTTCTAGTTTTAAAAATGTGGATCCCTAGGGGGATGGAAAGAACTTAGGACATGGACAATAAATTTTAGAGAGAACAGAAAAAAGAGAAGCCTCACTGCTGCCTCTCCCACACCTGGAATGGTTGCCTTCGTTTGGGAGAAGAGAGAGAATTGGAGGGAAAATAATGAGGGTGCTACAGATTCCTTCTCTCTGGATGAACCCCAAGGAGGTGGCAACATCCACCCCCAAGGACTGTGGGATCAGATCAGAAGACCTGAGCCATTTCCAGGTAGAGTTCTGGGGGTGGGTAGAGAGACACCAGAGAAAAACTTGTTGCTTAGTGAGGCAGGTAGAGAAAATCCTGCCTTCCCTCCCCTTGGCTGTTCCATAAAGTGACTTTACCACCTTCCATCAGGACATAGGGTCTATTTCCCCTGTCCTTGAATCTGGTTGGGTTTGTGAGTGCTTTGAACAATAGGGTGCAGCAGAAATGAATGATTCTATGTGATTTTTGAGGCTGGGTTATGAAAGGCAATGCAGCTTCTGCTGTGACTGCTGGGACACTTGAGTTTTGGAAACTTGAGCCGCTGTGTAAGAAATCCGTTTCCCTAGAGGCTGCTGTGCTGTAAGGTGACCTCAGCACATTAGGAGAGGCCTCGAGTCAGCAGCCCCAGGTGAGGTCCCAGCCAACAGCTGGCATCCACCACCAGACAAGGGAGCCATGAACCCTCCAGATGATTCCAGCCTCCAGCTGTTGAATCACTCCCAGGGATCCGGTCTTACCAGCTGTTGCCCTAGACATCATTGGAGCAGAGACAAGCCATTCCCATTGTGTCCTGTCTGAATTCCTGAGCCACAAAATAGTGTGCATAATAAAATGGTTGTCTCACACTCCTAAGTTGTGGGGTGGTGCGTGATGCAGCAAGAGTAACCAGTGTGGGGGATGAACGTGGTATGATCCCAAGTGCCCAGGGTGGTATAGTCCATAGAATAATGGCGCCAGGCTGGGTACAGTGGCTCACACCTGTAATCCCAGCACTTTGGGAGGCCGAGGTGGGCGGATCATGAGGTCAGGAGTTTGAGACCAGCCTGGCCAACATGGTGAAACCCTGTCTCTACTAAAAATACAAAAATTAGCCAGGCGTGGTGGCACATGCCTGTAATCCCAGCTACTCCGGAGGCTGAGGCAGGAGAATTGCTTGCACCCAAGAGGCAAATGTTGCAGTGAGCTGAAATCATGCCATTGCACTTCAGCCTGGGTGACAGAGCAAGATTCCATCTCAAAAAAAAACAAAAAAAAAAACCCAGAATAATGGCCCCAAAGAGGTCCACGTCCTAGCCCCTGGAACCTGTGCATGTGTCCTCTTACATGGCAAAGGGATTTCACAGATATAATTAACTTAAGTATCTTGAGATGGAAGATTATCCTGGATTATCTGGTGGTTCTGACATGAACACCAGGCTCTTTATAAGAGAGAGGCGAAAGGTCAGAGTTAGAGAAAAAGACATGATCATGAAAGCAAGAGGTCACTGTGGTGCAGCCACAAGTGAGGCATGTAGGCAGCCTTTAAACTTTTTTTTTTTTTGAGACAGGGTCTCACTCGGTCACCCAGGCTGGAGTGAAGTGGTGTGATCTCAGCTTGCTGTAACCTCCATCTCCTAGGCTCAAGTGTTCCTCCCATCTCAGCCTCCCGAGTAGCTGGGACCACAGGCGCACACCATCACACCCTGTTAAAGTAGGCAGCCTCTAGAAAGAGGAAAAGGCAAGACAATGGACTCTCCTCTGGAGCTTCCCAAAAGGAAGCAGCCCTGTGGACACCTTGATTTTCATCCCATGAGACCCATTTTAGACCTCTGACCTCTGGAACTGTAAGAGCATACATTTGTGTCATTTTCAACCACGATGTTCGTGGTAATCTCTCACAGCAGGCATAGGACATTAATCCAAATGGTGTGGATGAGGAATGATGGGGTGATGGATCCTCAAGATTGCAGGGTGCACAGATGACACTCAGCATAGGAGGGTTCTTGCCTTCTCTCTCTCCCTACTCCCCACCCCCATGTTGATATCAGGCTCTGTCTGTGTCCTGGAATGAACCATCTCCCTGGCGAAATGAGCAAGGAATAGGAGTTGAACTCTCTGTGATCATTTTCACGACATTGGCTGAATAGGACCTTAACATACAAATGAAGTTGCATCATAGAAAGTAAAGAAAGCGGTAAGCCTTGCACATGTGAGTTGAGGATTCTGATTGATAAGTGATGTGCACTTAGCAGAAAGTGTGCTTCCCAGGGCAGTGGGTGTATCTACATAGTGGCCACATGGCACTGGGACAAGGATTTGCCTGTGGTCTTTTAAGAATTGATCAAAGGTAACAAAATAAGAATATTAAATTTCGTGTGTGTGTGTGTGGGAAAGGAGCCAATTTATGAAATTAAATAAAGTTGCCCGGGCATGGTGGCTCACGCCTGTAATTCCAGCACTTTGGGAGGCTGAGGTGGGTGGATCACGAGGTCGGGAGATCGAGACCATCCTGGCTAATGTGGTGAAATCCCGTCTCTATTAAAAATACAAAAAATTAGCCGAGTGTGGTGCCTGTAGTCCCAGCTACTCGGGAGGCTAAGGCAGGAGAATGGCATGAACCCGGGAGGCGGAGCTTGCAGTGAGCTGAGATCGCACCACTGCACTCCAGCCTGGGCAACAGAGAAAGACTCCGTCTCAAAAAAAAAAAAAAAAAAAAAAAAAAAAAAAAAAAAAAGAAAGAAAGAAAGAAATTAAATAAAGTCCACAAAGGAAGTGAGAAATTTGGGCTCAGGCATCCTATCCTGGCTGGGCCCAGCACAGCTGGAGCTCACCACACTGGGCACCCCCATTGTCCCACCCCTCCTAAGATAGGGCTTAAATAGGCCAGGCCCCAGCCTGGTGGCCAGGAGTCCCAGGGCCCAGGGTGGACAGAAGTCAGAGAAGTAGGGTTGCTGCAGGGCCTCTTCTGCTGAGATACTTTGGACGGGGTTACACTTCAGAAGATTCTGCAGCAGGTCCCTTCCTGTGGCATTGAGTTTAGGCACGACGTTCACCAGGGATGTTGTGGCCAGGTACATTGGGTACAGCTTATAGTCTGGCAGTTTGGTCATGGAGGGCCACTGCTCCTCGGTGGGCGTCCCTAGCAGCTGGAAAATCCTCTTCAACTGGTCGTTGACATCATTGCCTGGAAAAAGAGGCTGTCCAGCATTGGCCAGCTCTGCAAAGATGCAGCCGGCTGACCACATGTCAATGGATGTGGAGTACGGCTTGGCCCCAAAGAAGACATCTGGTGGGCGGTACCACAGTGTGACCACTCCAGCTCAGTAACAGCAGATGGGGATCCAAAAAGCTCGAGACAGGCCACAGTCAGCCAATTTCAGCTCCTCGTTCCTGTTTATTAGCAGGTTCTGGGGCTTCAGGTCCCTGCGTAGCACATTGCTGCTGTGACAGAATCCCAGGCCTTTTAGCAGCTGGAAGAGGAGTGACTTTACAATCTCAGGATCAAGGTCACCATTGCAACTGTCAAAATACTTTTTCAGGTGCTGTTGACAGAGTTTGAAAACCAAAGTCAGCTTCTTGTCGCTGTGCAGGACGTCATGAAGCCTGACGATGTTCTTGTGCTTCAGCTCCTTGAGTAGGCAGACCTCCCGGAGGGCGGAACTCGGCACACCCTCATCATTGTCATCCAGCCTCACCCATTTCAGAGCCACGATCTCATGAGTCTCCCAGTTTTTGGCCTTGAACACTGTCCTGTAGGTGCCTTCCCCAATCTTCTCCAGTTTCTCGTATTTCTGCATTGCGGTGGCCACAGGGGCCCCTGTGGGCTCTCGGTTTTAAGACTCAAGAATATTAAATGTTTTTAAATTTTTATTTCATTTATTCTTTTCTTTAAAGACAGGGTCTCACTCTGTTGTCCTGGCTGGAGTGTAGTGGCATGATCATAGCTCCCTGCAGCCTCAAACTCCTGGGCTCAAGCAATCCTCCTGCCTCAGCCTCCTGGGTAGTTGGGACTACAGCTGTACACCACCACGCTCAGCTAATTTTAAATGTGTTTTTTTTTAAGTGACAACTTTTCATTTTGAAAGAGTTTGACTCATAAGAAGCTGCAAAAATAGTACACAGAGATCGTATGTACCCTTCACCCAGTTTTCCTTAACGATAACATCTTACATAGCCACAGCACAGTTTTCAAAATGAGGAAGTTGACATTGGTGAAGACTAGTACAGGCTTTATTTGGATTTCATTGGTTTTTGATGCATTCTTTAAAAAAATTTTTTTTTTGCTTCTTTGAAATTTGAGTTTTTTGTAGTTTTTATTTTTTATTTTTTTGAGATGGAGTCTTGCTCTGTCACCAGGATGGAGTGCAGTGGTGTGATCTTGGCTCACTGCAACATCTGCCTCCCGGGTTCAAGCAATTCTCCTGCCTCAGCCTCCTGAGTAGCTGGGACTACAGGCGCCCACTACCACACCCAGCTAGTTTTTGTATTTTTAGTAGAGATGGAGTTTCACCATGTTGGCCAGGATGGTCTCCATCCTTTGACCTCGTGATCCGCCTGCCTCGGGCTCCCAAAATGCTGGAATTACAGGCGTGAGCCACTGAGCTGGGCCTGTAGTTATGTTTTTAATTAAGATTTTTATTTTGAGATAATGACATATTCACAAGCAGAGCATACCTCTTGTTGCCCTTTTATAGCCACACCTACTTCTTCATCCCTGTTCCCTTCAAAACTACTGGCAACCATTAATCTGTTCACCATTCCTATAATTTTGTCATTTCAGACATCTTTTATTTTTTTTCAAATTTACTTTAAGTTCTGGGATATATGTGCAGAATGTGCAGGTTTATTACATAGGTATACACGTGCCATGATGGTTTGCTGCACCCATCTACTCGTCATTTACATTAGGTATTTGTCCTAATGCTCTCCCTCCCCTACCTCCTCACCCCCTGACGGGCCCTGGTATGTGATGTTCCCTTCCCTGTGTCCATGTGTTCTCATTGTTCAACTCTGACTTATGAGTGACAACATGTGGTGTTTGGTTTTCTGTTCCTGTATTAGTTTGCTGAGAATGATGGTTTCCAGCTTCATCCATGTCCCTGCAAAGGACACGAACTCATCCTTTTTTATGGCTGCATAGTACTCCATGGTGTGTATGCGCCACATTTTCTTTATCCAGTCTATCATTGATGGGCATTTGGGTTGGTTCCAAGTCCTTGCTATTGTGAACAGTGCTGCAATAAACATACATGTGCATGTGTCTTCATAGTAGAATGATTTATAATCCTTTGGGTATATACCCAGTAATGGGATTGCTGGGTCGAATGGTATTTCTGGTTCTAGATCCTTGAGGAATCACCACACTGACTTCCACAATGGTTGAACTAATTTTATGTAAATGGGAATTATATAGTATGACCTTTTAGGACTGGGTTTTTTTTAATCCGATTATTCTCTGGAGATAAATCCAGGTTGTTGCGTATTTCACTAATTTGTTCCTTTTTATTCCTAGCAGTGTTCTCTGTTTTGGGTATATTACAGTTTGACCATTTATGTGTTGAAGGACATCGAATTATTTCCATTTGGGGTTTATTACAAATAAAGATGTGATAAACATTTGTGTACAGGTTTTCGTATGAACTTATGGTTTCATTTATCTGGGATAAATGCCTAGGAGCGTGATTGCCGGGTCACATGGTAAGGGCATGTTTAATTCTGCAAGCGACTGCCAAACTGTTTTCCAGAGTGGTTGTATCATTTTACTTTTCCACCAGTAATGTATGAGTCACCCAGCTTGCCTGCATTTTGTTGTAAATATTTTTTATTTTGGCCTTTCTGATAGGTATGTAGTGATATCTCATTTTGGTTTTAATTTGCATTTCCCTAATGGCTAATGATGTTGAACATTTTTCATGTGTTTATTTGCCATCTGTGTCTCTCTGAAAGTGAAAAATAATGTCTCCTGCCCGTTATCTAATTGAATTATTTGTTTTTATGCTGTTGAGTTTTGAGAAGTCTTTATTTATTCCAGATACTAGTCCTTTCTTGAACAAGTGATTGCAAATATTTTCTCTACTCTGTAGCTTGCTTTTTCATACTATTGACATGCCCTTTCACAGAGCAAGATTTTTAATTTTGGTGAAGTCTGATTTTGAATAGTTTCCTTTTACATATCATACTTTTGGTATCATGTCGAAAAACTCTTTGCCTAGCCCTAGATCCTAAACCGTAGATCCTAAAGATTTTCTTACTTTTTATACATTCTTTTTTTAGGTTTTTTTTTTTTTTTTGAGACAGAGTCTTGCTCTGTTCCCCAGGCTGGAGTGCAGTGGCACAATTTTAGCTCACTGCAACCTCGTGCCTCAGCCTCCTGAGTAGCTGGGACTACAGGCATGCACCACGATGTCCAGCTACTTTTTGTATTTTTAGTAGAGATGGGGTTTTGCCATGTTGGCCAGGCAAGTCTTCAACTCTTGGTCTCACATGATCCACCCACCTCAGCCTCCCAAAGTGCTGGAATTACAGTTATAAGCCACCGAGTCTGGCCAAGATTTTCTCTTATGTTTCATTCTGAAAGTGTTATAGTTTTTATGTTTTATATTTAAGTCTGTGATCCATTTTGAGTTAATTTTTGTATGATTTAGATTGACGTTCCTTTTTCACCTATGGATGTCCAATTGCTCCAGACATTTATTGAGAAAACTTTTTTCTTCATTGAATTGATTTTGCACTTTTGTCAAAAATCAGTTAGAGATACAGGTGTGGGTCTATTTCTGAATTCTCTTTTCTGTTCCATTATTCTATGTGTGTATCCCTAAACCAGTACCATACAATTGGATTACCATAGCTATATAATAAGTCTTGAAACTGAATAAGTCTTGTAACTGATTGCTCCCATTTTATTCTTCTTTTTCAAGATTATTTTAGATAGTCTATTTTTTGGTCTGTCTCTATACATTTTAGAATAATATAGTCTAGGTCTATAACAATCCTTGCTGGGATTAAGATAGGAGCTGCATTTAACCTCTATGTCAATTTGGGGACAACTGACACTTTTACTAGGTTAAGTCTTCTAATCCATAAATACAATATGTCTTTACATTATTTAGATATTCTTTGACTTTTTTCGTTAGCATTGTATAGTTTCTAGCATACAAGTCCTTACGTGCTTTGCTATTTTTATACCTAAGTATTAGTTTTGAGTGATTGTAAATAGTATTTGTATATTTTATTTTGGTATCCATTTGCTCATTGCTAGTATTAATATATAAAAATATAATTGATTCTATGTTTATCTTGTATCCTGCAACTTTATTGAACTCATTTATTAGTTTTAGGATTTTTTTTGGTAGATTCCTTGGGGTTTTTTTGTATAGACAATCATGTCTTCTGCAGGAACAATATTATTTCTTTCTTTTCAATATATTAATATATACCATTTATTGCCTTCTTGCACTAGCTACGACTTCTAGCACTATGTTGAATAAGAGTGGTGAGAGCGGACACTTTCCTTGCTCTCAATCATAGAGGGAAAGCTTTCAGTCTTTCATTATTAAGCATAATATTTGTTATAGGATTTTTGCAAATCCTACTGATCAAGATGAGGAAATCCTCCACTATTCTTATTTTCTGAGAGTTTTTTTTTTAACTATGAATGGCTGTTGAATTTTGTCAAATGCTGTGTCTATGTTTATTGATTTAATCATATGATTACCTTCTTTTAGCCTGTTACTGTGGTGGGTTATGTTTACTATGCCATGATTGTACATTGATTCTCAAATATCAAACCAGTCATGCATCGGTGGAATAAAACCCCCTTGATCATGTATACACCACACACTTTTCATATGTTGATTAATTCTATCTGTTAATATTTTATTAAGGATTTCTATGACTATGTCTAATATTATGTCCATATTCATAAGGGATATTGGTCTGCAGTTTTCTTTTTTGTGTTGACCTTGGGTTTGAGATGATGGTAATACTAGCTTCATAAAACAAATTGAGAAGTGTCCCCACTTCTATTTTTCACAGAGTCATTGTACAGAATTTAGTTAATCCTTCTTCAAACATTTGGTAGATTCTTTTGTGAGACAATCTGAGCCTGTAGATTTCTTTTTTTGGAGTTTACAAATTATTGATTCAATTTTCTTAATATTATAGGGCTATTCAAATTATCTGTTTCATATTGAGTGAGCTGTGGTGGCTTGTGTTTTTAGATGAACTGGACCATTTTGTCTAAGTTATTAAATTTATGTGTGTAGAGTTATTCATAGTATTACTTTATTATCCCTTTGATGTTTTCAGGATCTGTAATGACATCCTCTGTTTCATTCCTGATATTGGTAATTTGTGTCTTCTCTCTTTTTCCTTTGTCAGTCTTGTTAGAGGTTTTACAGTTGTATAGCTCTTTCTTTCTTTTTTTAACTTTTATTTTAGGTCAGGGGTACATGTGCAGGTTTGTTATGTAGGTAAACTTGTATCATGGATTGTTGTACAGATTATTTCATCACCCAGGTATTAAACCTAGTACCCATTAGTTATTTTTTCTGATCCTCTCCCTCCTCCGGCCCTCCACCTTTTGGTAGGCCCCAGTGTATGTTCCCCGCTATGTGTCCATGTGTTCTCATCCTTTAGCTCTCACTTATAAGTTAGAACATGTAGTATTTGGTTTTCTGTTCCTGTGTTAGTTTGCTAAGGATGATGGCCTCCAGCTCCATCCACATTCCTGCAAAAGATATGATCTCATCCGTTTTTATGGCTGCATAGTATTCCCTGGTGTATATGTACCACATTTTCTTTATCCAGTCTACCATTGATGGGCATTCAGGTTGATTCCATGTCTTTGCTATTGTGAATAGTGCTGCAATGAACATAGGTGTGCATGTGTCTTTATGATAGGGACATTTGTATTCCTTTGGGTATATATCCAGTAATGGTATTGCTGGGTTGAATGGTATTTCTGGTTTTAGGTCTTTGAGGAATTGCCACACTGTTTTCTACAATGGCTGAACTAATTTACACTCCCATCAACAGTGTGTAAGTGTTCCTTTTTCTCTGCAATCTTGCCAGCACCTGTTATTTTTTGACTTTTTAGTGATGGCCATTCTGACTTGTGCGAGATGTTATCTCATTGTGGTTTTGATTTGCATTTCTCTAATGATCAGTGATTTGCATTTCTCTAATGATCAGCTTTTTGTTTTCATGTTTGTTGGTTGCATGTATGTCTTTTTTTGAGAAGTATCTGTTTAGGTCCTTTGCCCACTTTTTGATTGGGTTGTTTGTTTTTCTCATGTAAATTTGTTTGAGCTCCTTATAGATGCTGGATATTAGACCTTTGTCAGATGTATAGTTTGCAAACATTTTCTCCTATTCTGTAGGTTGTCTGTTTACTCGGTTGATAGTTTATTTTGCTGTGCAGAACCTCTTCAGTGTATAGTTCTTTCTAAAGAACTAGCTCCTTATTTCATTGAATTTTTCTTTGTTGGTTTTCTCTTTTCAATTTTATTATATTGGTTTCTGGTTTTATATTAGTGTATTAATTCATTTTCACACTGCTGATAAAGACATACCTAAGTCTGGGTAATTTACAAAGAAAAAAAGGTTTAATGGACTCACAGTTCCACGTAGCTAGGAAGGCCTCATAGTCATGGTGGAAGATGAAGAAAGAGCAAAGGGACTTCTTACATGGTTGTGGACAAGAGAGAATGAGAACCAAGTGAAAGGGGTTTCCCCTTATAAAACCATCAGCTCTTGTGAGATTTATTCCTATCATGAGAGCGATATGAGGGAAACCGCCCCCATGATTCAATTATCTCCCACCAGGTCCCTCTCACAACATGTGGGAATTATGAGAGCTATAATTTAAGATGAAATTGGGGAGGGGACACAAGCAAACCATATCGATTAGTATTTGATTTCTTCTTGCTTCGAATTTATTTTTCTTTTTTTCTTTTTTTATTTATTATTTATTATTATTATTATTATTATTATTATTATACTTTAGGTTTTATGGTACATGTGCGCAATGTGCAGGTAAGTTACATATGTATACATGTGCCATGCTGGTGCGCTGCACCCACTAACTCATCATCTAGCATTAGGTATATCTCCTAATGCTATCCCTCCCCCCTCCCCCCACCCCACAACAGTCCCCGAAGTGTGATGTTCCCCTTCCTGTGTCCATGTGTTCTCATTGTTCAATTCCCATCTATGAGTGAGAATATGCGGCGTTTGGTTTTTTGTTCTTGCGATAGTTTACTGAGAATGATGATTTCCAATTTCATCCATGTCCCTACAGAGGACATGAACTCATCATTTTTTATGGCTGCATAGTATTCCATGGTGTATATGTGCCACATTTTCTTAATCCAGTCTATCATTGTTGGACATTTGGGTTGGTTCCAAGTCTTTGCTATTGTGAATAATGCCGCAATAAACATACATGTGCATGTGTCTTTATAGCAGCATGATTTATAGTCCTTTGGGTATATACCCCGTAATGGGATGGCTGGGGCTTCGAATTTATTTTTCTTTTCTTTTTCCAGGTTCTCATGATGGAAGCTTAGGTTATTAATTTGAGGCTTTTCTTTCTTTCTTTTCTAATGTATGCATTTAATGCTATAAATTTCCCTCAGCACTGCTTTAGCTGTGACTTACAAATTCTCATGTTTGATTTTAATTTTTATTCAATTCAATGTAATTTAAAAAATTTCCTTTGAAACCTTCTCTTTGACCCATGGATCATCTAGAAGTGTGTTGCTTAGTTTTTAAGCATTTAGAGATTATTCCATTATCTTACCATAATTGATTTCTAGTTTGACTTCACTGAGGTTGGAAAATACGCTATTTATGATTTCCATTCTTTTAACTTTGTTAAAGTTTTTTTTGTAGACTAGTATATGGTTTATCCTTGTATATATTCCATGGACACTCAAATAAATGTGTGTTCTGCTGTTATTTGAGAAGAGTGTTCCAGCTATGTCTATTAGATTTTATTGGTTGATAGTGTTTTGAGTTCTATATCCTTGATTTTTGTCTAATTGTTTTTATTAATCATTGAGGGGACAGTGTTGAAGTCTCCAACTATAATTGTGGATTTGTCTAGTTCTCCTTTTCATTCTATTAATTTTTACTTCACAGGTTTTGCAGTTCTATTGCTTGGTGCATACACAGTGATCTTATTTGGGGTTCACTCAGCATTTTGAATCCCTAGTTTTATGTCTCTTCACAAACTTGGGATGTTTTCAGCCATTATTTCTTTGGGTAATCTTTCATCCCTGTTCTCTTTCTCATCTCTTTCTGGAACCCCAATGACACAAATGTTAGATCTTTTGCTATGGTCTGGCAGGTCCCTGAATTTTTTTTATTATTATAACTTTTTTCAATCTATTTTTTCTCTTATTCAGATTGTTCTGTGTTTAAATTCACTGATTCTTTCCTCTGCTCTTTCATTGTACTGTTGAGTCCAGCCACTGAGGTTTTATCTTCAGGTCTAAAATTTCCACTGGGTTTCCCTTTATATTCTTTATAGATCTTTGTGGAGACTTTTTATTTCTTTCCTGAGGCTTTCTATTTTTTATTTGTTTGCAACAAGCTCATATTTGCTCTATGAAGCATTTTGATCATGGGTGTTTTAAAATCATTGCCAGGGAATTCTAACATAATTTCATCATCTCTGTGTTGGCATCTAGTGATTGTTTTTTCATTCAATTTGACATCTTCCTGGTACTTGGTACGACAAGTGATTTTTGAAACATGGGAATTTTAAGATTAGGTTATGATACTCTGATCTTATTGAAAACTTCTGTTTTAACTGGCTTTCTCTGACATCACTCTGGCAGAAGAAAGAAGAGGGACTCTGCCTTGTTACTGCCAGGTGATGATGGAAGTCCAGGTTCTCCACTTGGCCTCTGTAGGTACCTGTTACTTCTGCGCAGGGGTAGGTGTTCCAGTGACACCATGATGGGGATGACCTTGTTACTGAAGGATTATGCTGAAACTCTCACCTCTCTACCACTTTAGTGGGAAGAGGAGGGACACCTCATTACTGCAGGATGAAGTTGAAAGTCCAGGCTCTCCACATGGTCTCCACTGAGATGAATGGTGATAAAATTCCTGATCTTTTCTTCGCCTTTTCTGATACTATCCTTAGTACAGCCCTGCAAGGGTGGAAGTCTCAGTTCCTTAGTCTGCCATTGTTGGCATGGGTGGGGGCAGGACCACAGTGTTTTTTTGTGGTGATTGGCTGGAGAGGAGTGATTATTATCTAAAAGATTTTTGTCTTGCTAGGCTGCCCCTTTCTTGGTCCTTTGGCTGGAGAGAGTGGGTTTTGGTTGAGTTTTGCTGGGACTTTTTTTATCTGTGCCTGTTAGTGTTTGCAGGTAGTTGGCTTCAACTCCAAGTCCAGGGTGTATTAGGCAAGAGAAAACCCGGGGAAATCACTGCCCAGTTGGTCGTTGTTCCTCAGGTCCTCCACTTCCTTCTCTCCACACTTGAGTCTTTTAACATTTGTTTTGCATATAATACTCAGGGTTTTTAGTTGTATCTTGCAGGCAGAAGCTCTAAACAATGGGATTTTAAAGCCATTTTTCTAGGATTACCATAAGCACTTTGAGCCTGTCTGATGGTGATTATGCTATAGCAGTGCCTTATAAGGGATGTTCATTTGCTCTTAGGGAGGGAACTGGGCACTTCAGGGACATCCTGGCTGGAAGGCCTGCTTTTGGCGTAATCTGGATCTTTAAAGGGTCATAATTCACGTCCCTTTTAGAGAAATCAAGGAAACATGTCAATCAGCATTGACACAGGGTGTCCAAGCTTGTCTTTCGAGCTTGGAAAGTTTCATGAAAGTTTGAAACTTTGAGTAGGACATGTGAAAAGAGCCCCAAGAAGGATTCAGCAGATGTGGCCTGCTGTGTGTCCTCAAGCAATCCATTTCAACTTCCTGGGCTTCCGTTTCTCCACCTCAAACTCAGGAAAGACAAGGATGGACCAACTCGGGGTTTCTACACTTCCACCATTTACAGAGCACCAGCTTGAGTTTGCTGTGGCAGTACCTCCTGCTTCTCCATTTACTGAAGACTTTGCTCCAAATGGACTCACTTGGAAGAGGAAACTTCATGTTGCTGTGGGACGTGTGCCCCTTGGCAGGAGGATGGCTGAGCAGACCCAGCACACACAGGACCAGCGCTTAGTCATGGGGCCCTGTGAGGTTTCAAGCCCAGCCTGAAAGAAATGTTCACTGGGGCTTATCAGTTCAGGTTGACCCCTTGACCCTAACTCAGATGCTGAGGAAGCATGTCCCGCTCACAGCAGGTGGTTATGAAGCTTTCCAAACACAGATGCCAAGCGCTTCACGTAGCCTCCGTGGTAGTCCACACTCCCCGGACTGTAGACAGAACATCTGTTGTTGGTTCATGTGAAAACTTCCAGCCATGCCCCTCCTCCCTCCCTGCAGTTCTAAGGCACTTAATTTAAAAAAAGCTTCCCTTATTCCTAAACATTGTGGAGCAAACATTTAACATCATCCTGTTGCCTTTAACACACCTTCTGCTCATCCTCCCATGACAAAATGTTGCTTGCCAACACAGTTACTCTTGAAAGGAAAGTGAATTAAAATTCATCTCCTTGGGAGCACTTGTGAAGAGAAGAACTTCATGGCCCCGTGTGTTAATTGGAGAGTTTCTGAGGACCCAGCGCAACTGGGGATTAGCTACATAACACCATACCCCAGTCAGCCCCTCTCAATCCCCTCCCAGGATGGAACCCAGGAGCTGCCAGGGTGGGTGACTACTCCTCAGCAGGCCAGGTTTCCAGCTGGGAGATGGCTCCCCGGAGGGCTGGAAAGGCAGTTAGCACATCCCAGCTGGGGCTGCGTGTAGGGCTCTTGTTTCTATTTTCAACTCATTCACTACCTGTCAAAAATGCTCAATTCCATTGTTTTGAAATGTCCGAACCTATGAAGGCAGCATCCCTGCCTTTTCTGTTTCCTGTCGCATCTTCTAACATTTAGAATTGTGTCTGGCTCTGGCATATGGTAGATGCTCAATAAATATTTATTGGATGAGTAAATTCCATAGTTGTCTTCACTGAACTCTAAGTTCTATTTGTCAAGGACCATTTCTGTCTTATTTAATCTCTAAGGCTTAATATGGTATGGGGCATGTCGTATATGATCAATAAATAGCTACTGAACTGAGCTGCTTCTGGGACATTCTTATTACGCCTTAGGAGAATCTCTGTGGCCTCACTGTTAGGAGCAGGGCTTTGGAGTTAAGCAGTCCTGAGTGAGAATACTTACTCAGCTACTTTTTCTCTGGGGATCTTGAGGCATGTACTTTCAGCTCCTTGACTCTCTGCTTCCTATGGGAAAGACAGGGATAATAATACCTACTAACTTTTTTCAATGCATGGGGTTTTTGGAGAGTTAAATTGCAGGGGCATAACACTTAATAAATGATAATTATAACTGTTGTTGTTGACATTATGTCTCACTTCTATTTCTTAGGCAGCTAATCATGTCCACACTACTTGGTTGGGTGTTAAGTGGAAAAGGTGACCTGGTAGTGTGTCAGAGAGCGGGACAGTACCTGAGTTCTGCTTCTAGGCCAGTGACTCTCAGTCTGGAGCCCAAAGGGTGATCTGGGTGCTTTGAGAATTACTCGCAGGTTGTGAAAGAACCCAGTGAAAATCCCAATTGTCCTTGATGAAAATGCATTGTGTTGGGTGGGAAGGGGAGGGGGGAGGGGTGGTGCATGCCAATGGGCATGGATCAAAGCCACACAAGACTTCAAGAAAACAATGAATCCATCATTACATAATAAGTGCTGTCTTGTAGACAAAAGATTTCCATGGCTGGAGGTTTTGAGGGGAAATAACAAAGGGGCCTAAACATTGTTATTTAATGACTCTCAGTCTTCGCTTCTCCCTGAGGGCTAGAACACAGATAGAGTAAAGCCCGGTGGTTAAGTTTAGGAGCTCTTGATTCACCTCCTGGAATGGAAGCCTGACTCTTCAGTGTACTGCCTTGGGCAGATTACTACCCCCCTCCTTTGTCCTCATCTATAAAATGGAGATAATAGTAGCCATGCTGATTATGAGAGTTAAATGAAGCAATTCACATAAAGAGCTTAAAGCAACACCTGGCCCACAGTAGATGGTTGCCTGCCATTTTTGAATTGTCCTGATGGCTTTTCCTTTTTCCCAGGTGATATTCTCCAGTCAGCTTGCTGGCTTCCCGCTCACCACCTATCATGTTCTCCTGACTCAGGCTGGTTGTGGGGAGCAGATGTGGACCCAACACTCGCCTGGGGCCTGCCATGATGGTGTCAGGGGAGGATGACCTCAGCCCCGGCATGCTTCCTGATGACCGCGGCCTTCTATTTATACACCGAGCACTGGGCTTGCCTGGAGAACGCCAGCATTGCATCTGCAACACCATCAGCTTGTCTGTTACCTGGAGTCTGGAATCATCCTTTGCTGTTATTATCATAAAGACTCCCAGAATTGTAGAATGGCAGAGCTGATGTCAATATCACAACAGCCTCTTAAATTTTACCAACAGCAGTTGTCATGACCATGTCCAATGCAGGAAACACTGGTCCCAGTGCTTGAATTTGCTCCCTTTTTACTGTTATCTCTTGCTCAGTTTCTACAAAAGCCCCTTAGAAGTGGAACTTAGAAGTGGAACTACTGGAACTAAGCATGTGCTGCAATATTTTTTTTTAAATCTGTTTTATGAGCAAGCAAGTTTTAGAACGTGGAGCTGACACAGCATTTCTAAGATTCATAGTAACCACGAGAGTTGGACAATGACAATGCCGGGACAGGGTCTAGAGAAAAGCGAGTGGTGGAGAGTTCCTTTTCTAGGAGGATTTGAGAATCAGCCAAATGCATTATTCCCCCAACAGCTTCTTCTTCATCCTATGTGTCCAATACTCTCAGTCCTGTGGGTTAAGCCTTTGCTTAAGGCAGGCAGCATCATATGGTAGAATGAACCTGGGCTCCAAAATCAAACACATCTCAAGTCAGGTATCAGTTCTGCAATTTTTAAGCTGTGTGACCAAGAAAAGTTACTTACCATTTCTGAGCCTCAGCATCTTCACCTGTAAAATAAGGCTAATACCTTCACTCAACTTATAGAGTGGTTGTGAGGATTACATAAACCTATCAATGTAAACACACAATATACATTAGCTATTATATTAATATGTTAGCTATTATTATTATTAACTTCAAGGCCATAGAACCCCAAATGGCAAATGCTGACTGGACACAGAAGGATAAAAGCAATGCTCTGGGAAGGAGAAGGAGATGTGGTAAGGCTGGGACTCTAGTCCCAGCAGACTAGGGGTCCGTGTAAGGTCCCAGGAAGCCAGGGCAAGGGGTGAGAAGGTGATGCAATAACGCCAGAGATAACCTTTGTCAGCTTCCCAGTGTGGCCAGGGCCAGCTTGGTTAATGGTTAAGTGAGTGGTGCACATGGAAAGCCTTCTTGTGTACTTGGGACTAAATGTGGCTTGTGAAAAACATTCTCCCAATTAGCTAGGCATGGTGGCGGGCACCTGTAGTCCCAGCTACTCAGGAGGCTGAGACATGAGAACCTCTTGAACCCAGGAGGCGGAGGTTGCAGTGAGCTGAGATCCTGCCGCTGCACTCCAGCCTGGGCAACAAGAGCGAAACTCTGTCTCAAAACAAACAAAACAAACAAACACACACACACAAACAAAAAAACATTCCCCCAGAGAGGAGTCTCCTCAGGTTGTCTCTGCTGGAAGGGCTGTGTAGAATGTGATCAGGAACTCCCCTTCCACTGTGGAGAAGCTCTGATATCGTTGCCATTGTTGCTGCAGGCATTGTTGCCACTGTCCTCTCTCCACAGTAGCCACTAGCATATGAAGTACCAAGTACTGTGCTAAGACATGCATTGACATGCATTTTCTCTTCCCAACAATACCATGAGAGACATATTATTATCTTACTGTTAAGGAAACTGAGACTCAAAGAATTGAATTGCTTAAGGTCACACAATGACTAAGTGGTAGAGCTGGGATTTGAACCAGGTCTTGGTGTAACTCCAAATCAATATCTTTACTCACTACACTAGAATGCATGTTACCATCACTATCACCTTCGTTACTGCCATCATCGCCACTGCCACCACCATTACTAGCACCACTACCACGATCATCCTTATCATCCATTTCACAAAAAGCAAAATCACACACTGTATGTCATCTCTTTTAATATTCACAACATGATAAATATGATTTTATCATGTTGTGATAAAATGATATTTTATCACAAGATGGAGACGATCATGATAAATATGATCGTCTCCATCTTGTATGTGAATTAAATGAGTTATTACATGCAAGTGTTTAGAGCAGTAACTGGTACATACTAAGCTCTTAATGAGTCTTGTTTATTATTATTATTAACAACTCGATACTACCCAGTTCAGATCCACCGGTGAAGTCACTGGGGCCTTAACCTGGGCCAAATCTCCCCCCTGGGGCTCTACGGCAAGGAAGAGTGTGATCCTTGAATGTCTCACCACTGCCCACCTGTAATGTGACCCACGTGGCCTCTGACTCCTGGGCTGCTGAAGAGGTGTGCAGGAGTTGGCCCCAATGACACTGCACCCATGAGACTAATGTTTGAGATGAGCAACCTTTCTGCCTGTATAAGAAGCCTTTGCACAGGGCCCTAAGATGAGGCTAGGAAGGCGGAACCCCATAAAGTCCCGCTTCCAGGTGCCACTTTGGGCAGGTTTTGTGTTCCTGGCTGGTTCTCCTTTAGGTTGTTGTTGTCGTACCTGGGTTGCCCCAGTTCTGCTTCTGGGAGTGCGTGGCTCACATAGCTGGGGCTTCTTTTCTCCCACCAGTTTCTTTCTCCATTCCTCTCCCCTTCGTGTCATCCATACTTTACTTACCCCATGGCTGCTCTTCCAGGTGTTTTATTTTTTACAAATAATACCTGTGGCTTGTATTTCAGTGATGTTTTTCCTCACTTGTTCAGAGTCCAGATTTTTCAAAACTTGCTAGGTATCTGACTGGAAAACCTGGCAAATTTTTGGTCTTGAGTACTGTGACTGTAACTTTCCCAGTACCATACAGCTGCAAAGGACGTGTGTGTGGCGGTGGGGTGGGGTGGGGTGGGGAGGCCAGGGCAAGTCCCAGGTCTGGCTGGACTTAGATCCCTCCGTGAACACTTACCCATTCTGGGGGTGACCCTGCCCCAGAATTCATGGGGTACTACCTGGTGGCTTAGATGGGCTGTGTGTCTCACATTCCACAGCCAGCGATTCTTCTCATATAAAGTCACATGGAGGAAGCCCTGAGACCCCAGCTCCGGGTTTTTCTGATTCTTGGACATGCAGCCTCAAAGAAGACATTGTAAAGACACACACACAAAAGGTAGACATTAAAGTAAGATGGAAGTATGTTGGAGGCAGAGATGGGGTATGTGCTCATTGCCTGCATGCTATTTTGCACACGTGTGTGTGTGTGTGTTTGTGTCACTCCAAGAAACCATGGGTATACAATGTTTTGAGTAGGCCAGAGTTTTACAGCTGGACAGACCTAGAGTCTAGTTCTGCCCACGCCAACCCCCCTCCCTTCCCATCGTTAACTGCGTGGGAGACAGAAAAAGGGTAGTTACAAGTGTGGGCTCAGGAATTTAGTTTGCCTGGGTTCAAACTGTGCTTGCATTGCTCATATCAATGAAATCTTAGGCAAATTGTTTGGTCTCTCTCAGCCTCAGTTTCCTCACCTGTAAAATGGAGATGATATTTATACTGACCTATATGGCTGTTGTGACAATCCAGTGAGATAAATGTGTATCAAGTACTCATCTCAGGGCCTGCAGTGTAAACTTGAATGAATCACAGCTGCTAGTTTCTATGCACATCTTATGAGGCCACTAACTGTTCATAGTCCCTCTCTTTTTTCTGTAACTGTGTCTGAGAAGGGAGACTGAGAGGCCTCTGACCTGCTTAACTTCACCTTGCCACTCTGCTGATCTGACCCGAAGATATGTCACTTGCCTGTCAGAGTCCTGTGAACAGAGGACAAAATTCTTGGCACTATTTGTCCAGCCTCTTAGTGGAGATGTCAGCCACATCTCTGCTGCTTTTCCTCGCTTTCTTGGCTTTATAATTTCTGATCTAATAACTTGGCCCATTGACCTCAAATTTTGCTGTGAGAGAGGGTTTTGTAGGCTTTTTCCAGCTGCATCCTTTGCTGGAGATGTTCTTGGGCCAGGAAAGTTCTTTATTCTCTTCTCTAATGCAAGGCAGATGCCATCCACCTAAAGGATGTGAGAAAGAGACTTCGCAGTTGGATTTCTGTTGTTCTATTGTGTGTTCAATAGTTGCTGGGGACATTGGCCATCCCTTGAGGTTCTCAGTTTAACTTATGGTACCTGAAAATGTCTGGCTCTGTGTCCCCAACTAAATCTCATTGTAGCTCCCATAATCCCCATGTGTTGTGGGAGGCACCCAGTGGGAGAGGATTGAATCATGGGGGAGGATCTTTTCCATGCTGTTCTCTGATAGTGAATGAGTCTCACGAGATCTGATGGTTTTAAAAATGGCAGTCTCCCTGCACAAGCTCTCTCTTTTTGCCTGCTGCCATCCACGTAAGACGTGACTTGCTCCTCCTTGCCTTCAGCCACGATTGTGAGGCTTCCCCAGCCACATGGAACTGTTAGTCCAATTAAACCTCTTTCTTTTGTAAATTGCCCAGTCTCAGGGATATCTGCATCAGCAGCATGAAAATGGACTAATACAGTGCCTAATGCACCTGCGTCCACAGGTGAATTGGCGCAGGTGGGAGTGGGGTGGGGGGGGGGGTGCACTAGATCCATAGGACCTGCAGGAGCTCTCTAAAAAAGGGGCTCAGCACATGGCTCCAGGTGTGGATGGCAGGATTCCTCTCTTCCTCACTCAGACCTTCAAGGAAGAGAGGGAAAGGTGGAAGAAACTGAGAGACTCCCTGCTCCTCCGACTCCAGGGGTGGATGGAACACAGGGAATACTCAGATGCCATTCTCTGCCCACCTTACCAATGGGACTGTGACTGTAGTCATCAGGTGGTTCTACCCTACTCAGGTGACCCTGTCACTTTGGCTACCCTTGACTATCTCATCCCACAAGAGGCAGCCATAGCATGGTGGAATGACACAGGTTTGGCATTGGAGTGATTTGGGCTTGCATCCTGGTCTTACCCCTTATTGTCCATGTGACATTGGGTAAGTTACTTAACCTCTCTGGATCTCAGTTTTCTCATATGAATAATGAGGATAATGATATACACTTTGTAAGTTCATGTGAGGACTGAAGTGAAATGACACATGAATGGTGTAGATACATAACATTCAATAAAAAAGTGGTTATTAAAGATACCTGATAAGATTATTTTAACTTGTGACACTAAAGAGAAAATAAACTGAGTGGTTGAGAATGACAAGAGTCACCATATAGAATAAGCTAAATGTGTTTATAGCTGTACTATGATGTGGGCTTGGTGTTTGCTGCTAATTCTCTCTTTCCCGAACATTGATGAAACTGATAGACAGGGGATGTCTTTGTTCTCCTTCCTGATCTCCTTTGCTGTCTTTGAGCTGGTTCTGAGGCATGCACTGATTCCATTTCCACATGCTACATCTCTCCCTGCTGATTCATGCCGGAACAGTTTCTTTCCTGCATCAGAGCTAATAAAAGAGTTACAGAGAATTCTTGGCCTCTCTGTCTCATAATTCCAAACTTTAAAGAACAGGGTCTTCCCCAACATCATGTCTATAGCAACAGCGATCTATGTTTCTATTAGCAACTGTACGGATCCAAGAAAATACTGGCTGCACAAATCTCCTTAGGTCTGCAAAGTCCTGATCCAGCACTCAGTGAATGCTGCTGGAGCTGTTTTTTCTTTTTTTAAAATAAGCCCTTTAAATAAATATAGATGCACAGGAGTTGCAAAGATAGTACAGAGAGGACACATGTACCATTCACCCAGTTTCCCCCAATGATTACATTTCACATACCTAGGGTACAATGTCAAAACCAGAAAACTGACATGGGAACAATGTGTGTGCATTGTTCTATGTCATTGATCACATGTGCAGATTTATGTAATCTAGATATAGAATTATTCCATCACTTAGGCAATGATCTACCTCTTGCTACCTAGCCCTTTATGGTCACATCTACCCACTCTTCCCCCACCATTCCTAACTCTTGGCAACCACTAGTCTACTTTCCAAACTGGGATACTTTTGGGAGTAGAAGGGGATGACATCAGTCATCAATTATTATGCTAGGACAACAGGTGTAAACTGGGAAATTTGGTCTCCTAATCAAATGTTTTATTTCTGGGTGTGTGGTTGGGAATGGAGTGGGGAGTGAAGCCTGCAGTGAAGTTCTATAGCTTGGGATGAAACACGTTTCAAGAGCTGTCTGAGAGATTTTCCCCTTTGGGTGGAGGGAGCTTCCATTGTCCTGCTGTGTAGTATGTGCCCCAGCATTTAATCATTCTGCACTCTTGCTTGCAAGAGTGTAGAGTAGCTTCTGCCTTCTATGGAAGTACCTGGAGAACAGGTTTAAGGATAATTCCTTGTTTTGCACCTATCTCAACCCACTGTGTTCTGCCCTGCACTCCCATTGCACCATGAAATTGTAATCACTCAGATTACCACTGACTTTTCGTTGCTACACCCTGTCCTTGAAACGTTGGAATTTTCCAGAATATTGGCTCAAGCTCCTCTCTCACCCTGCACTCTCTTGTTGTGTCATCTCACCACCCCATGTCTTTAATAATCACTTAGGGTGATGACATCCATGTTGATTAATTTCTCAGATTACTGTTTCTGCACTGACCTGGCTTCCTGTGATGAGGCTTAGCATTTCCAGTCTGCACAAGTGGCATTTATTCTAGCCTCTATACATTTGGGACTCCGGTTTAAAATTGCTTTTCTTTCTTCTCTTACCTAATCTCCCCTGCCTTGCTCCAAGTGAAGTATGGATCTAGTCTGTATTTTGTACACGTAAGAAGGTTAGTGCACCAATAATCATCTGTTGAATAATCCTACTGACTTGTTTTAACTTTGTAGCATGATCAGGGAATACTCACTCTTTGATTTGCTTTTTGCATTTTAATTGATGCTATATACAAGCAAGTGCACTGTGTTTTTTACTAAGGATATTCCCTTTCATTCTCAAGGTGACTGCTTTCTACTTGTCCTTTCCCACTTGTATTTCTTCTCAGTTTCCTTTTGTGCCCTAATCTTTTTTGGGGCTGGTATTTTGGTGTGGTTTTCCAAGAGGGGTACCCTGAGACAGCGGGTGACAATGAAAAATATCCCAGTATAGGAGCTACGTGTATAGAACTACATGACCTGGATCCTTCTATCCTTAATACCCAGCTCAGAAGCTATGCTCTTTGTGAAACTCTTTCTAGTTTCCCAATCAGAAATTATTTTCAGTTCTTTCAGGGTTCTTAAGCACTTCTTTTTAGCTCTGATTTCATCCTGCCTTGTGTCATAGGACACTTACATGCAGCTCTATTAGACTAACAACTCTTTGAGTACAGACGTGTGCTTTTTTTTTCTTTTTTTTTTTTGACAGAGTTTCTCTCTTGTTGCCCAGGCTGGAGTGCAATGGTGTGATCTCAGCTTACTGCAACCATCACCTCCCAGGTTCAAGCGATTCTCCTGCCTCAGCCTCCTGAGTAGCTGAAATTGAAAGTGCCTGCCACCATGTCCAGCTAAGTTTTTGCATTTTTAGTAGAGTTGGGGTTTCACCATGTTGGCCAGGCTGGTTTCGAACTCCTGACCTCAGGTGATCCACCCGCCTTGGCCTCCCAAAGTGCTGGAATTACAGGCATGAACCATGGTGCCCGGCTGAGACTGTGCTTTATTTTTCTTGGAGCCACCTCAATAGAATATTATCTTGCATATGGTAGATGCTTAGGAAAGGCTTGTAAAAATAATAGTTGTGTGACCTTAGGCAAGTCACTCTTCCTCTCTGGTCATTTTTTATTTCCTTATCTGTAAAATGAGGAAATACACAGGGTTGGAAACGATGATCTTTAAAACTCCTTTCTGCTCAAGAATACTTCAAAAAAAGGTAGCTATCTCCCTTGCTAGCTCTGTGAATTCTAGAATTGTCATCTGGAACCAGTCTATGTCCCCTGGAGCCCCTAGTCTAACTTCAGAGAGAATTGTGAAGCAGAGTTCTTGTAGTACTGACAGTCTTTCTAGGCTTTATGAGTGTACTACGTTGTCAAAAATAAAATTTACTTCCACCCCAGACAAACCAACCAATCAAAAAAAGACTAGAAGAAAAAAGCACTCATATAAACATTCACATGCATCTACATATGCACTGCATGTATGTGAACACACATCCCTTGTTTGTTGAAAAGAAAAGATTGCCTTATACCCAGAGAGATGATGAACGAAGAAGTAAGAGAATCAAACACATCGGTTCCCTTGCTTACTCTCTTTAGTTATTCTTTCCCCTTAGTTATTATTTATAATTTAAATATAACTATTGTTTAGGTGCAAGATATTTTTTATTACAGTTTGTATGGAAGAACCTTAGCAAGAAAAAGCAATTTGCACATTTTTTCCTTAAAAAGAAAAAAAAGAAAGAAAAGAAAAAAAAATGCTCTTCCTCTAACAACATCCTACAGTCCTTCTAAAATAAATCTTTCTTCTTAATTATTCCTGAATGGATGTCTCAATCTGTTTCATACGAATATAAAACTGTTGATACTAATTAAGAAAAAGAAAAACATGAGTAATTAGGAAAAATATTAAAAGTCTTTCTTACATTTGTAGAAGGCTTTGGAGTTAAATAAAATATGCTTTGTTATGAGTTATTTTATTTAATGATTAAAACAACCTATTGGAGGAAGTAAGTGAAGTGTTATAATCCCCATTTTATAGATGAGAAAACTGAGGCTCAGAGAGATTATCTTTCACAAAGTTATGCCTTTAGAAAACTGCTGAGTTCATTTATAGTTCAGGTTTTTTGGACTCTAAACCTATTGCTCCATGTTGTAGGATTCCTAATATTTGATGATATCAACAACAATTTATGTGTTCAATATAGAGCTTTACCCAAGTTTGCAGTTTCCTGGCAGAAATAATAAGCTTCATTTCATCTGATGAAAGCTTTTGTTATTATCTTCTCACGTTGTTGGTATTAATTTTAGATGAGTGACTTTTTAAAATCCATTCACATAAATATTAAGTCCTACTGTGCCCTTAGCCAGGATGTCTGGTGGGGAGCTGTGTTTCTGGTTTTAGTTAACTCAGCTATGCTGTGGTTTGCTCTATACAAAGGCAGGTTTGAACACAGGGGCAATCGATGTCTCAGGTGTGGAGGATGATGTGATGGCTTCTTGTTGATGAGGCTGTGGGGACAGAAAGGAGAAACAGATCATTGTATCCTTGGAAAGAATTGGGGAAGACAACCTAGAGAAAGGGGTGCTTGAACTGAGGTCTTAATTAGAAGTAATTCTTTCCCATGTGGTAGGGAGCATGGAGCAGTCATCCTAGGGAAAGGAGGTAGTGTGAGCAAATGTATGAAGGAAATACAGAGCATGGTGCATTTCAGGAGATGCAGCCTGTTGTAGCTGGGTGAAGGAGCCTGTTTCAAGTGGGGATAGGCTGATAAATATGGTTTGGCTGTGTTCCCATCCAAATCTCACCTTAAATTGTAGCTCTCATAATTCCCACATGTTGTGGGAGGGACTCGGTGGGAGATAATTGAATCATGGGGTCAGTTTCCCCCATACTGTTCTCATGGTAGTGAATAAGTCTTATGAGATCTGATGGTTTTATAAGGGGAAGTTCCTTTTGCTTGGCTCTCATTCTCTCTCTTGCCTGTGGCCATGTAAGCCGTGCTTTTCACCTTCTGTCATGATTGTCAGGGCTCCCCAGCCACGTGGAACTGCGATTCCATGAAACCTCTTTTTCTTTATAAATTACCCAGTCTTGGGTATGTCTTCATCAGCAGAATGAAAATGGACTACTACACTGATAATAGGGAAGGAATGAAGGTCAACCTAGTTGTTAAGAATTTACAGGGTAGTCTGAAAGTCAGCCCAGCTCTCAGATTCTCCATCACAAAGGAGATTTATGCCAAATGTCTGGGCCAGTGGCTCTCAACCCTGGGTCCACATTAGAACTATCCCCAAGATTCTGATTCTATTGGTCTTAGGTGGGGTCTGAGCCTCCTCATACCAAAAAAAAAAAAAAAAAAAAAAAAAAGACCCAGTTGATATAAATTAATTGTTAAGGAAAAAAAATTATTTTGTCCCCTTGTTAAAACAGTAAGGAAGACTTTATTCAAGACTATTGCAATAGGGGAGAAAGATGGGGCTCAACTCTGAATACAGGAAGGACAAGTGAGGATTTATAGCAAGGAGCAGTGTGCAGGGCCAGTGGATGGAAAATTATTGAAAGGAGACATCAAAGATATGGCTAAAGACAGTCCAGGGACTTAGACATCATAGGTCTGGGATGAGGAACTTGATGAGATAGCAGCCTGGGGGGCAAGAGCAAGACTCTGTCTCAAAAAAAAAAAAAAAAAAAGAAGTAGCTGACTTTAAAAGAGTGCTCAGAAGTCATGATTTCCTACTCTGTACTTACGCCTTGCTCCCGCTCCAGTAACAATAATAGTAATATATAATAGAAAATATATTATTTATAATGTAAAATATAAATAATACTTTGGATTCAAATGAAAAACCTGTCAAAGAACACAGCTGGCTTTCACTGCCATTGTTTCATCCGTTCCTAGCACTGTAAGAGCAGAGGCACAGCCTGTGGTGAGGCACTAGGTTTCCAAGCTTGACTGTCTTGGTTTAAATTCTGGATTTGCTGTTTACTGACCTCGTACAAGTTATAAAGCCTTTCTGTGCCTCAGTTTCCTTATCTGTAAAATTAAGATAATAGTAACATTGCCCTCATAGAGTTGTTGTATGGATCAAATGAGTTAAAACATGCAGAACCCTTAGAGAAGCACCCAGTAAATGGTCGGTATTTATTGGCTACCATTTAGACTTATAAATATGTATTATTTTCTATCACTGCCATAAGCAGTTTCCACAAGCTTAATGGTAACACAGATTTAATATAGTAGAAGCCTGATGTGGTCTTGCTGGGATAAAATCAAGGTGTTGATGGGGCCTCCGTTGTGGAGGCTCTGGGGAGAATCTTCTGTTGCTGTTGTCATGCCTTTTCTAGCTTCCAGAGGCTGCCTACATTCCTTGGTTCAGGGGCATTCCTCCATCTTCAGAGTCAGCCACATTGCTTTTCTGTGTCCATTCTTTCATAGTCACAGTTCCTGTGATCACAGCTGAGAAAGGGTTCTCTAGCTTTTAAGAATCTATATAATTTCATTGGGCTCACCAAAAAAATCCAGGATAATGTCTCCATCTCAATGTCCTTAACTTAATCCAATCTACAAAGTCTCTTTTGCCATAAAAAGTAACATATTCATAAGGCCCAGGGAGTAGGATGTGGCTATTTAGGGGCCCATAATTTTTCCTAACACAGGATATGTCCATAATAGAAAATTTAACATTGTCCACTGTGATGGTTAATGGTCAACTTGACTGGGTCACAGGGTGCCCAGATATTTGTTTAAACATTATCCTTGGTGTGTCTGTGAGGGTGGTTTTGGAGGAACTTAACATTTACATTGGTATACTGAGTAAAGCAGGTCATCTTCCCTAATGTGGGAGGGCCTCATCCAATCAGTTAAAAGCCTGAATAGAACAAAAAGGCCAACCCTTCCCTAGGTAAGAAAGAATTCCTCCTTCCTGACTGCTTGAGCTGTGACTTCGATCTTCTCCTGCCCTTGGACTGGAGCTTACATCATCGGCTCTCTTGGATCTCTGGCTTATCGGCTGCAGATCTTGGGATTTTTCAGCTTACATAGTCACATAAGTCAATTCCTTGCAATCTCCTCTCTCTCTCGCTCTCTTGTTTTTCTGGAGAACCCTAACTAATACATTCACAGACACTGCAGCAATATCATTGATATATATATTTTAACCTGTCAATCAAGGTTTTAGGAGGGCTCATTTAGTGTCAGTGCTGGGTCTGAGGAGCAAATAACACAGGCCTGGTCCTTGCCCTCGTGGAGATCACAGCCTAATAGACAAGCGGACACTGAACAATTGAACATAAACTGATCTGAAATTACAGAGGGTGACCAGCAGAATGCAGGTCAGTGCTGTTAGAGAGAGTAGCAGAGTGGGAGTCTGAAGTCCCAACACATATCATGAAATCTACTGAGTGGAGTTGACCTGAATATAAAAAAAAGCAAAATGAAATAGAATAGAAAACCTTAAAGCACAATGAATATAATAAAGGTAAACTGTGCATTTTGGAAACTTTAGTTTGATGACACTTTCAGACCTACATCTGTGTGTGGATTGCAACGCCTGCTGTGGATCCCGTGTAACTCAGCGACAACTTTGCAAGCCAGAGTCACAGAGCCTCTACTGGCCTGAAGCAGCACTATCTGGAACGCTTAGCCTCTCTGTAGATATTCTCCGGGAAAGAGGATTTTGGAGGGGTTTGTATGGTCAATTAAGTGTATGGGAATGACACACAGCATCTCACTCACTCAAGTGCAAGGGGACTGGGAACTGGATCCTGGTGTATCTTAGTGTCTATCACACACTTAGTGACAATTTGTCACCTAGGCTCCAAAGCAGTGCCATGAGGGCCCCCATGCCTCAGAAAATCCCTCATCAAGGCAGTCTTCTCATCTTCTCTTGAAGCACTTCTCTTCTTAGGGATTAGATAAGGCTTCCCGGGCAAGATCCCATGAACCTATTCCTTTTCCTGGTCATGTGTGCAATGTGCAAACAAAACCTCACATTGTGTTTTAGCCATAAAAAGCTCTGAGCTATGGTCCTGTTGGAAAAGAGTAAAAGGATGATTGAGCTCAGGGAGAGCCCTGCTGGGGCTGGCTAACATGGATCTGTTTCATGATTTGATGCCAGCAAGCTGGGTGGGTCAGAGTTGGAGACAGTGGAATAATAAATCTCTACAGTTAGAGCTTAACAAAGCATGCTTTTTAATGTGGCTAGGAGGACACTATTAAAATGGCTCACCTTGGGAACACAGACAATAGGAGGAGAGAGACTAGGGCAAGTTTGAGGGACTGGTACAATTACATAGGCAGGGAGCCATTGACTCTAGCCAATTACCTTGTTAGATGGGTAATATTCTCCCCAATTAACAACTGAGGAAACTGAGGCTCAGAGAGGTTTTATGATTTGCTCCAGCTCATAAAGCTTGTGAGAGACAGTGGCAGGACCAGGACTCAAGTTTGTTAAACACTAAGAACAGTGTTGTTTTCACAGAGAGGGAAGAGCCAAGTCATATGAGAAGATTAGCATAAGCCAACAAGGCCATGTGCCCATCTAGGTAGCCATGTGGCTTGCCACATTCCCAGCCCAGCCTGCCCAATGGGAGCCTCATGCTCCCTGTACAAGGCCTCTGGAGAATGACACTTGGGAGAATAATAACCATGTCTTCTTGCATGTGGTCCTGTGAACCAGCATGACAGGTAAAGGTCGCTGCTACAGCAAGGGATTTCCCATCTGTTGATACTCAAATTCTTCAGCCAACCACTCCAAAATTGAAATGCATATTTAATGAGCTGACTGTCTGCAACAAAGCAATTTAATTCACTGATAATTATGCAGATCCACCTCTCGCTCTCAGGGTGCCAGCTTCACTCTCGGTGTCCTCAATTTGGCATATTGCAAACCCCTACATCTGTCTCAGGCATTTACATTCCCAGAGTTGTGATCATTATTTTGGAAATGTCAAGAATTCAGCGTCCTGCAAAAGTATCGCCTTTCCACTAGGGTTGGCAGATAAAATGCAGGATGCCCAGTTAAATTTTAATTTCATATAAACAATGAAAAATTTTTTTAGTATGTCTCAAATATTGCATAGAACATACTTTTACTAAGCGCTTATAGGTTAAGTATTCAAATTTTATTGGGCATCTGGTATTTTTATTTGCTGATTCTGGCAACCCTATTTTCCACACCAAATTAAGGTTTCTAATTGGTCATAAGTTTCAGCTGCATCTTTAGCTCCAGGACAGAAGGAACCTCAAGGATGTATTCTCTCTCCTCCTGAAAGAACTGAATTTGGTTACAGTGAATTTGCTTATGCTGACTTTTTTTGCCCCAAGCAGCAAGGTTTATTCCATGAGATGCAGGCCTTTAGCAAGAGTTGACTAGCTGGGATTGAACCTGTGACTCCAGGTGGGCCAATCAGATCTGTTTCTGAGAACTAGGATTGAAAGAGGGAGACCTTGAGCAAAGTCTTTGCAAGTGGTTGGAACTGAGGTGACAGTTTGTGAGACACCCATTATCTCTCCCACACTTCCTCCTCTTTTCACTGAGCTAGACTCAGCTGATTTTTGTTAACTTGAAACCAAAAACAACTTATCTAAGAAAGGGTGCTAAGCCAAGACAGTGGTTAGTAGAAGCATGAAGGAATATTCTCTTGGGATTGCTGTGTTCATCTCTTCCCCACGCACCCAAATCCTACGTTCTTCAAGACCAAATTCAATCTCATCTTCTCCATGAAGCCCTTGTTAATGGTCCAGCACATAATAAAACATTGACTAATTTTCTCATTACCAAGGGCTTTCTCAACTGAAATTTGAGTAAGTGGAATTCCACCAGAAGAGTAGGGCTTTATGGAAATGATGAAGGAGATATTTCTTTTCAAAATGTCTATATCTCTCCCCTAAAAACTCCATAGGCAGCCAATCCTTTCATTGCCTGAGGACCCTTCTAGGCTGCACCCTGTATGAGGCAGAACAAAGAACACTCCACTAGGATGCAGCAGATTCACCTTCTGGTTTGACTTCCACTTTTGCCCCTTCACTTGGCATGCACCCTTGTTGCCCCTACCTGCTCCGGTTCTACATTGCTTCTGAGGGGACCAACAGCCTTCTCTCCAGGCTTTCCCCACTGTAACCTCCTTCATACACTACTGCAGATAAAGTCTCTGATTAACAACACCAATATACAAAGGAATGACTGCTTCAATTTATAAAGAGCTTATACAGATTAACATAATAAGAAAATCACTATGACCCCAGTAGTCTATGCCTTACCCTCCTGTAAAGTGCGCACAGAGCTCTGCCTCCCCTTTTTTCTTTCTTTTTTTGCACATACTGTCTCTTCTGCTTGGAATCTCCTTGTCTTGCTTCTCTCTTGTTTACTCTTTAAGATGGAGCTTAAATGTCACTTCCTCTTTGAAGCCTTCCCAGGCTCTTTTCCAATCCCTCTGTCGCAGCTGAATGAATTTTCTCCTTCTCTGTGCTCTCCTGGCACTTTGTACATTCTTGTATTATAGTATTTATCACACCATATTGTACCTATTGTCACACTTATTTGCTTACATTTCTGCCTCCTCCCACAGGCTATGAGCCCCTTAAGGGCAAGGGCAGTGTCTTCCTTGTGTATTCAGCACCCACACAATGCCAGCCATATAGCAGATGTCCAGATTTAAAGGCTGGTCAGAATGACAGTAAATCCTCCCACTCATCCCTGCTACCCTATGGGTTCCCGGCCAAGTTGTATATAAGGAACAGCAGTCAAATGAAGAACAAAGTATGAGCTTTCACAATGATTTGCCAGTACCATAAAACCCCCAAATGAAGGTGTTTTTGGATAAAAGCTAGATAGTAGATCAGAGCCTTAGATCTGAAGAAAATGGGGCCACCTTTTCTCTGTTCCTCAAGTCTAGACTGGCTGGCCATGCAGTGCCATCTCTAAGTCCACTTACCCAACCAGCTTCATGGGTAGGGATGGCCAGGTTGCATGTCAAACCCAGTAATGGGCAGAGAATCAGGTACAGAGAGAAGGCTTCCTTTGGGAAGAGGTCTGTGTGTGCCGATGCAGAAAGTGAAGGGGTGCGGTAGCTCCACCTGCCAGTAAAACAGTCTGATGATCATTCCAGGCTCTGGTCAGTCACAGGAGCTTGCCTCCTTCTCTTAGGAGGCGGCTGTCAAGAGAGTCGACAGAGGTACTAGAAGTGATGAAAGTTCCTCCAATCCTATTGTAGGAGAGAAAAATCAGAGAAGGGCAGGAGGCCCTCCTCCTCCTCCTCTCCTCAAACCAGAGAAAAATTTCCCAGTGAATGGAAAGATTCCCCATGCAGTCTCCTCCTTTCCTTATGCATATCCTGTATTCCCTCCTTAAAGGATAGTCACTCCTCAAAGGAGAACTGAAATAAGATCTCCAAAGGGCCTGAGGACCAGAAATTAGAAAGACCAGTAGAAACATTGCAGCAAAGGGCCTAAGGACCAGAAATTAGAAAGACTAGTAGAAATATTGCAGTAAAGGGCCTGAGGACCAGAAATTAGAAAGACTAGTAGAAATATTGCAGTTTTTTCCTTTTAAAATCTACTGGTAACTTCATAGAATCAAATCGTTTTAATCAGCCTTTAAGCAACATAAACCAGCAGGTTGCCCTGGTTCCATGATTAAAATTTGGAGACAGAGAAATTTACTGAGGAAAAAACCCAAAAAATATTTGACATCTTTTTCTGATTGTGGGCTCTTGGGAAGAGCCCGTGTGTTTTCAGAGAGCCACATGTCCCAGATGGGCTCCTTTATGACTGGAGGCAAGCCAGGCTCCTGGAGTTGCTGGATCTATGACCTTTCCTATTAGGGAAAAATACAAACCCGTTTGCACAGGCAGCAATTTGGGTGATGCTCAACCATCTCATCGCCTCTCTCAGTCGGCAGCTTGGGTGCTGTCAGAGCATCCCCATAACACATGAATACTGTAGAACGTTTTGAAATTACAGATAAGAAAAAAAAACCAAGAAAATTAAAATGTAATTCAACCACTGAATTAGTACCACTGGCATCATTTTTAGTCATTATCTTTCCAGGTCTTTGTGAGTGTACACATACGTGCCTGCGTGCGTGTGCATGTAAGTATTACATTAAACTATTATTCAAACTCTTATTAGGTCATGTCACATACATTAGTTTGTGTGTGTATGTACCTGCTTTTAAAAATGACTTCACAATACATTACAATCAGTTTTCTGTGACATTAAATATTCTTGCACAAAATCATTTTCAGTGGCTGCTGAGTATTCCACAGTGGAGATGAAAGATGATTTAATTATCTACTCTTCTGTTGTTGGGCCTTTAGATTGTGTCCAGTTTTTCACTATTTTTAAAAAATTCTGGAAATAAAAATTCTTTAGTGGTATTTTTGTGTACATCTATGATTATTCACCTAGGATAATTTCTCCCAAGTGGAATTGCTAAGTCAAAGCATTTGCAAACTCTGGAGGTTTTGTGACAGATATTTGACATCCAGCTGTGCAGTAGTTCCCTTCAGCAGTGGCCCATTTCCTTGAAATATGCCATGCCTGGGCAGTAGTGGGTTTTCAGCATTTCATTGCCTAATTGATAAGTAAGATGCCTCCTGAAGGGGTGCCCAGTTGTTTGAACTTCAGTTACCCACAGAGATAACTCTCTCATTAGCACACCCTTGCTTGGTGTTTTTACCTCCCTGTCTCACTTCTTGCATTTCCTCATTTGTCTTCCTGGGATGACTTCCCAAATAAACTCTTTGTATCCAAATCCTTATTACAGAGTCTGATCTTGAGGGAACCAACACCAAGTTTATGGAACTCAAACGAAGACATATGGGAACACAGTGGAGGGAGGAGCCATTCTGTCTTTGTGAGCAGTGGTAGTCGTGGCAGCAGTCATTGTTAAAATAATAATGGTAATAATATTTACAAGGCAGTAACAGCATCACCACTTACTGTGTGCTTCCTGCGTGCTAGGCACAATGATAAGCTCTTCACATCCACTGGCCCACTGTACTTTAGAACTCCACTGGGTGTATACTATTTTATCCTATCTGATGGGTGAGGAAACCAAAGCTTAGGAGGGGTAAGCAACTCTCCCTAGACATGTGGTACGAAGTGGATGAGCTGGGATTTGGAGTCCGACTCCAGGATCTATAATCTTAAAGAAGGACACATTTGTGCTGATGCCTTGGTGAGCAGTGTGTGGGGTCTGCCGGGTGTACAAGGAAAGAGGGACATCTTGGGCTGATGGAGGAGCTTGTTGGGGCAGTGGGTCTTGCACAGGGGCTTGGAGGGAAAAGTGGGATGTGTCAGGAAGGGTCTAGATAGAAAAAAGATTCGAAGCTGCAGCATTTGGTGAGGCCAGGCTGTGATGGACTTCATTTATCCTGCTTAGAACTTTGTACTTGGAGGCATCGGATGGCACAATGTGAAGCACAGAAATGACATGCTCAGACCCGCATGGCAGAGTGGAGAGCGGGGAGGTGGCAGGGAACCCAATTAGCACGCAATTGCAATGGGCTTTGCCTCCACTCTGCCATTTTCCTAACCACCGCAGTGGAGAGGAATCCAGGCCTGCTGGCAAGTGAGCTGAGTGGCTCCCCTGGGATTATTTTTTCAGCAACTGGCTGTTCTTCATACAGATTTGCTTCGCCAGGTTTCCAAAGCAGCCCACAGACTGTCCTGATCTATAAATAAGTTGTATCTGTCTCCGTTCACCCCCTCCCCCATTGCTTCAGGTGCAGCCTTTTCTTTCTAGAATTCAGATAACCAGAGAGACGGCCTGAAGCCTCTGCTGGGGGTGGTGGGGGAGGGAGGGCGTGTGGACGGGCACTGACAGTTCTGAGGATGTAGGTGGTGAAGCTGTGAGTGCCTGAGCTGTGCAGGACCTAAACAGAAGAGACCCATATGACGTGGGGAAACTGAGGCTTAGAGACACGAGCCTGGATCTCCTGACTCCTTTAACTTACACAGCCTCGCCAGAGGCCCATCTCTTTAGCTATTCCTGTTGCCTAAAAATGCATTTATTCCAGGGAGTCACTTGAACACTCCCTACTTCCTTCAAATCTTTGCTTGAAATCTGCCCTTTTCAACGAGACCTACTGAGACGACGCATTTAATATTGCAACCTTGTCCTCCCTAACCCTCATTTTGTTCTCTCTTTTGCTTTAGCATTTATCGCCTTCTAATATACAATGTCATTAACTTGCCATTTTTACCCCTGCCCTGCTTTCCTCAAGGACAAGGTCTATGTCCACTTTGTTCCCTGATCCCAAGTTTCTAGAGGTGCCTGGCAATAGCATATGCTCAATAAATATTTGTTGGACTAACCACAGTGCTTGTCTTTCTCTTCTTGGCTGCCTTCAATGGCAATTTGCAATTAGTCTCCCTGATACAAAATGTTAAGAGTTGTGTAAATATGACAAAGCCATGGCGATAGTGATAATTTTAAACTCAGGGCCACAGTCAAATTGCTAAGGAAGAACTTGAGAGCCTGCTCATCCATTATTAAACATTTAACAAATCACTTCTCTGAAAACATCCGTCTAAGCTTCAGCATTCTAGACAGCTCTGTCCAATAGAAATATAATACAAGGACACACACATACTTTTAAATGTTCTAGCAGCTACATTAAATGAGTAAAAATAAACAGGTGAAATTAATTTTAATAATTCATTTCATTGAATCCATCATAGCCAAATATTATCATTTCAATGTATAATCACTGTAAACATAATTAATGAGTTTTTACATTCTTTTTTTTTTCTCCCTAAGTCTTTGAAATCCAGTGTGTATGTTACACTTCCAGCACATCTCAATTTGGACTCACCACACTCTAAGTGCTGGGCAGGGCAGTCACAGAAACCAGTGGCTTCCATACTGGACAGGGCAGTTCTGGAGGGGAAGACATGGCCTTTTTCTTCTAGTGGCTTCTATGTGAGCCAGTGGCAGGAGCACGTGGTAAGTTCAGGAGTAGAGGTGGGAACTGGGTACCAAGAGAAGATGAAGGCAGATGGGATTAGTTCTGTTTGAAGGGAGAGAAATTGGCAAAGACATGAAAAATCAGGTGTTTATTTTAACATCATTTACTATTTGGTGACAAATTGAATGGCTCATGAATGGAAAAGAACTTGGGGTAACTACGGTTCAACCTCCTTGTTTTATAGGTAGGGATGTTGAGATACAGAAAGGGGAGGTGGACTAGCTCAGGGTCACACAGCAAGACAATTTCCTTCTCTGTAAAGTGACAAAACCCCCGTTTCACCCTCCCTTCAGAATTCTTGTTGGAACAAATGGGATTATAAACAGGATGTGTACATTTTAGCGCATGGCTAAAAATGTGATTTCCAAAGGGACTCTTTCTGAGGGGGTGTGGGCCTCAAGTTTCTCCATGTGCCACATGCTTCAGGGCTAAAGAGGCCTTGCTGAAGTCTATGCGCTACCACAGGCTGTGTGTGTTGTGGGTTCACATCTTTGCTGGTCCCAGTGCCTCCTCCGTATAGAAAGCCCAATTGCAAAGTCTCCTGGGAGGGAAAAGAAGTGGGTTTGAAGACAGGCAGATTAGGGTTTGCATGTTGGCTCAGCCACTAATTGCCTGAATGATGTTGGGCCAATCCCTCACTTTCTCTAAGCCTCAGTTTTCTCATCTGTAAAATGGGAGTAACCACAAGGCATGTGCCACGTTCTTGTTGTGAAGGATCATAAAGGTAGCTCATGGGAGATGCTCACATTTTTCTTCCACCACCCCTTCCCTTCCAGCCCCAACTTTTGATATGGCCATTCACCCATTGCATCCTCCAGTGTGCCGGGCACCAGGCTGAGTGATTTGTAACATTACCCCTGAAGATTCTCACACAATCGCTTCTGTTAGGTGATTGAGAGGTGTAGGTGGAAGACATGGGAGACTGGCCAGAACCACGTGAAAACCTGCCTTTTCCAAATCAGCCCAGGTGTGGCCTCTCACAATTCTCCCTCCTCAATCATTTCTCTCCATGGCAACTGGCAGGCTAGGCAGGGGCTTGTGGGCCCCACATATTCCATTTTTTCCATTCCAGTTTCCTCCTGAAACTTCTTGTGCAGGAATTGCCCCAAGGGACAACAGGAACCAAACTACCTTCTTGAGCAGTGGCAGGAATTCACAGGGTGTCACACTCACCTGATGAGATTTCAGAGGGCGCCCTGGCCACGCCTCTTGGCACTCTGTCAAATCAACTTTCTCCTTGTTTCTATTCATCGCAGAAATGTGAAAATTCAAAGCTAGAGTAAAATAAACAATGATAATACAGCCAAGATTGTTAAGAATAATATCTGTATATTTCTACATGTAGATGGAGATTTAAAACATGGTGTTGGATTATACTCACTTGTGAAAGTTGCTTTATTTCTATATAATGTATGACAATCACCTTTCTTTTGGTCCATAAATATTCATTTGAAAGTTATTTAACAGCTGAGTGGAATTCTCTATTATGACTATACCCTATTACTGGACGATGAGTTCAGGACTGAGGTTTTATTGTTAGAAAGCAAAGCTTTCATGCAAGTCCCTGTCAGCTCAGCCTTTGTGCATGGGCTTAATTCTTTCTTCAACTTAAATTCCTGCATTGAAATAGATGAATAAAAAGAGTTACACAATAAAAACTCTTAACTAAGAAAATTGTACTTAAAAAAGGATAAAAAAAGTAGGCATGCATGATTTCTATAGTGACAGTCCCCTTACTCTCTCTGCCTCTCCAAGCCATCCCTGGAGCACTGGTAACTTTCTGTTGGGTATCCCTTCAAAACTTTTCTAGATTCAGCCAAGCATCCTTGTACACAAACCCCACATGCCCTACACACACACATAAATATTGCTTCAAGCTTTTGATGTGTAATGTCAGGTTCTGTTCCATAAAGATCTTTCTTCCCTTTAAATCTCCACTTGTTTCTGTCTTGTGACCCTGCTGCAGAGCCTTTGTGCCAGCTGCTGTGGGATTTTTGGCACATCCAGCCTTTTGGAGCTCTCTGAGGCCAGGCAGATAAGGTTTGGATTGTGAAGTCTCTGCATTGTGGTGTATGTTGGGAGCAAAGCTCATTCCTGATTCTGCTTTGGATCTTGACCCAGCCCAATCTTTCCCAAGGACAGAAAGGTATGGAGAGATTTAAAGACCATCCTGGCTCCCTTGAAGAATGTAATATACCACTCCCAACCTTTGCAAAGCTTCATGCCTCTTTGTCATAAAGCTCATGTGCAAGAAAAGAAAAACAGAAGGAGAAAAATACTATTTTGTCCCATAGCCTAACACAGTGAGGTCAGGACCTAGGGCAGAGGCAGGGAGCTCTGTGGCCAAGACTGCTGAGAAGGTAATCATATAACTTACTGTCCAAGTGGGACACTTCTGGGAATGAAGGGGAGAGCTAATAATGCGTATACTGGGACAGCAGGCACAAGCCAGATATCTGGTTACTCTTCCTTACGAGGGATGTCTTCAGCTTATAGGAGACACAGGTGGGGTGCAGTTGATGGAGGCACCAGGTTGGAATCAGAAAGCCTGGATTGAAGGTCCTGCCTCTTGTGGTTGGTGAGATCTGAGACAGTCACTTCACACCTAGAGCCTGTTTTCTCCTCTGCAAAGGGAGGGGTAAAACTATTTACCTTACAGAGCTAACATAGAGAGTAAGTAGGATGTGGAGCTTTGTAAAGTGTGATTTGCTGTGTATGTGCTAGGTACTGGGGAACAAATTCCTTCAGCCTCATTAGTGAACCCATAGAAAGGTCTCGTGGAAAGAGCCTCTTAAGGTAACAACAGGGAGTTAAACTAATAATATTGCCTTCAACCACATTCCAGTACTGCAAAGAAGGAGCAAACCCTCGTATGAACCCAAGATAGAGATAAAGTGGGTGTTGTGGGCTGAATAGTGACACTCTAACATTCATGCCCACCTTGAACTTCAGATTGTGACCTTATTTGATGCTCTGGTCTGAATATTTATGTTTCTCTAAAATGCATGTGTTGAAATCGAATCCCCAATGTGTTGGCTTTAAGGGGTAAGGCCTTTGGAGGTGACTAGGACGTGAAGGTGGAACCCTCGTGAATGGAATCATTTCCCTTATAAAAGAGGCCTGGGGAAGCTTTTTCACCACTTCAGCCATGTGAGGACCCAGCAAGCAGGTGCCATAATAGAAGCAGGGAGCTAGCCTCATCAGGTGCCAAATTGACTGGAGCCTTGCCTTCAGAACTGTGAGCAACAAATTCCTGTTGCTCTATTTGGTATAAATTACCCAATAGAAGGTATTTTGTTATAGCAGCCTGAACAGACTAAGACATTTGGAAATGGGATCTTTCAGATATAATTAAGATAAAGATTGAGAGGAGATCATGCTGGATTAGGGTGGTTTAAGGTTACTCAAGGCGAGGGTCCTTAGATGAAGAGGAGAGGACACACACAGGGAGAGGGAGGAAGGCCCTGTGCAGATGGAGGCAGAAATTAGAGAGATGCTGCCACAAGCCAAGAAATGCCAGGAGCCTCCAGAAGCTGGAAGAGGCAGGGAATTATCTGCTCTAGAACCCTGGAGGGTGCAAGGCTCTGCTGACTCCTTGATTTCAGACTTCTGCCTCCAGGATTGTGAGAGGATAAATTTCTGTTGTTTTTAGCTACATTTGCTGCTGGTCATGTCATTACTGGATATCAGCAAAGGTGTGTACCTTAGCAAAGGCCCAGAAGTTCTTCGAGTAGAAGTTTTAAAATTCACCATCGGCCAGGTGCAGTGGCTCATGCCTGTAATCCCAGCACTTTGGGAGACCGAGGCAGGCAGATCACTCGAGGTCAGGAGTTCAAGACCAGCCTGGCCAACATAGTGAAACCCCATCTCTACTAAAAATACAAAAATTAGCCGGGCATGGTGGTGCATGCCTGTAGTCCCAGATACTCGGGAGGCTGAGGCACGAGAATCACTTGAACCCGGGAGGCAGAGGTTGTGGTGAGCCGAGATCACGCCGCTGCCCTCCAGCCTGGGCAACAGAGCGAGACTCCGTCTCAAAACAAAACAAAACAAAACTCACCATCGAAGGCAGGAAATATGTGGCAGTCTTTGATGTACATAACAGGTGTGTCAGATAGACTTGAAAGGGGTGTGAGATACACACATGTACACACGTGCACACCCCTTTCTTTACCAAATATGAGAGTCCTCTGCTTCCTCATCCTCATTACCGGCAGGCTTTAATTCCTGGGAACCTCTCTACTGCTGTCCTGGGTGGGCAGAGATTGTTTCTGCAGGTCTTTTGCTCTACTTTGCTCAGTGAAATCCTTCAAATTGGATTCCCATTTCTCTTAATCACAAATAGTGCTACAAAAAGGGCTCTGAAAGTTTAAGTAGCAATGTGATGTAGAAAAAAATATACTGGCTCTGAAGCCAGAAGACTAAGACTTCTTCAAGGTCACACACCGAGCACATAGCCCTGAATATGCCTTTCCCTGTTTTGATGAAAGTTACACATATGGGTGCTCAAACCCTACTTAATCGACAAATTGATGTGTGTCCCTGGAATTATTTGTGCAGCCAACTACATGTGAATCCAAGAGAGGCGAGGGCGTCAGAAGGGCGAGCGTCTGGGATATTTTAATATTCAGTATTTTCAGACTCAGCAGGCAGCAGGCTAAATCTGTCCGCTGATGGGCAGGCATGAATTATGAAACCACTCACGCAGGTTGAGAGGTTGCCCTGAGCTGGGGAGGTGCCGCCACCAGTGTCTGCTCAAAGTGGTTGGGGGATGGGTTGCTCCCCACTCAGGAGGGAAGGGGGAATATGAACAGGGGAGTAGTCACAGTGGGGGTGTGACCCATAGACAGTGGGACCAGCGGGGACTTCCCAAATCCTGGGCCCTCAGACTGCAGGATCAGAAGAGGGAAAAAACCCCAAAGGACAGGCTCAGCTTCCCAAGGCTGGAGGGTGAGGCTGCCCCCTAGTGGCTGAAGTTCACGACCGGACGGACGTTCAAGGAGTCCCGGGCGTTCCAACGCTTTCTCCCAGGAAGTGGGCTGTGCAGGCTGGAGGTGCCCTAGTGTCAGGGTGAAGGCTGGGAGCCAACGTCTAATCATCAAGGTGATGGAACTCTGAGGGCTGAAGGTAAGATAGGAGGGGGTGGCAGTGGAGGATTGTGTGTAATGGCCAGGGGAGAGAATAAAGAAGCCGAGACTCTGTAGTAATACTTGACAACAGCAGCTCATTAAGTATAACTACTTATTGATGTTCTGTTTGTATCTGACACGGTGCTAAGCATCTCACATATTTTCTCAATTTATCACAACAACCTATTCATTAGATATAATTACTTTCAAATATACAGATAAGAGGCAATGTAAATAATTCAGTATTATCATTACAATGTGTGTGGTAGTTTATAGCTATGTAATACTATCACATAGGCACTTGAGAAGCTTTATCTCTTCCAGTCTTTACACTTATTTTTCTGAGGTAGGCTTTATTATTCCTATTTTTATTATTTCTGTCTTATCATTGAAGAAACTGAGGCTTAGAGAGGGTGTATATCAGTTAGCTTTCACAATGTAGCAAATCATCCTTCAAATTTAGTGGCTTGAAACAATAGTTACTTATTTAGTTTGTAATGCAGTGAGTTGGCAATTTGGGCTGGGTTCAGCTGGGTGGTTCTTCTGGTCTCAGCTGGTGTGGTGAGACCACTATAACTCAATGGTCAGATGCTGGTCAGCTAGGTGATTCTGCTTCAAGGGATTGGTTAGTTGTGGGCTGGGGTAATGGGTGGAGACTGGTCCACGTGTTTCTCATCTAGCAGGCTAGCTTAGGCTTGTAGCTGGAAGAAGTCTGAGAGAGAGAATGGAAATATGCAATATCTGTTGAGGTCCAGGATCGAAACTAGTACAATGCCACTTCTACTCAACTATTGGCCAAGGCAGTTCACATGACTAGTACAGATTTAAGGGGTTAGGAGTATAGACTCCACTTGCTGATGGGAGCATCTGTAAAATCACATAGCAAGGAGTGTGATTATAGGAAGGGGTGGTGAACTGGGGCCAGTTTTGCCATTTATCACTGAGTGGCTGTGGGGAGTAGAGGACGGCTCCCAGGCAGAAAGAACAGAATGTACAAAGACCCCCCCTAAGACTCTAGGCAGGAAAGAGCATGTATTAGCTGGCATGCCTGAAATACAAAAGAGGAGACAGTAGGGGAAGTAGGGATGAAGTGCTGTTCTTAGAACTTTGTATGGGTTAACTCACTTAATTCTCACAACACCTCCATGAGGCAAACAGTATGATTTTATTCCCTTTCTAGGAGGGAAAGCTGAGGCACGGAGAGGATGAACAATACCCTAAGTCATACAACTAGAAAGCAACAGCATCAGATTCCAACCCTGGGAGCCTAGCTCCACAGCCCATACCAAAAACCACCTGTCACACTGCTGGCACCGCAGCAGGTGCCAATAAAGAACATGGGAAGAAAAGGTTCTTGGTGTAGAGTTTGAGGGCCGAATGTTGAAACTACTTTCCTTAGAGGCTTAAAGACAATAAGGTGGAGATTCCCTGCCACCTGTTTGCCCAAGATTGGGACTGCTTATTCCTGCTTAAATGTAGAAAGGAACCAGGAGAACTCTTGTGTTTCCTTCTGGCTCTGTGACCCTACAAATTGGTGCACAATAGTGTCAGGTGTATTCACTAGGATCCTGTTGGTCTTAAGAAACAAACTGACTCAGTGTAGCTCAAGTTTTAAAGTAGGTGTTCCTTAGTGCCTTACTGGGTGAGCTCAGAGAATTAGAGGATCTCAGGAAGGGCAGGAACTAAACGAGGTCCCGGGACTTCACTGGTAGTAGTTTGTGGGCTCACTTTCTAGGTTGTAGCAAGCCAGCTGAGTCAATTCTAAAGACTTCCCATCACTACATCTCCTTGTTCAAGTCTTAACTTTCCATGATAGAGAATATGCCACAACTTGGGTCACATATTTTTATGCTGGGCCAATTGAACCTGGCCAGGGGTACGGGTTCATGAGTATAACCAAGGCCACTGGGGGAATCACTATGAAGCCATCCTACTCAGGGTCTATTGCTTGGTGGTGGGATGAGTTCTAAGCACCACTACCTACACCCACCTGGACAGTTCCAAGGATGCATCTATTTCTAAAGCAAAGGAGTAGATTTTCTTCTCCCAAGGATCCCAAAGTTCCAGAGATTCTGACCAAACTCATATCCAGCAGCTTTGTTGCAGATACAAATTCTCAGCCAGGGAATTTGGATATAGTTTTATTAATTACATTTTTTGAGTTCAGCAAATAGCTTTCATTAAATTATAACAACACAAGGCAGACAATATATTTAAGCCCAAACAACTGTACTGTGCAAAGCTTGTATTTATGAGATAGTGCTAGTCAATCCTGACTTCCTAAAAGATCAGGATTGTAAAATATTTATTAGCAGTTCAAAGACGAGTCTATTTCAAATCCAATATCTTCTTTAGGATAGATACGAGGGCAGGCAGCTCTATTTGTTGATTTCACAGCATGATGTTCTTTGGATGGTTCAAAGGTGCTTCCTTGTGTTTCCGGAGAGATGGAGCTGGGTTCCATAGATTAACAGTTCCTCTTGTAAGCTTCATGTGTGATTTGCCCCCAGATTGAAAAGCCCGCTTGCACAGATTAAATGAATTCCATGATTTTCAAAAATATATTTTGACTACTTAAATTTCCAGAAGAAAGCTTCTTATATACTAGCACAATTGTCTTGCACCGAAATGCTTTATAACATTGATCATTCTGATTCTTGACATAGATACAATTATTGTGGAAATGTAATCTATTTGGAGAGTTTTGGGGTTGGAAATTTAAGACTCGGATACTCAGCAGGAATGACTTTGCCACCAATCAATTCATTATGTGACCTTGGACGAACAACCCAGAATTTCTATACTTTTTTCTATTTCAATATATAAAACTGGGATTGGTAAATATCAGTTAGGAATGTGTTCAGCTACAAATAGTGGAAAACCTGTTAGGGGTCTATTTTTCTAACTCAACTAGTCAAGATGCAGGAAATGTAGAATTAGTGTAATAATCAGAGGATGTTATTTAGGACCCAAGATCCTTCTCTATTCCTGTGATCAGCCTGTGGTTTTGTCCTCATGGTGGCAAGATGGCCGCTGCACCTTTAAATAGGAAGAAGAGGAAGGGGTCATAGGTCAAAGGAAATGCTAGCTGAGTCTGTTCCTCCTATTTTTAGGGAAGCAACGGATTTCCTGGAAGATACCCCTCTGCTTCCCAAATAGTCTTCTCCTTACATCTCATCTGCCAGAACTGAAATGTGCCCACCCTAACTGCGAAGATGTCTGGGGAGGTGATCTTGTTTTCTGGGCATATTGTAGCCCTGAAATTAAGGGCTTATTGGTAAATAATGAAAAATAAATGTTTTGTAGGAACCTAACAGCGTCCTTTTCTGTCCCAAAAGCGTAGATGAAAGCTATTATTTATTGGTCTTCTACCAGTTGGCAAGCATTGTGCTAAGCCTTTTTCACCAATTATGTCAAATTTAATTTCTAACACACATGCACACACACATACACACACACACACATATATATATACACATATGGTAAGTGTGAACTTTATTTTGTAGAGATGAAGAAACTAAAGCTCAAGAGATTAGGTAAATTGCTCAAGGTTACAGAGTGGGGTGAATTAAAAATATCTCCTATCTCTACTCGGTTCAGAAAGGCTGGAGGAGGTTTTCAGTTACTTTGAATATTTTCTGTTGGCCTCTTGGGGAGAAGCTTAATTTTCTTTTCTTTTCTTTTTTTTTTAACTCTGTATGCCTGAAGCAGGGATGGATGTGGGGGTAAGTGTAGAGCTCCCAGAGGCCCAGGGCCTCCCTATGAATGCCCACTGTGATGTTGAGGGGCTCTGGCCTGTGCTTCCTTAAGGATGCCACCAATCCTTCCTAGATTTCCCAGAGTTGTAGTGGTCTGCCTCCCCTTAAGGATCCTCCTATGCTTGAGCCAGATCCCTTCCTCACTGTCAGCCCCATTACAAACTTCGTGTAGGTCAACTGCAGTGATTTGAGGGAAATGGAGCAGGACTCAACTGTCCCCCAACTCTCAGGAGCAAATAACATAAAGAGCCATGCCGCAAGTAGTCAAGGATGCAGTGTTGAGAGGCGATTGCTGCCTTTGAATCACCCTTTGCCACTTATTGGCCATGTGACTTGCCAGTTACTGGATGACTCCTTATCTCAGTTTCCTCATCTGTAAAATGGGCCTTAACAACAGTACCTCTGTCATCGAGTTGTGAGGATGAACACGTGTAAAATACTTAGAAAAATGCCACCTACTACATAGCTAACACCTGTGAGTGCTTAATCAGTCTTGCTGAATGTCCTCTTTTAGACATCTTTGTGATCTACTCAATTTTATAGATTCATTCTTTTGAATCTTGAGAGCCAAATTTCTTGGGTTGTTCTTTTTCTTTTCTTTTCTTTCCTTTTTTTTTTTTTGAGATAGAGTCTTGCTCTATTGCCCAGGCTGGAGTGCAATGGCACGATCTCAGCTCACTGCAACCTCCGTTTCCTGGGTTCAAGCAATTCTCCTGCCTCAGCCTCCCAAGTAGCTGAGATTACAGGCACCCACCATCATGCCCAGCTAATTTTTTTTGTATTTTTATAGAGACAGGGTTTCATCATGTTGGCCAGGCTGGTCTTGAACTTCTGACCTCCAGTGATCCACCCACTTTGGCCTCCCAAAGTGCTGGGATTACAGGCCTGAGCCACTGCGCCCAGCCTGGGTTGTTCTTAGGTGACTGTTTGATTTTAGTGAATACTGTACTTGTCAATAATTGCCTTTGGTTCTAGCTGTTAATACGAAACAAGAAAAAGGATAGCTAATATTTGTTGAGCTTTTATTCTTCTGCTTTTCTAAAACACGGGTTAACAGGACAGTATGAGTTGAGCCTCCTAGAGTTGTGCAATATGGTGGTCCTTGCATTAGTCAGCTTGGGAGAGATGGGTTGGTAAATAGCAAAGATCACTTTGTTTTCATCACTGTTGAAGCTAAGCCTGCAGTTTTAAATACACTGTTTTCTTTGGCACCAGTTTTACTTTCTTCCAGGCCCATGAAAGCCACCTTCAACCTTCAATGTGATGTTCTTCTGTCTTTCCTCAGCATGCAGCCCCTGCCCAGCAAAACACCGTCTGGGGACATGAGGCCAAAGCACCCATATTCTGGTCCCACTTCTAGCACTGCCTTGTGCCATGACATGGGGCAAGTCAATCCCCCATTTTGGGCTTCAGCTTCCCCTTCTAAGAGATGATTCCTAGGGCCTCTTCCAGCTCTCCTATTTTCCAATAGTCATTAAAAGACACTCTATGACTTTGGGAGCACACGGTGCTTGGGAGATTTTGGTTTTGAAGTTTTCCTTCTGAGGATTGCTTTAGTTTATTGGGCATGTTGTTGCTGAAAAATACAATCAAGAAAGAAAACACAAAAATGCCTTTTCCTTCTACAAATGTGATGCTTAAATAAAATTCAGTTCCATGGAGCAAACACAGGGGAGTATAAATGGATAGGGTTTCTCTTGTCTTTGAGCAGTCCCAGAGGAGGCTGTAAACAGCAGGATATCCCTTCAACCAGATGGGCTGCCGAGCTTAGAGAGCCAAGCAGTCACAGAGAAGAGAGAAATGACTTGCGGAAATAAGGAAAGGCTGGTTACTGTGATGTCAGTTTATTCTCACAGCTGAATATAGTCAGTCTGGAAGCCAGAAAGAAGATGAAGATTAACCACGCTGAGAGGCTCTCAAACCCGAGCTGATGGGCATGATGTTCCAAGTCACAGTTCAGTGTCTGATAGGAATATGGCCCATTGAGTTAACTTTGGATGTGAGACATCCTTGAGAGCAGGACTAGGCTCAGGAAACATTGACAGGGTTAGATGACACTCCACCCCCCTTTGGTGGTTTTGCCCCATTTTTCTTGGTGCCACCAACAGCTTGGGATATCTAGGGTTTCTTGCTGCCTACAGAGCCCTCTCCTATCATGTCTTACCCAGACCAGCCTTGTCTTATCCAGTGACACCCTGTTTTTAGATTTTTTTTCTTTCCCCTTTCTCTTATCTTCAATCTTATTAAAATTTTACTTGGGGGATAGTATGATGAGGGTAGAAAGAGTCATTGTCTTTGGACTCAGGCAGTCTTCAATGGAAATCTTGGCTCCTTTGCTCATGACAATGAGAACTTAGGCCAGTTCTTTGGTTATCCTGTTTTCTTGCCTTTGAGATGGGTACAGTAAAATCTAACATACAGCATTGTTGACAGAATTGGATGAGATACAAAGCTTATCTAAACACACAGAAAACAAGACACACGCACAAGAAATGCTATTTCTTCCTTCCTGTCCCATCTTATAGCTCCTGCACATTAGCATTTGGAGAACTTGAAAATGTACTGATGCCTGGGATCTGCCTCATCACCTGCTAGGAACTGGCCCTCTTTAAAAGCTCCTCAGATGACCCTGTGCAGCCTGGGCTAAGACACACTGCCCTCGGGGATTGCTGATTAAGGGTTTGCTCCTCTACTCTCAACACTGTTTCTATTCCCATCCCCTTGGATTTGATTCCCAAAGTCAATCTATCTTCTGTATTTCAATCGGACAAACAGTAGGTGCACCAGATCCCTTCCCTCTGCCTGGATATTTGTTTTCCTTGGCACCTTGACAAGAGTAGGGCCATCTTCTCTAAGAGGAGGGAAAGGATGAATAAAGATTTACTGAAATGTTGTGGCAGAGATCTTTGGCGCAGAATGAGATGTTCTCTGGCACACTGGTGGAGAACCAGAGGGCCCAGGTAGGACCAGTGAGCCAGTTGGCCAGATTTCCTGTCTTCTTTCAGCAATGCTGAGGCAGGAAAACAGGCTGAAAAGCACTTGGTAAATTTAGAAATCAGGGAATTGGTGATTCCAATGTGCAATGGACAGCTAGGGTATGCCAGACCATGAGGTGTGGTCTGGGAAGGGAGACAGGTGTTTAGGGCTGAGATCAGTTCCTGAAATGGCTGACAATGAGCTACTCCTTCTGCCTCCTAGTTACATCTTGCAGGAGACCTTTGAACTATATCCTCTTAGCCCAGCCCAGAGGTTATCTGCAGACAATTCCCTTCCAACCCAAAGCTTCTGGTGTCTCTCTGCCTGAGGGTGTTCTGTGGCCATGGGCATTTGGCCCTCACATGGGGCAGGCTGGAAGTATCAGGAAGTTAATGGGTTTGTTTCTACCTTCATTATGGAGGGATGACAGTGGGTGGATGTATTAGCCGGGGTTCTCTATAGGGGCAGAACTAATAGGATAGATGCATATATAAGGGGGAGTTTATTAAGGAGTATTGACTCACATGATCACAAGGTCCGACAATAGCCCATCTGTAAGCTGAGGAGCAAGGAAGCCAGTCTGAGTCCCAAAGCTGAAGAACTTGGAGTCCAGTGTTCGAGGGCAGAATGTATCCAGCATGGGAGAAAGATGTAGGCCAGAAGAATAAACCAGTCTAGTCTTCCCACGTTCTTCCGCCTGCTTTTATTCTGGCTGCGCTGGCAGCTGATTAGATTGTGCCCACCCAGATTGAGGGTGGGTCTGCCTTTCCCAGTCCACTGACTCAAATGTTAATCTCCCTTGGCAACACCCTCGTAGACACACCCAGGAACCATACTTTGCATCCTTCAATTCAATCAAGTTGATGGTCAATATTAACCATCACAGTGGATGAACACCCGACTTACTTGTTTCTTAGAGGGACAGTCCTGAGGCATGTTCCACGCAGTTTCTCAGAGATCTTCTATGTGGCCAAGCCCTAGATGCCCAGTGATAGCACATCCACGTGCCCTTTTGCTGGCTTTCCTCTGTCCCCTGCCTCATTCCCTGCTTCCTGTGCATCCTGGTATCACCTTGAAAATAAGCTACTTGGACTCAAATCTTTGTCTTAGGGTCCACCTCTATGGGAAAATACCCACCTTTCATCAGCCTTTACTTACTCAGGGGTTTTTGCATCTCTCTTCATACATCTGCCTTGTGAGATGGACCTGCCAGTGTTCTCTGAGGGGATACATTACAGAGTTCCCCACCTTATATGTGTCTTCATTGTTGAACATACATCTTTCACAGTTGAGGGCAGTGCTTTCCAATCTGCAGGTTGTGACCCACTGTGGATTTAAAAATCCACTTACTAAAAATGAAAGGAAATGGATGTGTGTCAGACTGTATTACACATTGCAAGGTACATATTGTTATATGAAAATTTCATTTCAATTGTGTGTATAGATGCTCACATTTGGTGAAATATATTTCTTAACGTGCAACACGGTCAAAAAATTTGGAAGCCACTGCTTTGGTGGGTCTCTGTGTTTTTTTAAATCCCAGAATCCATTCTTCCCTTTCCCTCTGGTAACAGCACCTCAGTATTCCTTTCAACAAGGAAAGAAGCCTGTGTTCCTCATTCCGCAGTCTTGATTGGACTGTCAATCATGGTGTTCTGTTGTTCCTTGGTCAAAAGATGATCACATGACTCATGATAGGTCAGTCAGGTGATTGCTCTAGGGAACCAGCAGGAGAAACACAAGGGCTGAAAAGAGTTGAAGATGCTTCATTCAAAAGGGATGTCTGGAAGACAGTATCTATTTTTTTCCCCTGCTTCCAGGATCCTTGAACTTCTTTGATTTTTTTCCCTGTCAACATCTGGTGGTTCAGTTGTTGGGCTGCTTCCACAAAATATCTGTGGAGTACTGCTTTATTTCCCCATCCTTAGGAAGGTAGAGCTGTTTTCTGTTTCTAGAAATCAAAGAACCTTCCCATGTGTGAGGGCTTCGGAGTTAGTTGATCCTGACTCTACTACTTCCTGGCAGTGTTGATCCTGACTTTACTACTTCCTGGCTGTGGAAAATTACTTAATCTCTGCAAGCTTCATGTTCCTCTCTTGTAAAATGGGGATAGAAATGCCAGGCTGAAGGTTATTGATGATGTTTATGTAGCCATTAGACCTAGACGTTCAACTGATGGCGGCCGCTATGCTGGGCCATATCTTATTCATCTTTATTTTACTAGTGATTACTTTTTACTTATTTTCCATATCTATGTGGAAAATTAATGAATCCTCATGACAATGTGGATTTTTACAACTAAAACCCACAGTTGAATTTCTTTAGATATTTAGAACCCCTTGGTTTTTACACATGTGATTTATTGTTCAAAAACATAAGAAAACATCCATGGTGTGAGGTTAGACAAAAGAGTTCTTACACATAATAACAAAAGCACAATCCATAAAAGAAAAAAATCAATATATTGGACATAATCAAAATAAAAACTTATGCTCTGTGAGAGACAATGTTAAGAGAATAAAAATCAAGCTACAGACTAGGAGAAAATATTTGCACATCATATAGCTAACAAAGGACTTCTATCTAGAATATCAAAACACTTTCAAAACTCAGAAAATATATAACCTAATTAAAAATAAGTGAAAGATTTAGAGATATAATCAAAGAGAACATATAGGGGACAAAAAAAGCATATTAAAGATGCTCAAAATCATTAGTTATTAGGGAAAAGTGATTTAAAGCCGTAATGAGATACAAACACCTACCTATCAGAATGGCTAAAATAAATAATACTGATAATACCAAGTGCTAACAAGGATACAGAGCAGATGAAACTCTCACATGTTACTGGTGGGAATAAAAAATAGGTCAATTGCTCTGGAAGACAATTTGATAATTTCTTATAAAGTAAAACATACATTTGCCATATGACCCAGCAATCCTACTCCTGGGTATGTACCCTAAAGAAATGAATACTTATGTTCACAGAAAAACCTGTACACATATTCATAGCAACTCTACTTATAATCATCCCAAGCAATTTAAATGTCCTCCAGCAGGTGAGTGGATAAACTGTGGTCTGTACACCAAGTAATGCTACTCAGTAATAAAAAGGAATGAACTATTGATGCCCACAATAAACTTGCAGGAATATCAAAAGCATATGCTGAGTGAAGGAAGCCTGCCTCAAAACGTGGCATAGTGTATGATCCCATTTGTATGGAACAGATCAGGGATTAGACATTAGGGGATGAGGGGATTAGGGGAAGGTGGAAGGTTTGACTGTAAAAAGATAGCACAAGAGAATTCTTTGGGGTATCCTGATTATGATGGAGGTTATATGAATCTACATGTATTAAAATTCATAGAACTATACATCAATATGTCAATTTTCCTACATGGTAATTTAAAAACTGTTTTCATTATGTAGAGTCGTTTGTTGATTATGTGGAGTCCTTTGTTGGTTATGCAGAATCCTTTGTGGTTATGTGATTTGCCCTTATGTTCATCTGGATATTTTGGTATTCCCTAGACCTGCCCTGTCCAACACAGTAGCCACTAGCCACATGTACTTAGGCTAGTCTGAACTGAGGTGTATTCTAATTGCAAAGTGGATACTGGATTTTGAAGACTTAGAATGAAAAAAGAATGTAAAATAGCTCATTAATTTTTAAATAATGATACTTTCAAATAAATAAAATGACACTTTTAAATAATAATACTTCTAAATGCACTTTAAATAATGAAAATATACTATTTTGAATATATTAGATTAAATGAAACGTATTATTAAAATTAATTTCACCTTTTTCCTCTTCCTTTTAAAAATGTGGTTACTAGAAAGTCATAATTACAATATGTGACTTGTGCTATATTTTTATGGGACAGCACTGCTCCAGATGAAACAAATGGGGAAGAATAGGGAAATCTGGATTCTTCTCTCTCCATTAGAGTCAGGCGTAGGATTGCCCCATGCAGTGCTGACCAAGGCCTACCTGGACTCCTGTGTTTGGAGGCTGCTCACTTCCGCCCAGTTTGTCTGAGGAGGTGAAAGCCACTCAAAACATCTGCTTTATTTCCCATTTGGTTGGCTTCCGCTAACCTTTGTGGGAAGAAGAAGGAGAGGGGAGGATGAGGGTCATACAAGGTGGGGTAGGATAAAGGTTTAGACCTGTAGCAGCATCAAGCTTTGCTGTTAGATTTTCACTTGAATTCTGTTTCAGCCACCAGGTAGCTGAGCAGCTCTGAATCTTTCTTTCTTTCTTTTTTTCTTTTTTTTTTTGAGACGGAGTCTCGCTCTGTCACCCAGGTTGGAGTACGGTGATGCGATCTCGGCTCACTGCAACCTCTGCTTTCCAGGTTCAAGCGATTCTCCTGCCTCAGCTTCCCACCACCACGCCCAGCTAATTTTTGTATTTTTAGTAGAGACAGGGTTTTGCTATGTTGGCCAGGCTGGTCTTGAACTCCTTCCTCAGGTGATTCACCTGCCTCAGCCTCCCACAGTGCTGGGATTAGAGGTGTGAGTTTTTTCATGTGCCATATAAACTTTATATACACATATATATGTATATAAAGTTTCCCCAGGGGTTTCTTGATGCATAAAGCTTTCCCCAGGACACCCAGGGAGAGTTCACTGAAAGCACCCAGGAGGCCCTCAGGAAGTGATAATTTTGCTACTGCCATTACTGCATTGTGTGGTGTTTGCTCTCCTAACTCTGACTTGGTTCTTCCTCCCTCTGTCCTGCCTTCCCTCCTCTCTCTTTCTCTCTCTCTCTCTGTGTGTGAGTGTGTGTGTGTGTGTGTGTGTGTGTTGAGCCTCACAGGCACTCTGCCCAACTTTTCTCCCTGATTCAGCACTGAGAAATGCCAAGGCGAGCGTTCTCATGAAGCTGCTTGTCAGCAAACACCCACTCTCGTTTCAACTCTCCCCAGTGTGTCAGAGCCTGGCCTGGACTCCACACGAGGCCCAGGGCCGTGCCAGCTCCCAAGACTGATTCACACATACCCTGCTGCACAGAGACTTCAGGGCTACACTCCCAACCTGTGAGACAAGAGATTGGAGGCTCCCAAACGAAGCAACCATCCAGAGGAAAAAGCCCTCCAGCCATCTACAGAGGGTGCAGCAATTTTCCTGGATTCTGTTTCAAAGACATAAAAGCCTTGGTTTCAAACATTTAGATGCTGCCTGGCCTGCCTTTCTCACTTTCTCTCCTTTGCCTTTCGTTTCAATTGCACTTTTATTAAATCATTCTTGTTGCTTGCCTCCAACCGGCTCAGTGTCGGCATCAAATATTAGGTAGGTGCAGGGAAAATGAATACTTTCCCAGCCTTAACAGCTACATAGATTTTCATCACAGGGATATATTAAGTGTCTGTCTGGGCCTGGCACTGTATGACGCTCTGTGACAGGGAAGTTAAATAGACATGAGTGGTTTCTTGGGGCTCGTCCACAATGGTGGCCACAGTCGTCACCTGGTAGGGTTATGTTGTTCCCCACTAGGGCTCTGAGAGCCACAAGGCCCTGTCAGATCCCAAGTTTAGAGGGCTGTGGTTTAAAGACTTCAGAAGCAGGCCTCGAGGCCCTCTTCCATGAGAGTGGCAGTGTGACAGGGTGGCAAAGCGCATGGGTTTTAGAGTCCAGCAGCTCTAGGTTTGCACCTGGGATCTTCCACTTGGGAGCCTCCTGGGGGTATAACCTAATCTTCTGGGGCCTCAGTTTCTCATCTGTGAAGTGGGATCACAATATCAACCTCATGGATGGTTGTAAGAAATGTAATACCTGCCATTTATTGAGCTGTTGCTACGTGGCAGGCACCATGCTAAATGCTTTATAGGGGTTTTCAAATTTAATCCTCACAACCACCTCACGAAACAGATATCATTCTTATCCTCATTGGACAGATAAGGAAATGGAGGCTTAGAGAGGTTAACTATGTCCAAAATGATACAGCTGGCAAATGTAGGAGAAGGGATTTAAATGCCAGCAATCTCCCCAGACTTTCCCCATGCCTGTGCTCAGGTGAGAAGATGGAAGGAGGGGCATGAGCACAGGGGTGGGGGCTCAGGTAACTGAGTGTCCTCCCTTGGGAAGTAGGGAGATGCCAGGAGTTAAGACTGTATGAGCTAAGGCTCTTGGCTTCCAAAGCATGCTACATTGTCCTATCGGACTTTACTTCCAAAACATAAACTCCAAGATAAAATTTGAGAATTTCAAGATGGCGACTGCAGAGCCTTACAGCCTAAGCATGAGGCATTCTGGGCTCGGACCCCACGTGGCTGCCCTGGTTGAATGTCCAGGAAGCTGACGCTCATTCAATGCTTTTTATGGCATGAATTTTTCCAAAGTGAAAAGTAGATGCTTACTTTGTTTTTTTTGTGACTCTCTATATTGAGTTTCTTAAATTGGGAGTGGACTCATCTGCATGGATGTGCATTTGAAAACACCTGGCACCAGCTCAGCCCATATGATTCAGGGACAGTGAGTGTCCCGGCAGTCTACTTTACACAGTGTTCCCTATCCCTTCAGTGGTTCTGCTGAGGGCACTTGAGCTTGCACTGCTCCACCATGCCCAGTTTGAGAAGTGTTTGGTTTACACTTTCCTTGGGAGGTAGAACAATGTTGTAGCTAAGGGCTTCCATTCCAAGGAATCAAAATGCTTAGATTTGTTTACCAAGCTCCTGTCTCTACCACTTTCTAGCCATTTGCCATTGGGCAAAGTACTTAGCACTTATTTATTTATTTATTCATTTATTTTGAGACAAGTCTTGCTCTGTCACCCAGGCTGGACTGCAGTGGTGCAATCTCAGCTCACAAGCCTCTGCCTCCTGTATTCAAGCGATTCTCCTGCCTCAGCCTCCTGAGTAGTTGGGACTACAGGTGCGCACCACCAGGCCCAGCTAATTATTGTGTTTTTGGTAGAGATGGGGTTTCACCATGTTGGCCAGGTTGCTCTTGAACTCCTGTTCTCAAGTGATCCACCTGCCTTGGCCTCCCCACAGTGCTGGGATTACAAGCGTAAGCCACCACGCCCGGCAACTTAGCACTTTTAAACCTTGGTTTTGTTGTCTGTAAAATAGCCGCATACAGCAGGTCCTCCAATAACTTCGTTTCATTCGTGCAACGTTGTTTTGTTATAACATTGATGAGGAAAAAAAATCAATTCCTGGCTGGGGGCACTGTTTGTGTGGAATTTGCATATTTTCCCCATGTCTATGTGGGTTTTCTCCAGGTACTAGGGTTTCCTTCCACATCCTAAAGATGTGCACATGAGGTGAACTGGTGTGAGTATATGGTCCCAGTATGAGTGGGTTTGGGTGTGGGTGTGACTGTACCCTGTGAGGGAATGGTGCCCTGTCCAGGCCTGGTTCCTGTCTTGTGCCCTCAACTCCTACTGGTGACTCTGAGCTGGAACAACTGGCCAAACAATTATCTTACTTGTTTTTATTAAGCTTCTTAAATATATCTATAGCTCACATTTTGTTGTTGTTGTTGTTGTTGTTGTTGAGAAAGGGTCTCTTCATCGCCCAGGCTGGAGGGCAGTGGCACAATCACATCTCGCTACAGCCTTGACCTCCCAGGTTCAAGTGGTCCTCCCATCTCAGCCTCCTGGGTAGTTGGGACTCTAGGTGTGCACCACCACGCCCAGCTAATTTTTTTTGTATATATATATACATATACTTTTTTTTTTGTAGGGGTGGGGTTTTGCTATGTTGCCCAGGTTGCTCTTGAGCTCCTGGGCTTAAGCAATTTGCCAGCCTCAGCCTCCCAAAGTGCTGGGATTGCAGGTGTAAGCCATTGCTCCTGGCCATATAGCTCACATTTATTACAATGTTTAATATTACAAGTGTTTTAGGTCTTTATTTATAAGTTTGGCGAGATTTCTGTTTCCAGAAATATGGCATAGGAACATAACTCTTGTTTGTGTCAATTAGCCTGTGATGAAATTGGTTTCATTATACGCTGTTTTGCTGTTTTGCTTAAAGTCGCAGTTTCCAAGAACCTATTGACAATGTTGAGGGTTACTGTAGTAGAGGACAAAGGGAATCAATGTTGAGGGGTTACTGTTGTAGAGAACAAGGGAATCAAACTATCCAAATCATTTCTTTTTACTATGACTGAGGCTTGTAAGTGATAACGGCATGGGAAGCACCCAGGCCAGTGCCTGTATATTGACCATTCAATAGGGGTTGGCTATCATCATCATTCCTGAGTTTAAAAACAGCAACAGAGTTCAAGAATTGTGTGTATGGAGGCAATTCATTATCAAATTGGAATAGTGCCAGGTATATGACAAATGAATGAATTCTGAGAATATTTCTCAGTAGTTTATCATCTAATAATAATGTTTGAGATGTCCATCATTTTATAGTTCACAGAGCACTTTGTTACACATAATTCCAGCTGAGTTCCCACAATAGGTCTGCAAAGTATGGAATGCAAGAAATTGATTTTCCTGTTTTACAGGTGGGAAACTGGAGGCTCAGAGTTTTTAACAGCTGCTCATTTCTGCAACAGTCGTTTAATGAGCACTAACTACATGCAAGACTCTATGTTAGATTCCGGGATAAAAGTGAATTAAGATTTTTTTTTTCCTACCCTTTGGAAGAAATTGCTGTGGGTCAGGGTAGCTGGAACAGGCTTAAAGGTAATGTATCCATCAGGATAGATTAAATGATGGTGCAGAAAAACAACAATAACAACAAACTTTTGTGGCTTAAAAAACAAAGATTTATTTCTCATTCATGCTATTAGCCCATGATTGGTGTACTAGTGGCTCTGCCCCACTGTATTAGTCCATTTTCACACTGCTGATAAAGACGTACTCCAGATTGAGAAGGAAAAAGAGGTTTAATTGGACTTACAGTTCCACATGGCTTGGGTGGCCTCAGAACCATGTTGGGAGATGAAAGACTCTTCTAACATGGCGGCAGCAAGAGAAAATGAGGAAGAAGCAGAAGCAGAAACCCCTGATAAATCTATCAGATCTTGTGAAATTTACTATCACGAGAATAGCAGTCTCTTGGCTAAAACATAACAAGAATCACCTTTGCTCCAGTTCCCAACAAGTTCCTCATCTCCATCTGAGACCACCTCAGCCGGACCTTATTTTTCATATTACTATCAGCATTTTTGTCAATGCCATTCAACAAGTCTCTAGGTTTGAAACTTTCCCACATTTTCCTATTTCTTCTGAGCCCTCCAAACTGTTCTGACTTCTGCCTCTTACCTGGTTCCAAAGTCGCTTCCACATTTTCGGATATCTTTTCAGCAGCGCCCCACTCTACTGGTACCAATTTACTGTATTAGTCCACTTTCACGCTGCTGACAAAAACATATCCAAGACTGGGAAGGAAAAAGAGGTTTAATTGGACTTACAGTTCCACATGGCTGGGGAGGCCTCAGAATCATGGTGGGAGGCAAAAGGCACTGCTTACATGGCAGTGGCAAGAGAAAACGAGGAAGAAGCAAAAGCGGAAACTCCTGGTAAACCCATCAGATCTTGTGAAACTTATTCACTATTAGCAGGGGAAAAACTGGCCTCCATGATTCAATGACCTCTTCCTGGTTCCCTCCCACAGCATGTGGGAATTCTGAGAGATACAATTTGAGATTTGGGTGGGAACACAGCCAAACAATATCACTCAATTCATTATCACTATAAACCAAACTGATGGGGCAGCTGCCGATGGGAGCATTGTTGGTGACAGAAGAGAGATTTGAGATTGGCAGGGCCTCTCACCAGCAACCAAATTCTCCACTCATGTGTCAGACTCTTCCTATGGCCTCAACTGACCATAGGGAAAAAAGCAGGAAGTAAAATTCTGCTATGTGCCTAGAAGGCAGAGAGCTGGAACTATTTGGTGAATGAAATAATGACTACTCCAGCCAGGTAGGCTCTAAAGAATGGGTAGGAAACGGGTGAATATTTGTGGGATGGGATTGAGGTGAGGAGAGTGGAAGAGGGGAAGAGATAATGTGAAGCTTTAAAGGAATGGAGGAGGTGGGAAGTGATGGAAGAGAGTGATGGAAGGATGCAGAAATCTCCAATAAAAGGAGATGGGATAGTGAGTGTGCCAGTCTGGCTGGAAGAGTCTGATTCAACAATTTAACAAATAGAGACTCAGCTCCTATTGTGTATTAAGTGGTGGAGATGCAAAGAAGGAAAAATCATGCCACTTGCTTTTGAAGAGCTTATAGCCTCGTAGGAGAGCTAGATTTTGCACAGAGAATGAAGGAAATCAAACTATCCAAATATAAGAAAGATCAGTGCTTATGTTTGCCAGCTACTCTTCCAACACTTGTATTTTCATTCGTTTAATCATCATTGTAGTTCTGTGATGCAGATGCTGGCAGTATCCCCATTTTACAGATGACAACACAGGCATGGAAGGGCTGGTAAATAGCAGAAGTGGGCTTCAAATCCAGGCACTCTGGGTCCAGTGTCTGTGCCCATCTTAATCCTAAAACTTTACTGCTTTCTGCTTGATAACTTGTGAGTTGGGGCTGTGTTTGTAGTCTTGGATGGTAAGGAGTTCTGCCCTGAGATCCAAAATGATAGATTGATATTGGCTACCAGGAGCTCCATAGTGGGATGGTTTCCAAGACCAAGCTGGGGCTCAGGGAGAAAAGAAAGATGTGATTAATTAGTAATGCCTGCCGTGGCCAAGATAGATGGTACTGTCAGCACAATGTGTTTGATAACTCTGGTCTATGCAATGCCTAGGGAAAAATGGATTTAATCAATTTATTAACAAATAAAGAAAGTAAAAACCAAACAACTAATTCATTGACTGTTTTCCTCACTTTTCAATCTGTTTTTACTTTTAGGCTCCATCACTTTTATGGCAGCATACGTACTTCTTGTTCAAACAGTTGGCTTTCGTTTCTGGAGATTAATGTTTAATATATCATAACTGTAGTCCCTCAGGCAAACATACACCTTAATTGTCAAAACAATGAAAATATCATTCATGGCAAATGTTCAATGCATTGCACTCTTGTTACGGTCATCAGCTGGATTTTTAGAGAGAAGTCGGGGTATGTCACGGCAATACGAATAATAAAAAACGCAATCTAATTGCTGTAGCCAATTACTGTACAAGGAAGAATTCATCAGCTGACTCAGGGAATTCAGCCACAAGAGAATCCAGCTGTAGCATGCATCATTAGTTGAATTTCCTGCCTGAAAATGGTGAGAGGCTTTCCTCTGCAGAGAAGGTTCTAGAAACACTCTTTCTTGTTTTGTTTTTCCCTACCCCAACCTCTTTTCTTGACTTTTCTTCTCCCAAATCCTACTCCTCTCTATGCTCAGACTCTTGTTTCTTTCATAGTTTTCCCAGACATTGCTGGGAATGGATTCTACATTCAGTTACATGGAGGTATAGATTCTAACTAGCAGGTTAGCATTTGGATGACGAGTAGGTTTCTTCTCCTTGGCCAGATGTGGTCAATTGCTGTGGCTACTGAAATCCTGAGTTGAGAAGGTTTAGTTTAGAAGATGAACTTCACCTAAAAGAGTATTGTGATTGATTAGTGATGTCTGTTCTGGGTATGAGTGAGGTACAAATATTTGTGTAAGCTTCTATTGGCTCTGTCAAGGTGGAAAGCCAACACTGTTCTTATAGCCATGATTTTAATGAATGAACTTGGGATTTGGTCCCAGGAGATGCTAGTTTAGGTCCCACCTCTTCTCTTTCTATGTAAATCTTGGATATTCTTGGATATGTCACTTATTTTTTCTCAGTCTTAGTAAAACTTGAATTAAAATAATCCTACTTATGGAGTGATTGTAAATATTGTAAGACTGATGCAGCTTCATTCTTTCAATCATTCATCCAGAAAATATTTCTTGAGCACCCACTATGTGCCAGGCAAGGTGTGACATGCTGGGAGTACAGTGAGGGGTAATATAGATGTGGTCTCACCTCAGAGAGCATGCATCTAGTGGGGGAATGTGTTCGTTTTCTATTGCTGCATCACAAATGACCACAAACTTAGAGGCTTAAAACAACACACTCTATTGTCTCACAGTTTCTGTGAGGCAGGAGTCTGGGTCTGGCTTAGCTGGCTTCTCTGTTCAGGATCTTATAGGGTTGTAGTCAGGGTGTCACTGAGCTGAGTTCTCAACTAGAAGCTTGCCTGGGGAAAAAGTCTGCTGCCATGTTCATTTAGGCTGTTAGCAGAATTGACTTTCCTACCGTAGTATGTCTGCAGGTCCCAGCTTCTGGATAGCTGTTGGCTGGATTCCACCCTCAGGTCCTGGAGACCACCCATGGAAACAAGGAGGCCTCCTGCAGTTCCTTGCCACATGGGCTTCTCCAACCTGACCACTTACTTCAATCAGTCAGCAAGGAGGGTCTCTTGCTCCAGTCTCCTGAAATGGAGTCTAACATATCATAATACTGGGGATGACATTCCGTCACCTTATTGGTTAGAATCAAGACACAGGTCCTCTCCACTCCCTGGGGGGGAATATATCAAGGCATGAAGAATAGGGGACAAAAATTACTGGGGGTTACCTTAGAGTTTCTCCACTGCAGAGGTGGACACATAAGCAAGAATAACAATAGTGTGTTAATTGCTATGGCAAGGGAGCTCCAGGGTGTAAGAAAGTGCATACTGGGGCACGTGAACAGTCTTGGGGTTGTCAGGGAGGACTTCCTGGAGGAAGTGACTTTTAACTGACACCCAAAGGTTGAGTAGGATTAGCTATAGCATAATGTAGTATCCAGATATTAGGTTTTTTTGTTGTTATTTTATATCACCTAGAATGGAAACAATTTATTAGTCAAGGTCTTTCCAGCCCAGAATACAGTAGGACTCATTTGATACTTGCTCTGAAGGCTCTTCTGTTAATGCATCCCCAAAGAAAATCAGCTCCTGTTCTCAGCTTTGGGGTGACATGGAGACAAGTACTAGGGCTGGAAGGGTGATAGTAGGTCAAGAATGGAATTCTAGGGATGTCTCTGTCCAGCCAGCATCAATTCCCTCTAATGTTCCCATGTAAGGGAGAGAGACCAATGGTGGCTGTAGGACATTATGCAGGAGAAACCACCATCTGCTCCAGATTGGGCTGATGGGTGACGAATCTACGGCCCAGCCAAAGCTTTTCCCATGGCACATGCATCTGTTTAGAAATAACGAGAGCAATCATAATTGTCACCAAAAGTCGTGTTCTAATATATTAAGGAATTTTAATAGGAATTACTTGCTATTAGTAGGAATAGTGCATCCTGTTTTTGAGCACTTGCTGTGTGACAGGCACTGGCTAAGCCTGATGTGCTTGAGTTGGATAATCTATCTCAAAACAGAGCTTTCTCCATATCTTCCAACAGCACCAAATGAAATGGCAATGAAAAGGCTGTCTTCCTTTCTTCTTGCTATTAAAATTCTCCTCATCCTGAATGCTCCGTCTCCAGTCTCACCTCTTCCAAGAAACCTGTCATGACCACTGCAGTGGTCATGATACATATCATCAGTATCATCAAGTTCATCACCAAATTAACTTCTGTCTTCCAGCACTTGCTAATGAGGATGACTGCATTTTGACGATCCCTTCCCTCTCTTCCTTCCTATCTGTGCTTCCACTTTACGATCTCTATCCCAACTAGTCTGACAACATGAAGCCTGGTCTCTCTGCCAGCAGCCACCCCATCCCGCTGCTCAGCCCTGGGTGGTGCAGACAGATTGGAATTCCTAAAGTTCAGCCCTGATTGTGTCACTTTACAGCTCAGAAACTTCCAGTACCAAATCTTTAATCCACCATTTTCACTTCTCCCAATGTACCCTCCAGACCTACTTGCTCATGTGTGAAATGATGATTGGAGTACTTGTTGAGTGCTGTGTTGCTTACAATAGCAAAAAATCTGAAGCAGCCTGCATATCCTTTAATGGTGCTTGATGGACAATAGGTTATGGTGGATCTATAACTGTGGTTTTCAAGCCTGGCTGCACATTCAGGTCACCTGGGTGTGGTACATTAAGATGATTACAAATTTTCCTCCTATTCAGAAGTGGAGTCTAATTTCCTTTCCCTTGAATCTGGGCTTGTTTAGGGATTTGCTTGACTAACAGAATGTGGTTGACGAGATGGTCTGGGACCTCCAAGGCTAAGGCATAAGAAGCTTTGTAGCTTCTGCACTGGCCTCTTGAAACTAGCTCTGGAGTGAGTCAGCTGCTATGTAATAAATTCAACTACCCTGAGACCACCATGCTGTGAGGAAGCCCAAGTTAGCTGCCGAGGGAGAGGAAGACACACACACACACACACACACACAGACACACACACAGAGACACACAGAGAGAGAGACAGAGAGAGAGAAAGAGAGACCCATCTATCCCCAGCTGTTACAGCCCACATAGCCCAGTGGTCCAGGCAGCAGGCAAGTGAGTAAGGAAGCTGTATTAGTCTGTTTACATGCTGCTGATAAATACATACCCAAGACTGGGAAGTAAGAACAGTTTCATAGGACTTACAGTTCCACATGACTGGGGAAGCCTCAGAATCATGTCAGGAGATGAAAGGCACTTCTTACATGGTGGTGGCAAGACAAAATGAGGAAGAAGCAAAAGCAGAAACCCCTGATAAACCCATCAGATCTCATGAGACTTACTAACTGTCACTAGAACAGCATGGGAAAGACTGGCCCCCATGATTCAAGTATCTCTTCCTGGGTCCCTTCCACAACATGTAGGAATTCTGGGAGATACAGTTCAAGTTGAAATTTGGATGGGGACACAGCCAAACCATATCAGAAGCATTCTTGGACATTGCACCCCAGCAGACATGATATAGAGAATCACCAAGGACTTCAGCTGCTGTAGAACCAGGGCCCCATATATATAGCTCTAACTGAGCCATTCCTGCCATCTCAACCACCATAGCTGAGGGCTTCAGTCACTGTGGAGCAGAGACAAGTTGTCCCTACTATACCCTGACCAAATTATTGACTCCAAAAATTGCAAGCATAATAAAATGATTATGGTTTTATGCTTCTAAGTCTTGGGGTGGTTTATTACAGAAAAATAGATAACTGGAACTCCTGGGGATTTTCCAAGATTCTCCCACGTCATTCTAATAAACAACCATGTTGAGAACCAGTAGTCTATAAAATCAAATGCTATGTATCCATAGGGATGAATAAAGAAGGTCTTTTCGTTCTGCTGTGGGATGATCTACAAGTTTATATTGTTGAGGCCAAAATAGAGAGTTACAAATAATTTTTTATACTATGCTACCATTTGTGTAAAAATGTAAAAGTATATAGATATGAATAATGTCTGAAATAATACACTAAAGAGTGGTAAGTAACATTTGTTGGCTCCAGAAAGGGAAACTGGATGGCTAGGGAACAGGGGAAAATTTCTACTCAATACCTTATGACAGCTTTCAAATGTTAAGACATGTGAATTTACCAGTTCAAAAGTAAATAAATTCTGCCTGTTTCTTAACTGGAAAAGTCCAGGTTCTTTATCTTGATATGGCCTCAGTCTTCTTTTCCAGGCTTAATATTCATTTCTCTTACTTTATGCTAAAAAATAGTTGTAATAAGCAGAGTAATGGCCCTCAAAGATGGCCACATCCTAATTCTTGGAACCTGTGTTACCTTACACAGAAAAAAGGACTTTGCAGATGTGATTAAGCTAAGGATCTTGAGATGAGGAGATTGTCCTGGATTTTCTGAGTGGGCCTAAGTGAAATCATAAGTGTCCTTATAAGTAAAAGAGGGAAATAGAAGAGTCAGAGTCAGAAAAGGAGATTAGGGCCAGGTGCGGTGGCTCAAGCCTGTTGGGAGGCTGAGGTGGGCCCATCACTTGAGGTCAGGAGTTCGAGACCAGCCTGGCTAACATGGTGAAACCCTGTCTCTGCCAAAAATACAAAAGAAAAAAAATTAGCTGGGCATAGTGGCACACGTCTGTGATCCCAGGCCTGGGATCTGCAGGCTGAGGCACAAGAATGCCTACTCTGAAGGTTGAGGCATGAGAATCACTTGAACCCAGGAGGTGGAGTTTGCAGTGAGCTGAGATCATGCTACTGTACTCCAGCCTGGGCAGGGGAGCAAGACTCTATCTCAAAAAACAAACAAACAAAAAAAGATTGGAGGATGGGAGTAAAAGTTGGAGTGATGTGATGGCAGACTTAGAATATGGAGGAAGAGGCCATGAGCCAAGATGTGCAGGTGGCCTCTGAAAGATGGAAAAGGCAAGGAAACAGATTATCCCCTACAGAAAGAACACTGCCCATTTGACATTCGATTTTAGCAAGTGAGACCCACTGCAGATTTCTGACCTCCAGAGCTGTAAGATAATAAATACGTGTTGCTTTAAGCCACTAAGGTTGTGATCATATGTTACAGCAGCAACAGGAAACTAAAGCAGTGGTGTTTCTCCAGATGCTATTTCAACAGATAGGCCTTTTGAGGGAATGCTAATGAGAAAAATAAAAAAAGTTACCCAAAGTCAAATAAAAAACAAATTATTATTTTTAATCAAGTTAAATGAGGCATAATGTACATATTTTATGTGTACAGTTTGATGGGTTTTGGCATATGTATATACCCTTGTAACCTACCATCACAATTATCATATAGAATATGGCCATTACCTAGAGTGTTTCCTTGTGCCCCTTTGCAATCAATCCTCCTATTCCCACCTCCAGCCCTGGGCAACCGATGATTTGCTTTTTGTCACTAGGCAAATTACTTTTAATTACAGGACTTCTAAAGATCTTTAATATGTCAAAAGTATTGCGATGCTCCAAGGGAGGGGCTGCATAGTGGGTTGTTATCCCGGGTTTATTTGATCATGGGTCCTTTCATCCTGGAGCATATTACAAGATGAGGGGCTTTCAGAACCCACCTGAGAAATGCTTTCCTGCTCACCTGTCTCAGCTCAGGCAGCTCCCCCTCATCTTGGAGTTCCCATTTTTATACATCAAAAATTTGCTCATCCTTTAAGGCTTTGTGCAAGGATAAGCTCCTCCAAGAAGTAGACCTTTTCTTCGGCTAAGTCTCATACTCTTTGCTTTATATTTCTTGCAGCATGCAAATTGCATAATGGTTAATATTATAACAATATAATGTTATATTTGCATTAGAGATACATAGTCTTACAGTCTTTTCTGAGAACAAAGAATGACTATTTGCTTAATCATTACATGATTGTCAGGAAATGCTCAAGTGTTCAGTAGGGAGTCAAGATATATTCCAAGTAACTTGCAAGCTTCCTTGGACTTGGGGCTCTCACTCACTAAGACATTTTGAAGTTGTGTCTCAGCAATCTGAAACTATGTGAGTTCATAGGCTGGTGGCAAATGACTCCCTTATCTTCCTATCCCTGCATCCAGCCCAACACATCCCTGAGTCCTGTGGGTTTTACTTCAGAACTGTCTCTCCTATCCATGGTTTTCTAGTTCCTCTGCCAATCCCCTTGTCCAGGTTCTTACCATGTCTCACCTGCATTATTTCAACAGCCTCTTAAAAGTCTCCCTGCCTCCAGTCTCATTCCTCCCCCAACCTGTCTTCCACTCTAATGCCAAAATCCTGATCATGGTGCTCTTCTGCTTAAAAACTGCCATTGCTCACAAGATCAAGTCAGAAGGGGTGGGAAAGCAAATGTACCCTGCCCCATAAGGGACCCTTTGCTTCTCAAGCTTCACCTCCTGTTATTCTGTTCTATGCACTCTCCACTCCATGGCTTCTCACAGGTTTGTGGACACACCATGCCCTTTCAAGGCACCATACTCTTCTTTCAACCTGGGATGCTTTCCCATTCTCCATCTGGAGAACGACTCTGCTGTAGACTGAATGCTTGTGTTTTCCAAAATTCATATGCTGAAATCCTAACCCCCAAAGTGGGGCCTTTGGGAGTTGATTAGGTCACAAGGGCAGGGCTCTCATGAATGGGACTAATGTTCTTATAAAAGGAACCTGAGAGCTCCCTCATCCCTTCTGCCACGTGAGGACACAGTGAGAAGACGACCATCTAAGAACCAAGAAGTGGGTCCTTACCAGGTACTGATTCTGCTGGTGCCTTGATCTTGGACTTTACAGCCTCCAGAATTGTGAGAAATGAATATCTGTTGTTTATAAGCCACTCAGTCGATGGTATTCTGTGATAGCAACCCAAGCTGATTAAGACTCCTAGTCATTGGAAGACCTTTCCAGATATCACTCCTGGGAATCCTTCACTTCATGACACTCCAGTAGTATTTGTATACCTCTCTTTTGAGTGGCTCTTAAGAAATCACATTATAATGAAAATTTATTGGTTTTGATCCTATCTCCTAAGCTAGAATATGAGTCTTTGCATCCTTGGCACTTAGTGCATCACTGGCAAGACATTTATGACTAATAATGACAAACACTTAATGAATTCTTATCTGTGCTGGGCATTGCACTAAGTACTTTCATGAATTAGTTTGATGATTTTACTTACTTCTCCCTTAGCCCTATAAGGAAGGTTTCAATGTCTAAATTTTGCAGGAGAGAAAATAGCCTCAGAGACGTTAAAGAAACATGTAAGGACCTCATGCAAATGATAAGTGGTACAACTTGTTTTTGAGCCCTAGTTTATGAAATTTGTTTTCTTAATACTAGTTATCAGTATTTCTTGAGTATTAATAAATACTGATAACTAGTATTTGGTATTCAATTAGTATTCATTGAACAAATGAATGAATGCATGAACAAAATCAGTTGTTTGAATGTTTGAAGAGAATATCTTCAAGTAGCAGACTGTGACTGTTCCCTTGGCTCGGAAAAGGGAGAGGAGACTTCTAGGTAGAGGTGACAGAACATGGAAAGCCTGAGGATCTGGGCATGGAGACTTAGAGAAGTGCATATCAGAGTCAGGCTTTGAGCTCGTGTAGGTCTCCAGTGCAGAGACTTGGAAGATTGCCTTCTGGCTTACAGCAACCCCTTCTCCAGGAAAACTCCAACACAAAGACATTTCTAGTCTGGGGCAGGTTTAAGGAGTCAAGAGGGAGCTCCACGTTCTCTGGGGAAGATCACCCCTCCCAGGCCTGTATCCTCCCCTGCCGGCAGCCGCGGTGTCCAGAGCTCTGGGTCATTTTCTAGCCTCCATGCTACCTTGAACGGAAATGAAGAGGGTGTTCTAGAATTCTTTGTGCTTCTGGCAAGAGCCTTGTTTCTCCTTGAACACTCACAGCTTCCCTAGTTCATGCTTTGGGGCTGTGAGGATCCATCTCCCTGTGCCCTTTATTGCTGTTTACCCCAGCTTATACACAAAGCGCTACTTCTCAGGACTGCTCATCGCCTGGATCGCCTTCCCATGCAGCTCTGCATAGCCTCTTCCATGAACTGATTGCTCACTGTTCCCTGTCTCCTCAAACCCTTCCACTGTCACTCTGGGACACATGGTTAGCCATGAGCAAAATCTCTTCTTTCCTCAACCATCTTTGAATGTCCTCTTCACCTTCTTCCATCATCATCAAAATGATGGGGACATCATTTTCCCTGTAGCCCTGACCTACTATCCTGATTGACTAATAGGCCTAGACATGCTCTCTCAGGACCCCTATTCTCACTAAAAATGAAGT